>NC_041380.1:221904187-222021547 GCF_002162155.2 Triticum dicoccoides | reverse complement strand
CCCGGGCAGTGCTTCTCTAAGTGTTGGTTCGTACTGAGCAGCCTACGGGGCCACCTCGAGGAAACTTGAGGGCTGGTTTTAATCGTAGCTTGTCTCATCCGGTGTGCCCTGAGAATGAGATACGTGCGACTCCTATCTTGATTGTCGGCACATCGGGCGGTCTTGCTGGTTTAGTTTTACAATTGTCAAAATGTCTTGTGCACCGGGATTCCGAGTCTAATCGAGTGTCCCCTGATGGAGGATTGTCTCCGGGGATCGTGAGCTTGTGATGGGCTAAGTTGGTACACCCCTATAGGGTTTAAACTTTCGAAAGCCGTGCGCACGGTTATGTGGCAGAAGGGAATTTGTTCATGGTCTCTTTGCGGCGGAGTCCAGGAAGTGAACACGGTCTTGTGTTATGCTTGAATGTAAGTAGTTTCAAGATCACTTCTAGCTCCACGACCGTTGCGTTGCTTCTCTTCTCGCTCTTATTTTTGTATGTTAGCCACCATTTTTCCTTATTGCTTGTTGTAGCTCCACCTCACTACCTTATCCTACCCATAAGCTTAAATAGTCTTGATCTCGCGGGTGTGAGATTGCTGAGTCCTCGTGAATCACATATACTTCCAAATAGTTGCATGTGCCAATGATACCAGTGCAGGTGATGCCACCGAGCTCAAGTGGGAGCTCGATGAAGATCTTGGTCGTTATTTTGTTTTGTTTCCTGTTGATCAGTAGTGGAGCCTAGTTGGGACAATCGGGGATCTAGCATTTGGGGTTGTCTTCTTTCATTTTGGTTCCGTAGTCGAACCTTGATTGTACTCTGGATGATGTATGTTTAAGTTGTTATTTGTGTGAAGTGGCGATTGTAAGCCAACTCTTCATCCCTTCCTTATTCAGTGCATGGCATTGTGTGAAGATTACCCCACTTGCGACTAAACCACCATGCGGCTATGCCTCGAAGTCGTGCCTCAACACGTGGGACATATAGCCACATCGTGGGTGTTATAGCCTCACGGAAGCCGGCGTAATCCTTCGCCTCGGTGCCGACGGGGCGGGGCATTGGCGGAGCCGGCGGTGTCCTCTGCCTCATTGTTGGTGCCGCAGGACCTCAGTGGAACAGGGCCTCGTGGACGCCAGCGGAGCAGGGACTCGTCGGAGCCGGCATTGTCCCCTGCCTCGTCCTCGGTCTCTCCAAACAGCACATCACCCGCTCCATCGCCCTCTTTCTAGGCGGCCACAACCTCCGCCACCCGCATGCGGTACCGCCAGCGCTTGAGGCGGCTCTCGCTGGCGGAGTAGTATGAGTCGAGCAGCGCCTCCTGCTCCGCCCGCTCCGCGGCGATCTGCTCCTCCGCCTATAGGTGCTCCTGGAGGAGATGGTGGTTGTAGGTGGCGTCGTCCTGCGCCTCCCAGAACTGCTCCTGACGCTTCTGCCACACCGTGTCCATGTATTGGGCATGGGCCTCGCCGATGGTCATGGTGCAATGCACCTGCGACGATGGCGCGGAGGAGGGGGTTGGCGCCGGATCGTCGACTACCATGTTATCCATTGGGACCTCGTCGTCCTCCGACTGCCTGCCGGCCAGCCTTCTCCTTGTGGTCCGTCGTTCGACCGTCCCAAAGAGCACTTGAGGGTGAGGAAGCCATGGTGGGCAGTAGTGGTGTGGTAATGAGAAAGGGAACGAAGGCGGATAACTACAGTTATGGCCGACGTAGTAGTTTACGTAGCAATGGTGGGCGGCGGAGGGACGGATGGGTGGCGCCGGAGTAGCTGCCTCAGCAACCAAGTATCATTAATGTGGGCGGCAAACGGACAGACGGATGGCACTTGTGTCATTTGAGCGCGGAGTAATCGCCTGTACCGAGAAGCGGCGCGGGCGGCGCTGACCGTTTTGGGCGAAAAGTGTGCACGGGCAAGGGAGGCATTCTGGGTGGGCCAGGGTGGTCCGGCTCGTGCTTGGCTGCGGGTCGGTCCAGCAGCCGGACATGCTGGCTCGCCAGCGAGCTTGCGGAGCTGAGCGACGACAATCAGTCAATGGACGTAGCTTCCGACTAGGAGCCGGCGCCACAGTCTAGGCCAGTTCATGCCGTGTTCATCATAGAGCAGGTGCGGCCACACTTCGACGCCCTAATGGCGGAAGAGCTACTAGCACAGGAGGACCTATGTTGCAACCTCCGTCTCCTCAACGAGCATTGGTGAACAAGCGAATCACAATGCTATTGTGGACATGTGGCCCTATGATCCTGGCTTCATGAATTAGGAGCGGGCGCTGTATCTCACCATCCGTAGGGCCCTCGAGGCCCTCTCCATCGTCCTTCGAGTTGTTGCGCTCACCGTGGCGCCGTCGTCTCGCGTTGTCAACATGGTCAACGGACATGAGGAATGAGGAGATGACTTTACTTGGAGAGGATGATAGTGGGGACCCACCAGGGCCATAGCCTCACATACGCAAGTGCCTTATTATATACAACTATATTTTTTTTGCTTCCTCCTGGTTTCCTAACATCACGGTCCCACACCATTGTCAACCTATGTAGTCAACAAACGAGAGAATTGCACAAGGAGCGGCTGACAGCTGGGACCAAGCAGCTCGAGCAGTATTTGTGTTTTTGAGTTTTTCTTGAGTGATGTTTTTGTTGTGGTTCAGAGGAGAGTAGGGTATTAACTGGGTGGGTTGTGGCCCGTCTAGCCCAGGACAGATATCCAGCCCGGATATTATTTTTTTTCAAGCTGAAAATGGCTAGCCCAGCTATACTTTTTTTGACGAATACCCAGGCAAGGTCAACTTGTTATTCTCCGCCCCACCGGGCTGCAAATCTTTCCTAGAAGGGATGCATTAGGCTTAACAAGAAAATGGGCTTTAAGAAATAATAAATGGGATGTAATTATAAAAACTGGGTAGTAAATATAAAAAATGCACCAAACATGTAATTAGTTTTAAAAAACATTATTTTTGGATTTTGAAAATTTTAATTTCATTAATTGTTGCGCGCATACTATTTCTTTGGATTTTTGCTTAATACAAATTTATTTAGAAATTATTTTTAATCTGACTAGAAATTTCGGGATAAAAATATTTCAGATCCCATCAAAATGTGGGAAATTTTATTGAATTCTATTTTGAGCAGTTGGTTGAAATTATTAATTGTTGTCCTAGCTAGAAAATGGGTTGTACTTTTAACAGACTGTAAATGGGTTGTAGTAAATTCCATTAGAATTCAAAAATGGGTTGTACATTCTTACAAATCGCAAATGGGCTATATGTTCTCTGCCACACACTTGTGGGCCTACAAAGTTGACGCGTCCCTCAAAAAAACAAAGTTGACGCGTATGCAAGGCTTTGTCAACTTATAGTCAACACGCGGTTCTAGCAGCAATGGCCATTGGATGTCCATCCAATGGATGTCGTGCTTCTTCTTCAATCTCGGATATTCTTGCTTCAGCCGCCCAAAAAATAATTCCTCCCCCTGACATCTGGGGCGCACCATTTCGGAGGCTGACCTATGGGCCTACTAAGTTGACGCGTACCATGGGCTTTGTCAGCTTAGTCAATATAAACGATTCTAGTTGTAGTGACCGTACAATGTCCATTCAACGGCCGTCGTGCTTCTTCAACCTCCGGTCTTCTTGCTCCAGCCGCCCAAACTAGCACTGGTCGTGCTGCCTACTCCTGCCTCCCATGTCCGGCTGTGCTGCCACCGCTGGCCATGCCATCCCTCTATACTCACCCACACCTCCTGTTATTGTCCGACGACGGCAGCCTCACACCGTAGCCGAAACAGTCAACCCATGTACTCCCATCTGCGTGGGCAATCCACTACCACGTCTTCCCCGTCTCCGTGTTGTTCCCTTCCTAGGCCTTGCCGTCGTCCACCGCATTGGTGCTCTCGGCGCAGCATGGTCAATGGAGGATAGCCATTGGAAGAGGACTTTAGGCATTGAGGCTGGTAGCTGGACCCACCAGCTACATCTTCGAACACAAGGAAGTGTATCCTTATTACTCGCAAAATAAAAACGATTCCTCCCCTGACAGCTGGGATCGAGCAGCTATATCTTCGCACGCAAGGAAGTGCGTCCTTATCCTGCCTGACCGCTGGGACCCACCCGGTCAAACCGTACGTAGCTTTGTCTGTCTGGTCACGGACGTGTATGTACATACTGGTCGATCGGTCTCTCTGCAAGTATGAACCGTGGCCGAGTAAGTAGCGGCACATGTCATTGTAGAGCACCCGACATAGCAATTAATGTAGTCCTGTCTAAGTCCTGTACACGTACGTACAGCCACAGGGCAAAAAATACGTCCACGTACATACATACGGGCGGGGTCTCGAGCGTGTACTCGCGCATATATATACACACGTCCAGGGATTGTGTACATGGAGAGGCAACGGACGGCAGCAATGGCATCTTGTTCATCGGGCAGTGAACCAGCTGGGTCGGAATGGAGAAACAACATCCTGTTCATCGGGAGGCAACCGACTGGGTCGGAATGCATCATGTTCATCGGGAGCCAACCGGCTTGGGCAGAACAGCCGATCAAAACAAGGACTGGCGTACTGCAGAACAGAGGAAACAGCCATGTGTTCGACCGACCACGGTCGAAATGGGATCTTGTTCACCGAGAGGGGTCTAGCGTACCGCAAAATGGAGGAAATGGACTTCTCTTGGACCTCCTACGGTTGAAACGAGGTCCTGTTGATCGAGTGGGGTGTGGCGTGCCACAAAACAGAGGAAATGAACTTGTGTTGGAGCGCTACGGTCGAAACAGGGGTGCTTTTCATCGGGAGGGGTGTGGCGTACCGCAAAACGGGACTCCACAGGATATTGTTCATCTCCACCGTCGACCTCCTCCAGCCTCCATGGGCTACTTTTCATCCACCGTCGACCTCCTCCAGCCTCAACCTGCGACTGTTCATCCATGGGTTCCTGTTCATCTAGCCTCCACCGCTCCTCCACCGGCTAATGTTCAACCAGCCCTCTCCATGGGTTCCTATTCAACCACCCCTCCATGGGCTACTGTTCATCCAGCCCTCCACCGGCTACTCTTCAACCATCCCTCCATGGGGTCCTATTCATCAAGCCCTCCACGGGGTCCTGTTCATCCACCCCCAACCGGCTCGATCGATCAAGGTCCTATTCATCCAGCGGCAACACCACGGGGTCCTGTTCATCCAACCTGTCGGATTCAAGGTTCCGCAGACCCTTGAGAGGTTCGAACACTAGGGTGCGTGCGAAGGACTCTCCCTTCCCAGTCTGCTTGCTTAACGATTCCACGGCCTAGCTCGACGAACCCAAGGGACAAGAGACACAGGAGTTTATCCTGGTTCATCCCACCTTGCGGTGTAATACCCTACTCCAGCTTTGTGGTGGATTGCCTCGAGGGGCTAAGGATGAACTAGTATAGTGCTTGAACAGCCTCAAGAGGTGAGGTGTTCTTGAGCTCGATAAGCTGGCGGGTGAGAGGATGATCTGAATGATCCCCCTTCTATGGTGGTGGCTAAGTCCCATATATAGTGGCCTTGGTCCTCTTCCCAAATGTAGGCGGGAAGGGGTCCCACAACGATCAAATTCAAAGGGGGACAAC
This sequence comes from Triticum dicoccoides, assembly GCF_002162155.2. Taxonomy (NCBI): domain Eukaryota; kingdom Viridiplantae; phylum Streptophyta; class Magnoliopsida; order Poales; family Poaceae; genus Triticum; species Triticum dicoccoides. The sequence continues at coordinate 222,015,980 of NC_041380.1, read as the reverse complement.
TAGTAAAACCTATCCTGACAAAAGTAGTCTTCACCTGCAAAAGGCTCTGGTGGTCTTGGTCTTGTTGCACCGATAAGGAAACCTTTGCTTGATTCCTCGGGACTCCGCGCCTGCGCTTGCCTCCTGAGCGCCAAAGAGAAAACTGGTACACTACACCCGCTGGCGCACGCCTGGCCTTGGTCGTCATGGCTCATGTCATGTGAACCTCGCGACGTGCACCTTGCCTTGATATCGCCGCTCCTCGGGAGCCAGCCTGGTGAGGCCGCCCCTTAGGGAGGTCTCGGTGTCATCCGCCTCGCGAGGCTTGGCCCCTCGTGAGGGTCTTGGATTGTTGTTGCTGAAGCTGGGCCGTACCAGTGCGTTGATGGAGCCACGTCATCGGCTGCAGGCAGGCAAGTCTGGGTACCCCCATTCGCAAGACGCCAACAGTAGCCCCCGAGCCCAAGGCACGCTCGAAATTGGCTTCCAGGCGAAGCCAAAGGGAAATGGCGGAGAGCCGCGGGCCCCAACTGCCCGTGGCCTCGGTTGACGCATGGTGATTAATGGGACGTGCGCGCATCCGCTTCCCCATGCTGCCTCGACAACCGCTCGACATGACGAGACTCTGCTGCATGTAGAGAAAAACCATCATTACATGTGATCGTGGAGGCCGGTGGTTGGCCTCCTTCCAGCTATAAATGAGGGGAGGGACGGAGCCCCCTTGCTCGTCTTTGTCTTCTCGTATTCCGCTTCTTCCTATTGTTCCATGTATGTCCATCTTGTTGTAGCTCCCATGGCGCTAATCAGGGGGTTCTCCACGGCGGAAAAGGGGAAGGCCCCTCGGGAGGAGCCTGAACCACTTTCGCCGAAGAAAAGGTTCAGGCGCCCTTGCGACACCGGGGAGAGACTTTTGGATCCGGGTCTCCGCAGACCCTTGAGAGGTTCAAACACTGGGGTGCGTACGAAGAACTCCCTATTCCCAACCTGCTGGCCCGGCGCTTCCACAGCCTAGCTCGAGGAACCTGAGGGACAAGAGACACATCAGTTTATCCTGGTTCGGGCCACCTTGCGGTGTAATACCCTACCCCACCTATGTGGTGGATTGCCTCAAGGGGCTAAGGATGAACTAGTACAGTGGATGAACAGGCTCAGGAGGTGAGGTGTTCTTGAGCTCGATGAGCTAGTGGGTGTGAGGATGGTATGAATGATCTGCCCCTCTCTGGTGGTGGCTAAGTCCTATTTATAGTGGCCTTGGTCCTCTTCCCAAATGTAGGCGGGATGGGATCCCATAATGGCCAAATTCAAAGGGGGACAACTAGTACAAGTTATCCTGACAAAAGTAGTCATCGCCTGCAAAGGATCTGGTGGTGACGTTGCAGTGGGCTCCGCGATGACCTCCATCCTGTCGTCCTGGCGGTCTTGGTCTCGTTGCACCAATATGGAAACCCTTGCTTGATTCCTTGGGACTCCGCGCCTGCGCTTGCCTCCTTGGCACCAAAGGGGAAACTGGTACACTGTGCCCGCTGGCGCCCGCCTGGCCTTGGTCGTCATGGCTCACATCATGTGAACCTCGCGAGGTGCACCTTGCATTGATATCTCCACTCCTAGGGAGCCAACCTAGTGAGGCCGCCCCCCAGGAAGGTCTTGGTGTCGTCCGCCTCGCGAGGCTTGGCCCCTCGCGAGGGTCTTGGGTTGTTACTGCTGAAGCTAGGTCGTACCGGGTAGCCGATGTAGCCACGCAGTGGGCCGTAGGCAGGCAAGTCTAGGTACCCTCATCCCAAGACGTCGACAGTAGCCCCCGGGCCCAAGGCACGTTCGACCTAGGCTTCGAGGCGAAGCCAAAGGGCAAGTGCGGAGTGCCGTGGGCCCCAACTGCCTGCAGCCTTGGTCGACGCGTGGCGATTGATGGGACGTGGGCACCTTCGCTTCCCCATGCTGCCTCTGCAACTGTTCGAATTAACGAGACTCTGCTGCGTGCAAAGGAAAACAATCATTATGTGTGATCATGGAGGCCGGTAGTTGGCCTCCTCCTGGCTATAAATGAGGGGAGGGGCGGAGCCCCCCTTGCTCATCTCTGTCTTCTAGAAGCCCGCTTCTTGTTCTTCCTGGTCCCTCCATCTTGCTGGCTTGTCGTAGTGCCCACGGCACCGATTAGGAGGTTTTCCACAGGGGAAAAAGGAAAGACCCCCCTTGGGGAGCCTGAACGGATCCCACCGAAGAAGAGGTCCAGGTGTCCTCACGACGTCGGGGAGAGGCAGGAAGTGATGTGGCCCCGGTATGAGCGGCCACCACCTGGCTTCCCACTCCCTTTGTATGCTCGGGTGCAAGGCACGAGAGAAGGCGACGGCACTCCTCAGCATGCGAGCCGCGGCCGCGGGGATCAGGCTGGGGCTGCACGGCCGACCGGCCCGCGAACCCATGCCGAAGGCTCCATGCGTGAGTTCATGATGTGGGCGGCGATGCCACCGCGCATGTGGATCTAGTTCCCAAAGTTCTTCGCCGAAGCGATGCCGTCGAGGGAGCCGCTCGAGCTGTGGCTGCAGCACGCCGGGTGCTGCAGTCTGGCCACGGGGCAGAGGTTAAGGTCGTCTCCCCCGGCAAGGTCTTCATGACTCGTGGATGGGGCGAGGTCGCTCGCTCCTGCCGCGCGGAAGGGGTCCTCGCCATCCATTTCGAGTATGACAGCTCCTCCACGATGTTCTTCAAGGTCTTTGATGAGGAAGGCTACCGCCTGGAGTGCAGCCCCGGAGGAGACCATTGGCATGGCGAGACGACGCGTGCAGGGCCTGCCGTTGGTCCTGTCGATAGCTCTTCCAGCAGCGGCGACGACTCCTGGGAGTCTAGCGACTCTACCGAGCCTAGTGAGTCTCTGAAGTCGAGCGACGACTCCTATGTTCCCCCGAGCTCTCGTCGTGCCTAGAATGCGGTAGCTACCTCCGTCCGGCACCGACGGTGATCTGGATGGGGTTGGCGCCGACCTCATGTGGCCCACTGTTGATGATGGCATCAGCGGTGGTGCCCGTAGTCAAGGCTTCTTGAAGTTGTTCTCCTTTTGTTCACCGCAAGGAATTGAAACGAACCCCATGGGTATGTAAAAAACCTGTAACGCTTTTGCTCTAATGTTTACTGTCTTTAACATGAGAATGCAGATGCCTGTCTCGCTCTGGCATCATTCTGCCTTTTCGTTCTTGCGGTAGCTTTAGCGCTCTACATCATTAGGTCCGAGTCCCTAGGCAAGCATCAGCCGTCGCTGGTATGCCAGGTCACGTTGCCATGGTCAAGGCCAGGAGGTGAGCGGCCTGAGGTACAGTAAGAGCTCTCGAGGCGTGATCCTCAAGAGGTCCCCTTTGGCATGCAAGCAGCTCCCTGGAGGCCGAAAAGGGAGGCAGCACTACCGGAGCGAGTTTATGAGAGTGGAGGACTTCGGACGGAGAGGTTCACCTCATTATGCATGGGTGACTTATCTTTTGGCAAGCATGTGATGATTCCTTGCTCAATGCCCGATTCATGCTTCAGCGGCGATGCTACTATGTAGGGCCACGCCGGTCTCCCCTTTCCTCGCTCATCTGAATGCTCTGCGTCCTCGGGTCCTGACCCTCGACCGAGGCTCAGGGCCGCTGGTATGCCAGGTCGCGATGCCGTGGTCAAGGCCAGGGGGTGAGGGCTGGAGAGTAAGCAAGAGCTCCCGAGGCACGATGCTCGAGAGCCCCCGCTTTAACGCGCAAGCGAATCGCGTGGAAATGAGACAGCTGGCGGGGGCCACCCATAGTTAAGCTCTGTAGATTCATGTGAGTTAGTCCGGGGGGAGAATATCACCCCTAATTGCGTTTGCTATCCCGCCGTTGATCCTTCTGCATGAAGATGAGGGCACTGAGGACCTGGTGAGGTGACGTGCGCAGGGCAGCCGCGAGCCAGAGCTCAATCTCTCAGATTTGCCAGCGTTGCAAGGACAGACCCGAGCACAAGCGTCGTGCCAACATGTGTAGTCCCTGTTGCGGGATGAGCAGGAGGCCGGTCAGCAATGCAGGAGGCCGCGAGGGGTAATGAACAATCAAGTGAGTAGGCGATAATCATAAGTCAGCCTATGGGGGGAGGTAAAGCTAGTCCAGATAGATGCAAGAACGATACATGCCGCAGGGACTGACCCACGCGGCCTGGGGATGGTGCAGCCCTAGGGGCGCCCCCAACAGAATAAACCGGAAGATATCACCTTGCACCATTGCTGAAGAGATGTCAAAGTAGTTGGAGATGCATGCTGAAGAGGTTGCTCCTCATGTGTTGCCTGGGTCATGAACCTCGGGAGGCTCCGTAGGCTCGTGAAGAACCGTCACCATCTCCGGCAGGACCGCGTGGTGCCTGGCCTCCTGAGCCACCATGATGCTTCGCAGGTGACGCTGGAAGGTGACAGCCGCGTTCGAAAAAGCCAAAAGGCATGCGAATGCAGCTGTGAGGTGGGCCCTCACACCGACCAGTGCACGAAGGCCAGAAGTGCTCCTGGGATGCGGCTCTGTTGAGCCCTAGGATGTTGACGCAGACACGCAGCTCGTTCTCCTCGCGAGGACAAGGAGCCGCGCCAGGTGGTAGGCGGCGGTTGCCGTGCATGGATCTTGCTTCCTGAAGCTCCTCAGTCGCCTTGATGATGAACTCCTAAGCACCTGGCACCCCGTGCCTCGTGCCCTCATGGGGGAAGCGCGCAACAAAGCACGCCTCCATGTGGTGCTCGAGCGCCTTCCTTGTGACGTTGGATAAATCAAAGGCCCTACAGAAGAGAGCCCCCGAGCCCAGCCTGAGGAGGGCGCTGGGCGCACCTTCCTATGCACGAGAGGGAAGCGCCCCATATGTGGGCGCCGATCCTAAGGTGGTGCCGTCGGAGACTCTTCTCTTTTGAGGCTCTTGGCAGAGAAGCTGCTTCTTTTTCTTGGGGATAGTCTCAAGAGGGTAGACGGCGCCTTCATTGTCCGGGTCTTCGATCACCGCAGCCTGGTAGGCACACTCGAGAGAGTACACCGCGTCCTTCTCCTCGCAGGTGATCGTGATGTTGTCGCGATTCCTTGGCATCTTGTGGACGTTGCAGCCGTGGTGGGTCATCACCATGAACTTGGCCAGGGCCGGATATCCAAGGATGGCGTTGTACGGAAGGCAGATGTGGGCTGCGTCAAAGTTGATGAGCTCGGTGCGGTAGTTGTCGTGTTGGCCGAAGGTAACAGGGAGGCGGATCTACCCTATCGGGGTGGTGGAGCGGTCAGTCACTCCTGAGAAGGGCTAGGTGGGATGCAGCTGATCATATGGCACTTGGAGGCAGTCGAATGTCTCGATGGAAAGAACATTGAGCCCCACTCCGCCATCGATGAGGATCTTGGTGACGAGGACATTGCTGATGACGGGCGAGCAAAGCATCGGGAGGGCACCGGTAGTTGTGGCGCACTTCAGCTGGTCGGACGAGCTGAAGGTGATGGTGCACTTGGACCACCTGAGTGGATGTGTGGCCTTGAGCCTGGGGAGGGCCGCGTTCACCTCACGAGCGAACTGCTTAAAGATGCGCTGAGAGGCTGGGCCCTGAGCACCAACCAAGATGCGGGCAATGGCGCAAGGCTCCTGGAAGCCCTCAGCCCCCTAGTCCTGGTGGTGGTCGTCATTCCTTCTTGGTGGTGGTGGCAGTGGAGCGAGGCCTGCGTTGCCTTGAGGACGGTCCTCACGAGGCTGATCTCTCGAGGCACCCTCGCGAGGCTGGCCCTGCCAGCGGTCCTCATGAGGCTGGTTGCGCCACTCCTGGCGGGGGCCGTGCTCGTCCCAGCGTCCTCCACTTCTGCCTCTTCCATGGTCGTAGCCCCGATCGTTGCACTCGGGGTGTCAACCGATGCGCCCATCGCGTATGGCCCTGAGCTCCTGATGGTCGTTGGTGTTGTGGATGTGTACGTTGTGGAAGACGCAAAATAGACGGCTGCCCTTGGATGACTCTGGGTGGTCGTAGCCGTGCTTCATCTCTGGTTCAACCGCAAGCACGACCGCCCCCTTCGCTTCACATCCTTGGCCTTGGCCTTCTTGTCTTGATGAGGACATCAATACCATTGTTACACCCACAGCCCCTGCTGCTATACATACTGGACTGATTACTAGAGCTCGCGCACGCCAATTGAATTATCAGGTACTTTCGTTTCTTGGTAACGATTCTAATGTTCATGAGAATATGATGCTGCCTAAATTGGATACATTTGTTTTGCTTACAAATAAAGGGCCTAGCTTGGACAAGAAAGATGAACCTTGGAGCAAGTTCAAGCATGGAGATGATGGCATGCACAAGGGGAACAAGAACGGAGTTACAAGTGATGATTCCAGGACTCTGAAGCCACCATAATGAGTGCATGAAGCATGGGACGAAATATACAAGATGCCACTTCATAAATTTCGTCCAGAGGTTATTTTAGGTGCTGCGTCACCTTATTATTGGGCCAGGCCCATGTATTTTCGAAGTACTTAAGTATAGGCTGTTTTTAGAGTCCGTATGTGTGGGGAAACAAGAGTTAGGGTTGGTTTCGGACCCCTCCACCAAGGGCCACGAAATTCCCCCTCTTTCCTCCATATATACATCCCTTAGGGCATCGTTTAGGCTTTGGGTTTTGTTTAGATTAAAAGTTCACCATAGCTGCAACTTCGCATACTTCGTTTGTGTTCAACGACCAGACCAAGGCGTCACAGAACCCCACCTTGATCAATAAAGCTTTCATCTTATATTCGCAATATCCATATTGCAATCTCAGTTTCTTGCTTGTTCTTTGTTTGCTTGCAGGAAACAGACCCTCGTGGTCAGGTTGGTCGTGCTCTGGCATTGTCAATAACCCTCGGGAGTTGGTTTAGCAATTGCTAAGGCGCGACGTCTAGCATGTTCGTAGTCGGATCATCAAGGTCGACTCCCATAGAAAACGATAGCCATCATCTCATCGAAACATCGGGACACCTTTGCCTCTATCAAGTGGTATCAGTTTTTCAGGTTGCTCGGTGAGATTTTACAGTTTTTCGTAGTTTAGATTAAGTCTATTCTTCATACCTATAGTCCACGAAAAAGCCAAAAAAATTAGGGTTAGTTCATCCTATCTGAACCAATCTGAGCCTTTGCATAATCTTTTTTGTATTTGCTTTGTTGAATTTGCGGTTGCATCGTTGTGTCAAGTTGCTTGTCTTAGCGTCTAGTCCTTTAGAGTTTCGAGTTCTGTTCACAGGTTGTCACGTCGCCGCTGCCATATATCACCACCGCATCATCATCATCGTCGCTGCCATATTCACCACTAATCCGAGTCCATATACGCCACCACATATCCGCCGCCATCACGCCAATCCGAGTTCACCTGCAACATATATCCGCCACCAGTCTGATTTCTACCAGATTCATCGCCGCCACCAGTCCGAGATTCCACCAGATTCATCTCCGCCACCAGTCCTAGTCCGAGTCTAGTAATTGTTGCATTGTTTTCGAGGTCCAGATCACGCCATACTCCGAGTCGTGACAGAGTAGGACTCCCGAGATTTCATGCTACCCGCAGAAGAAAAATAGTTCCAAACTCAAAAAAAAACTAAGTCTGGAAAATTCTGGCTAGGCAGTTTTTAGACCATTTGTAGACTTTTTCGAAAAAATTTGTTGCGGAGCAAAAAAAAGTGAAAAAAAAGAAAAAAATTCAGAGTTTGCTCCTCCATTGTTTACGTGCAGCGCCGTGATTTTGTTAGTGTTCTAGGCTCGCGTCTCTAGCACGGTCTAGCCTAGGACCAGCACAGTACCGTCGTTGAGCGTTTATTCAACTTGCATCTCTGAATTGATTATTGCTACCATATTATAAGCCTTCCCAGCTCCACATACATCTACGTCGTGCGTTTGACTCTCCCTGGTAATCGCTCTATCCAAGCTTTGAGAGTTTTGACTACGATGGTTGCCGATCACCGCCTGCAGCTGGGTAAGAACTGGTAAGAATTTCAGATTTTCTTGACGGATTTTTGACACCACCACCACCTCTTGTTAGTAGTCTGTAGGATCATATTCTTGTGTGTTTCTATTGTTGCTAACCATGGCAGGATCACAAGCCGACGAGACTGACTGGGAGAACATGACAAATAAGGAGTTGCATGATAAATTTCAGCAAATGATGATTGGACAGGTGCAAGATGTGCTAAACAGATTTGAAGAGGCCATGGAGAAGATAGATGGCATGGAGAAGACGTTCGAAACAAAGATCGATAACAGGTTTAATGAATTGCTCGCGTGTCTTCCACCACCACCACCGGCTGCACCTAACGCACCTCTACAACAACAACAACAACGACGACTACCTACTCATCGTGAAAAAGCCCTCCGCCGAGCGAGCCGTCTCCCTCTTGCACCTGGCCAAACTGTTGGTGCTGCTGTTGATACTTCTGTGGCTCCTGCTACTGATGCGGAGGAGGATGATTTTGCCGGAGATTACTAGGATGAGGTTGATCAAAATCAGAACTACGTGCCACCACCAGCACAGCAACCACCAGGTCGTCCACATGCAAATAATGGCAATGGTAGGGCTCACCCTCAGGTACAAGATCATGACCATCTCCCTAAACTAAAATTGAATATTCCACCATTTGAGGGTAGATATGTTCCTGATATATATCTTACTTGGGAGTTAGAAACTGAACAACGATTTACATGTTTACAATATCCCGAGGAGAGACGTGTTCCTGCTGCTGTTTGTGCATTCACTAGTTTTGCATGTATTTGGTGGTCCGAGCATTGTAGATTATATCCTATTCCAGCTACTTGGGCTGCTTTGAAAACTGCTATGCATACTCGTTGGGTTCCACCATATTATCAGCGTGAATTACTTCAAAAATTGCAGCGTTTAAGACAAGGAAAAAATTCTGTAGAAGAATATTATCAGGAATTACAAACTGGCATGTTTAGATGTGGTATTGTTGAGGAGAATGAAGCTATGCTTGCACGTTTTATGGGTGGCTTAAATAGAGAGATTCAGACCATCCTAGAGTATAAGGAGTATAATAATATCACTCATTTATTCCATCTTGCTTGTAAAGCTGAACAAGAAGTGCAGGATCGATAGGCATTGGCGCGAACTAACTTTTCTGTAGGTCGATCTTCATCATGGACACCACGTGCATCCTCTACTTCCACTCCACCAGCACCTCCATCAGGTGCCACCTCCAGCCGTGATACAAGAAAGCAGGCACAACCACCACTATCTGCCAAGAGCACACCTGCTGGACCTGTAGAGAGATCTTCTTCTTCCATGGCATCAACAGGGCACACAAGTGATATTATTTGTCATCGTTGTAAGGGAAGAGGACATTTTGCGAGGGAATGCCAATCTCAGCATGTGATGATTGCTACTGAGGATGGTGGGTATGAGTCCGCTAGTGACTATGATGAGGAGACTTTGGCTCTTATTACAAGTGAAGAACATGGTGGAGATGATTCTGATCATGAGACGCAATACATGGCTGCTGAAGATGCTGACATGTATGAATGTTTTGTTGCTCAACGTGTTTTGAGTGTGCAGGTTACACAAGATGAGCATAATCAGAGGCATAATTTGTTCCATACAAAGGGAGTTGTGAAGGAACGTTCTGTTCGCGTCATCATAGATGGAGGGAGCTGCAATAACTTGGCTAGCATGGAGATGGTGGAGAAGCTATCTCTCACCACAAGACCACATCCACATCCTTAATACATCCAATGGTTCAACAACAGCGGCAAGGTTAAGGTAACACGTAATATTCGTGTGCATTTTAGTATGTCTACATATGATGATTATGTTGATTGTGATGTGGTACCTATGCAAGCATTTTCCTTATTACTTGGTAGACCATGGCAATTTGATAAAAATTATGTACACCATGGTAGAAACAATCAGTATACTCTTGTTCATAAGGATAAAAATATTACTTTGCTTCCTATGACTCCTGATTCCATTTTGAAAGATGATATTAATAGAGTTAATAAAGTAAAACAGGAGAAAAATAAGAGTAAAAATCAGATTGTGGCAAAAGAATTTGAGCAACAAATGCAGCCTAATAATAAACAATCTAGTGTGGCTTCTGAAATTAAATTGAAAGTGCATGTGTACTTGCCACCAAATCTGATATTGATGATCTAGATTTTAGCAAATCTGTTTGCTATGCTTTTCATTCGAGGACGTGCCTTCCTCTTTGCCTCCTGCTATCACTAACATTTTGCAGGAGTTCGCTGACGTCTTTCCACAAGACGTGCCACCGGGATTACCACATATTCGAGGGATTGAGCATCAAATTGACATAATTCCCGGTGCATCATTACCCAACCGTGCACCATACCGTACCAATCCAGAGGAGACGAAGGAGATTATGCGTCAAGTACAAGAACTGCTCGACAAAGGTTATATACGCGAATCCCTTAGTCCTTGTGTTGTTCCTATCATTTTAGTGCCGAAAAAGGATGGTACGCCGCGTATGTGCGTTGATTGTAGAGGCATTAATAATATTACTATTCATTATCGTCATCCTATTCCTAGGCTAGATGATATGCTTGATGAATTGAGTGGCTCTACAATATTCTCCAAAGTTGATTTGCATAGTGGATACCATCAAATTCATATGAAATTGGGAGATGAATGGAAAACAGCATTTAAAACTAAGTTTGAATTATATGAGTGGTTAGTCATGCCTTTTGGGTTAACTAATGCACCTAGTACTTTCATGAGGTTAATGAACAAAGTTTTACGTGCTTTCATTGGACGATTTGTGGTAGTTTACTTGGATGACATATTGATTTATAGCAAATCTTTGGAGGAACATTTGGAACATTTGCGTGCTATTTTTATTGCTCTACGTGATGCACGTTTGTTTGGTAACCTTGGAAAGTGCACCTTTTGCACCGACCGAGTATCTTTTCTTGGCTATGTTGTTACTCCACAGGGAATTGAAGTTGATAAAGCCAAGATTGAAGCTATTGAGAGTTGGCCCAGCCCAAAATGGTCACACAAGTGAGGAGTTTCCTTGGCCTCGCTGGTTTCTATAGGCATTTTGTGAGAGATTTCAGCACCATTGCTGCACCTCTCAACGAGCTTACAAAGAAGGATGTGCCTTTTGTTTGGGGTACCGCACAGGAAGAAGCCTTCACGGTATTGAAAGATAAGTTGACACATGCTCCTTTACTCCAACTTCCTAATTTCAATAAGACTTTTGAGCTTGAATGTGATGCTAGTGGAATTGGATTAGGAGGTGTGTTATTACAAGATGGCAAACCTGTTGCATACTTTTATGAAAAATTGAGTGGGCCTAGTCTGAACTATTCTACTTATGATAAAGAATTATATGCTCTTGTTTGGACCTTAGAAACATGGCAACATTATTTATGGCCCAAGGAATTTGTTATACATTCTGATCATGAATCTTTGAAACACATTAAAAGTCAAGCAAAACTGAACCGTAGACATGCTAAATGGGTTGAATTCATTGAGACTTTCCCTTATGCATTGTCTCGTCGTTATACTATGCTTTCACAACTTTACTTTAAAATATTTGGGTTGGAGACCATCAAAGATCAATATGTTCATGATGCTAAATTTAAAGATGTATTGCAGAATTGTAAGGAAGGGAGAACTTGGAACAAGTTTGTTCTTAACGATGGATTTGTGTTTCGTGCTAACAAGCTATGCATTCCAGCTAGCTTCGTTCATCTTTTGTTGTTGCAGGAGGCGCATGGAGGAGGATTAATGGGACACTTTGGCAACAAGAAGACGGAGGATATACTTGCTACACATTTCTTTTGGCCAAAGATGAGACGGGATGTTGAGCGTTTTGTTGCTCGCTGCACTACATGTCAAAAAGCTAAGTCACGACTCAATCCTCATGGTTTATATATGCCTTTGCCTGTACCTAGTTTTCCTTGGGAGGATATATCTATGGACTTTGTTTTAGGTTTACCTCGAACAAAGAAGGGGAGGGATAGCATATTTGTTGTCGTGGATAGGTTCTCGAAAATGGCACACTTTATACCATGTCATTAAAGCGATGATGTTGTTAATGTTGCTGATTTGTTCTTTCGTGAAATTATTCGCTTGCATGGTGTGCCAAATACTATTGTTTCAGATCATGATACTAAATTTCTTAGCCACTTTTGGAGATGTTTATGGGCTAAGTTGGGAACTAAGCTGCTTTTTAGTACTACTTGTCACCCCCAAACTGATGGACAAACTGAAGTAGTGAAAAGAACACTTTCTACTATGCTTAGGGCTATTTTGAAGAATAACAAGAAAATGTGGGAAGAATGCTTGCCTCATATTGAATTTGCTTATAATCGTTCATTGCATTTACTACTAAGATGTGCCCTTTTGAAATTGTGTATGGTTTCCTACCTCGTGCACCTATTGATTTGTTGCCTCTTCCATCTTCGGAGAAGGTTAATTTTGATGCTAAAGAACGTGCTGAATTGATTTTAAAAATGCATGAGTTAACTAAGGAAAACATTGAGCGTATGAATGCTAAATATAAACTTGCTGGAGATAAGGGTAGAAAACATGTTGTGTCTGCACCTGGAGATCTTGTTTGGTTACATTTGCGTAAGGATAGATTTCCAAATTTGCGCAAATCAAAGATAATGCCATGTGCTGATGGTCCTTTTAAGGTGTTAGAGAAAATAAATGATAATGCATATAAACTTGAGCTGCCTGCAGATTTTAGGGTTAGTCCCACTTTTAACATTGCAGATTTGAAGCCTTATTTGGGTGAGGACGATGAACTTTCGTCGAGGACGACTTCATTTCAAGAAGGGGAGGATGATGAGGACATCAATACCATTGTTACACCCACAGCCCCTGCTGCTATACATACTTTTGTTTCTTGGTAACGATTCTAATGTTCATGAGAATATGATGCTGCCTAAATTGGATACATTTGTTTTGCTTACAATGAAGGGCCTAGCTTGGACAAGAAAGATGTACCTTGGAGCAAGTTCAAGCATGGAGATGATGGAATGCGCAAGGGGAACAAGAACGGAGTTACAAGTGATGATTCCAGGACTCTGAAGCCACCATAATGAGTGTATGAAGCATGGGACGAAATATACAAGATGCCACTTCATAAATTTCATCCAGAGGCTATTTTAGGTGTTGCGTCACCTTATTATTGGGCCAGGCCCGTGTATTTTCGAAGTACTTAAGTATAGGTTGTTTTTAGAGTCTGTATGTGTGGGGAAACAAGAGTTAGGGTTGGTTTCGGACCCCTCCACCAAGCGCCACGAAATTCCCCCTCTCTCCTCCGTATATACAGCCCTTAGCGCATCGTTTAGGCTTTGGGTTTTGTTTAGATTAAAAGTTCGCCATAGCTGTAACTTCGCTTACTTCGTTTGTGTTCAACGACCAGACCAAGGCGTCACAGAACCCCACCTTGATCAATAAAGCTTTCATCTTATATTCGCAATATCCAGATTGCAATCTCAGTTTCTTGCTTGTTCTTCGTTTGCTTGTAGGAAACAGACCCTCGTGGTCAGGTTGATCATGCTCCGGCGTGGTCAATAACCCACGGAAGTTGGTTTAGCGATTGCTAAGGCGCGACGTCTCGCACGTTCGTAGTAGGATCGTCAAGGTCGACTCCCACAGAAAATGATAGCCACCATCTCATTGAAACATCAGGACACCTTTGCCTCTATCATGTCTTCGGGGTCCGCTGCTAGGAGTTCGAGGAGGGAGAGGCGCCCTTCCTCAGCTCTCGCACAATTGGTTGATATGTTGAACATCTCCAGAGCTGTGCACAGGTCCTCATGGATGGCGAGCTCCTCCTTGATCTTGACATCACGGACGCCATCGGAGAACGCCGAGATGATGGCATCGTCTGAAACCTTGGGGATCTTGAGGCGAACAATGTTGAAGCACTGGATGTACTTCTGCAAGGTTTCCCCTGGCTGCTGCTTGATGCGCCGCAGGTCACCCATGGCAGGCGGGTGGTCGCAAGTGCCCTGGAAGTTGGCGACGAAGTGCTCGTACATTTCTCTCCAAGAGGAGATTGATCCCGAGGGCAAGTTCAGGAGCCACTAGCGCGCGCCATCCTTAAGTGCCATGGGAAGCTAGTTCGCCATGACCTTCTCATCGCCGCTGGCTGCCACGATGCTTAGCACGTAGAGCTGCACGAACTCCGCATGGTCGGGGGTGCCTTGTAGCATGGGGCAGGTCAGGCTTGAACTTGCCCGGCCTGACGATGCTACGTAGCTTGGGAGTAAAGTCTCGGCAGCCCGTGGTGGTCATGGGAGCCCGTCATGGAGGCGGGGCCTAGTCTTGGCACTCACGTGCCGCCACTGCAGGCGGCGTGCACTCTTGTCGCGGTGGTGCAGGGAGCGCCTTCTTGCGGCCGCTGGACCTCTTGGCAGCTTTCTTCTTCGCACGCGGGCGCCCTACACGGCGGGTCATGCCATGGGGCCGCGCGTCTTGGACCGAGAGCGACTTCCTGACGGGGAGGTGGCGGAGGTGCTCCATGGGCTACGTCGCTCGCAGTGGGCGTCGGGCAAGGCAGCGAGAGGGATGGCGCAGGCAAGCCCCCAGCTGCGCTGACAAGCTTAGTGATGCGGTCCAACCAGTCCTCATAGAAGTCATCGACGGGGTGGTACCACAGGATCTCGCGCGCCATGAGTAGCGCAGCCTGGGCATCCGCCGGCCCGCGACGAGCGTGAGATGACGAGCCATCTGGAGTAAGTGACGGGGTGGCGGTGCGTCCATCTCGCTGCGCGGAGGGGTGTTGTCACGAAGCATGTTGCTCGTGCCCCGCCGGGTCGGTGGCGGCATTGGCGGAAGGTGATGGAGAAAGACGGGGAGGCCCGCCGACGGGCGCTGTCTGGGCGACGCATGCGGCGAGAGTGGCTCGTCGCTCGGCACGGGCTCGACGAGCATCAACCATGCATGCGGTGGAGCGGTGGCGGGTCGACTATCAAAAGAGAGGCGCTAAAGCACCCCTACCTGGCATGCCAAATGTGGGATTGAGGGTTCCGTGGACCCTTGAGAGGTTTGAACACTGGGGTGCGTGCAAAGGACTCTCCCTTCCTAGTCTACCTTCTCAATGATTCCACGGCCTAGCTCGACGAACCCAAGGGACAAGAGACACATCAGTTTATCCTGGTTCGGGCCACCTTGCGGTGTAATACCCTACCACCTTGGGGAGCACAGTATTTAAAAAAATTTACCTACGATCACGCAAGATCTATCTAGGAGATGCATAGCAATGAGAGGGGAGAGTGTGTCTATGTACCCTTGTAAACCAAAAACGGAAGCGTTTAGTAACGCGGTTGATGTAGTCGAACGTCTTCGCGATCCAACCGATCCAAGTATCGAACGTACGGCACCTCCGCGTTCAGCACACGTTCAGCTCGATGACATCCCTTGGGCTCTTGATCCAGTTGAGACCGAAGGAGAGTTCCGTCAGCACGACAACGTGGCGACGGTGATGATGAAGTTACCAGCGCAGGGCTTCGCCTAAGCACTACGACGATATGACTGAGGTGTGTAACTGTGGAGGGGGGCACCGCACACGGCTAAGACAAATCTTGGAGTGCCTTTGGGGTGTCCCCTGGCCACATATATAAAGGTGGGAGGAGGAGGAGGCCGGCCTAGGAGGGGCGCGCCCATCGGGGGAGTCCAACTAGGATTCCCAATCCTAGTTGGAGTCCCCTTCCTTTTCCAGGAGGGGAGAGAGGGTAGGAGTAGGAGAGGGAGAAGGAAAGAGAGGGGGGCGCCGCCCCCTCTCTAGTCCAATTCAGACTTGCCATGGTTGGGCACGTGGCCGACCCTTGAGGCCCTTCTCTTCTTTCCCGTATGGCCCATTAAGGCCCATTACTTCCCCCGGTGAATTGCCGTAACTCTCCGGTACTCCGAAAAATACCCGAATCAGTCGGAACCTTTTCGATGTCCGAAAATAGCGTTCCAATATATCGATATTTACGTCTCAACCATTTTGAGACTCCTCGTCATGTCCGTGATCTCATCCGGGACTCCGAAAATCTTCGGTACATCAAATCACATAACTCATAATATAAATCGTCATCGAACGTTAAGCGTGCGGACCCTACGGGTTTGAGAACTATGTAGACATGACCGATACACATCTCCGGGCAATAACCAATAGCGGAACATGAATGCTCATATTGGCTCCTACATATTCTACGAAGATCTTTATCGGTCAAACCGCATAACAACATAAGTTGTTCCCTTTGTCATCGGTATGTTACTGGCCCGAGATTCGATCATCGGTATCATCATACCTACTTCAATCTCGTTACCGGCAAGTCTCTTTACTCGTTCTGCAATGCAACATCCCGCAACTAACTCATTAGTCACATTGCTTGCATGGCTTATAGTGATGTGCATTACCGAGAGGGCCTAGAGATACCTCTCCGACAATCGGAGTGACAAATCCTAATCTCGATCTATGCCAACTCAACAAACACCATCGGAGACACCTGTAGAGCATCTTTATAATCACCCAATTACGTTGTGATGTTTGATAGCACACAAGGTGTTCCTTCGGTATTTGGGAGTTGGATAATCTCATAGTCATAGGAACATGTATAAGTCATGATGAAAACTAGGAGAATGGCCTTTGACAACTTAAAGTTAGTTTATGGGCGTGGGTATGGAGAGCTCCACCTCACCCACCCCACAGTAACCCTAGGTGCCATCCTCCGGTGATCTCCACCTCCCACCGTGGAAATCAACATCCAACCCACCCATTCTCTCCGGCGTGCTGGTTTACCACCTTGGGGTTCAATCTCGATGGCAGTCCAGGCTTCCATTGCTCTTGGTTTTGATTTTTCTCATGGGATGGGTCTCGCATAAGAGATCTGGCGATCCATGAGGTGCACGGTTCACCCCAATGATGGCTCTGGTCACTTCATCATGGTGGTCTCTTTTGCAAGGCATAATTTCTGCTTGACTGAGGAGAATGTTGCCCTAGCTCTAGTGATAGAGGCAAAGGTGTCCCGTATTTCGATGAGATGATGGATATCACTTTGTTGGCAGTCGACTTTGACGATCCGACTACGAACGTGCGAGGACGTCGCGCCTTAGCAATCGCTAAACCAAATCCGAGAGGTTATTGACCACGCCGGAGCACGATCAACCTGACCACGAGGGTCTGTTTCCTGCGAGCAAACGAAGAACAAGCAAGAAACTGAGATTGCAATCTGGATATTGCGAATATAAGATGAAAGCTTTATTGATCAAGGTGGGGTTCTGTGACGCCTTGGTCTGTTCCATTCTTGTTCCCCTTGCGCATGCCATCATCTCCATGCTTGTTCTTGCTCCAATGTTCATCCTTCTCCAAGCTAGGCCCTTCATTTGTAAGCAAAACAAATGTATCCAATTTAGGCAGCATCATATTCTCATGAACATTAGAATCATTACCAAGAAACGGAAGTACCTGGTAATTTAGTTGGCGTGCACGAGCTCTAGTAATTGGTCCAGTATGTATAGCAGCAGGGACTGTGGGTGTAACAATTGTATTGATGTCCTCATCATCCTCCCCTTCTTGAAATGAAGTCGTCCTCGACGGAAGTTCATCTTCCTCACCCAAATAAGGCTTCAAATCTGCAATGTTAAAAGTGGGACTAACCCCAAAATCTGCAGGCAGCTCAAGTTTATATGCATTATCATTTATTTTCTCTAACACCTTAAAGGGACCATCAGCACGTGGCATTAACTTTGATTTGCGCAAATCAGGAAATCTATCCTTACGCAAATGTAACTAAACAAGATCTCCAGGTGCAAACACAACATGTTTTCTACCCTTATCTCCAGCAAGTTTATATTTAGCATTCATGCGCTCAATGTTTTCCTTAGTTAACTCATGCATTTTTAAAATCAATTCAGCACGTTGTTTAGCATCAAAATTAACCTTCTCCGAAGATGGAAGAGGCAACAAATCAATAGGTGCATGAGGTAGGAAACCATACACAACTTCAAAAGGGCACATCTTAGTAGTAGAATGCAATGAACGATTATAAGCAAATTCAATATGAGGCAAGCATTCCTCCCACATTTTCTTATTATTCTTCAAAACAGCCCTAAGCATAGTAGACAACGTTATATTGACTACTTCAGTTTGTCCATCAGTTTGGGGGTGACAAGTAGTACTAAAAAGCAGTTTAGTCCCCAACTTAGCCCATAAACATCTCCAAAAGTGGCTAAGAAATTTAGTATCACGATCTGAAACAATAGTATTTGGCACACCATGCAAGCGAATAATTTCACGAAAGAACAAATCAGCAACATTAACAGCATCATCGCTTTTATGACATGGTATAAAGTGTGCCATTTTCGAGAATCTATCCACGACAACAAATATGCTATCCCTCCCCTTCTTTGTTCGAGGTAAACCTAAAACAAAGTCCATAGATATATCCTCCCAAGGAACACTAGGTACAGGCAAAGGCATATATAAACCATGAGGATTGAGTCGTGACTTAGCTTTTTGACATGTAGTGTAGCGAGCAATAAAACGCTCAACATCCCGTTTCATCTTTGGCCAAAAGAAATGTGTAGCAAGTACGTCCTCCATCTTCTTCACGCCAAAGTGTCCCATTAATCCTCCTCCATGCGCCTCCTGCAACAACAAAAGACGAACGGAGCTAGCTGGAATGCATAGCTTGTTAGCACGAAACACAAATCCATCGTTAACAACAAAATTGTTCCACATTCTTCCTTCTTTACAATTCTGCATTACATCTTTAAAATCAGCATCATGCACATATTGATCTTTGATGGTCTCCAAACCAAATATTTTGAAGTCAAGTTGTGAAAGCATAGTATAGCGACGAGACAATGCATCAGCAATAACATTTTCTTTTCCCTTCTTGTGTTTAATGACATAAGGGAAAGTCTCAATGAATTCAACCCATTTAGCATGTCTACGATTCAGTTTAGCTTGACTTTTAATATGTTTCAAAGATTCATGATCAGAATGTATAACAAATTCTTTGGGCCATAAATAATGTTGCCATGTTTCTAAAGTCCGAACAAGAGCATATAATTCTTTATCATAAGTAGAATAATTCAGACTAGGCCCACTCAATTTTTCAGAAAAGTATGCAATAGGTTTGCCATCTTGTAATAACACACCTCCTAATCCAATTCCACTAGCATCACATTCAAGCTCAAAAGTCTTATTAAAATCAGGAAGTTGGAGTAAAGGTGCATGTGTCAACTTATCTTTCAATACCGTGAAGGCTTCTTCCTGTGCGGTACCCCAAAGAAAAGGCACATCTTTCTTTGTAAGCTCATTGAGAGGTGCAGCAATGGTGCTGAAATCTCTCACAAAACGCCTATAGAATCCAGCGAGGCCAAGAAAACTCCTCACTTGTGTGACCGTTTTGGGCTGCAGCCAACTCTCAATAGCTTCAATCTTGGCTTTATCAACTTCAATTCCCTGTGGAGTAACAACATAGCCAAGAAAAGATACTCGGTCGGTGCAAAAGGTGCACTTCCCAAGGTTACCAAACAAACGTGCATCACGTAGAGCAATAAAAACAACACGTAAATGTTCCAAATGTTCTTCCAAAGATCTGCTATAAATCAATATGTCATCAAAGTAAACTACCACAAATCGTCCCATGAAAGCACGTAAAACTTCGTTCATTAATCTCATGAAAGTACTAGGTGCATTAGTTAACCCAAAAGGCATGACTAACCACTCATATAATCCAAACTTAGTTTTAAATGCAGTTTTCCATTCATCTCCCAATTTCATACGAATTTGATGGTATCCACTACGCAAATCAACTTTGGAGAATATTGTAGAGCCACTCAATTCATCAAGCATATCATCTAGCCTAGGAATAGGATGACGATAACGAATAGTAATATTATTAATGCCTCTACAATCAACACACATACGTGATGTACCATCCTTTTTCGGCACTAGAATAATAGGAACAGCACAAGGACTAAGGGATTCGCGTATATAACCTTTGTCGAGAAGCTCTTGTACTTGACGCATAATCTCCTTCGTCTCCTCTGGATTGGTACGATATGGTGCACGGTTTGGCAGTGAAGCACCGGGAATTAAGTCAATCTGATGCTCAATCCCTCGAATAGGCGGTAATCCCGGTGGCACGTCTTGTGGAAAAACGTCAGCGAACTCCTGCAAAATGTTAGTGACAGCAGGAGGCAAAGAGGAAGGCACGTCCTCGAATGAAAATAATGCCTCTTTGCACACAAAAGCATAGCAAACAGATTTGCTGAAATCTAGCTCATCAATATCAGATTTGGTGGCAAATAAACATGCACTTTTCAATTTAATTTCAGAAGCAACACTAGATGGTTTATTATTAGGCTTCATTTGTTGCTCAAATTCTTTTGCCACAATCTGATTTTCACTATTATTCTTCTCCTGTTGTGCTTTATTAGCTCTATTAATATCATCTTTCAAAATGGAATCAGGAGTCATAGGAAGCAAAGTAATATTTTTATCCTTATGAACAAGAGTATGGTGATTGTTTCTACCATGGTGTACAGAATTTTTATCAAATTGCCATGGTCTACCAAGTAATAAGGAACATGCTTGCATAGGTACCACATCACAATCAACATAATCAGCATATGTAGAGATACTAAAATGCACACGAACAGTACGTGTTACCTTAACCTTGCTGCTGTTGTTGAACCATTGGACGTAGTAAGGATGTGGATGTTGATGAGGACATCAATACAATTGTTACACCCACAGCCCCTGTTGCTATACATACTGGACCAATTACTAGAGCTCGTGCACGCCAACTAAATTACCAGGTACTTTCGTTTCTTGGTAATGATTCTAATGTTCATGAGAATATGATGCTGCCTAAATTGGATACATTTGTTTTGCTTACAAATGAAGGGCCTAGCTTGGAGAAGGATGAACTTGGAGCAAGAACAAGCATGGAGATGATGGCATGCGCAAGGGAAACAAGAACGGAGTTACAAGTGATGATTTCAGGACTTTGAAGCCACCATAATGGGTGCATGAAGCCTTGGACGAAATATACAAGACGCCACTTCATAAATTTCGTCCCGAGGCTATTTTAGGTGCTGCGTCACCTTATTATTGGGCCAGGCCCATGTAATTTCGAAATACATTAGTATAGGCTATTTTTAGAGTCCGTATGTGTGGGGAAACAAGAGATAGGGTTGATTTCGGACCCCTCCGCCAAGGGCCACGAAATTCCCCCCTCTTCCTCCATATATACAGCCCTTAGGGCATCGTTTAGACTTTGGGTTTTGTTTAGATTAAAAGTTCGCCATAGCTGCAACTTCGCGTACTTCGTTTGTGTTCAACGACCAGACAAAGGCGTCACAGAACCCCACCTTGATCAATAAAGCTTTCATCTTATATTCGCAATATCCAAATTGCAATCTCAGTTTCTTGCTTGTTCTTCGTTTGCTCGCAGGAAACAGACCCTCGTGGTCAGGTTGATCGTGCTCCGGCGTGGTCAATAACCTCTCGGAGTTGGTTTAGCGATTGCTAAGGCGCGACGTCCTCGCACGTTCGTAGTCGGATCGTCAAAGTCGACTTCCACCAAAGCGAAATCCACCATCTCATCGAAAGACGGGACACCTTTGCCTCTATCACATCACGTAGAGCAATAAAAACAGCACGTAAATGTTCCAAATGTTCTTCCAAAGATCTGCTATAAATCAATATGTCATCAAAGTAAACTACCACAAATCGTCCAATGAAAGCACGTAAAACTTCGTTCATTAATCTCATGAAAGTACTAGGTGCATTAGTTAACCCAAAAGGCATGACTAACCACTCATATAATCCAAACTTAGTTTTAAATGTTGTTTTCCATTCATCTCCCAATTTCATATGAATTTGATGGTAGCCACTACGCAAATCAACTTTGGAGAATATTGTAGAGCCACTCAATTCATCAAGCATATCATCTAGCCTAGGAATAGGATGACGATAACGAATAGTAATATTATTAATGCCTCTACAACCAACACACATACGTGATGTACCATCCTATTTCGGCACTAGAATAATAGGAACAGCACAAGGACTAAGGGATTCGCGTATATAACCTTTGTTGAGAAGCTCTTGTACTTGACGCATAATCTCCTTCGTCTCCTCTGGATTGGTACGGTATGGTGCACGATTTGGCAGTGAAGCACCGGGAATTAAGTCAATCTGATGCTCAATCCCTCGAATAGGCGGTAATCCCGGTGGCACGTCTTGTGGAAAAACGTCAGCGAACTCCTGCAAAATGTTAGTGACAGCAGGAGGCAAAGAGGAAGGCACGTCCTCGAATGAAAATAATGCCTCTTTGCACACAAAAGCATAGCAAACAGATTTGCTGAAATCTAGCTCATCAATATCAGATTTGGTGGCAAATAAACATGCACTTTTCAATTTAATTTCAGAAGCAACACTAGATGGTTTATTATTAGGCTTCATTTGTTGCTCAAATTCTTTTGCCACAATCTGATTTTCGCTCTTATTCTTCTCCTGTTTTGCTTTATTAGCTCTATTAATATCATCTTTCAAAATGGAATCAGGAGTCATAGGAAGCAAAGTAATATTTTTATCCTTATGAACAAGAGTATAGTGATTGTTTCTACCATGGTGTACAGAATTTTTATCAAATTGCCATGGTCTACCAAGTAATAAGGAACATGCTTGCATAGGTACCACATCACAATCAACATAATCAGCATATGTAGAGATACTAAAATGCACACGAACAGTACGTGTTACCTTAACCTTGTCGCTGTTGTTGAACCATTGGATGTAGTAAGGATGTGGATGTGGTCTTGTGGTGAGAGAAAGCTTCTCCACCATCTCCATGCTAGACAAGTTGTTGCAGCTCCCTCCGTCTATTATGACGCGCACAGAACGTTCCTTCACAACTCCCTTGGTATGGAACAAATTGTGCCTCTGATTTTGCTCAGCTTGTGTGACCTGCACACTCAAAACACGTTGAGCAACTAAACATTCATACCTGTCAGCGTCTTCAGGAGCCATGTATTGCGTCTCATGATCAGAATCATCTCCACCATGTTCTTCACGTGTAATAAGAGCCAATGTCTCCTCATCATACTCACTAGCGGACTCATATCCACCACCCTCGGTAGCAATCATCACACGCGGAGATTTGCATTCTCTCGCATAATGACCTCCTCCCTTACAACGACGACAAATAATATCACTTGTGTGCCTTGTTGATGCCCTGGAAGAAAAAGAACTCTTTGCAGGCCCGGCAGGTGCGCTCTTGGCAGATAATGGTGGTTGTTCCTGTTTTCTTGTATCACGACTGTAGGAGGCACCTGATTGAGGTGCTGGTGCAGTTGAAGTAGAAGATGCACGCGGTGTCCATGATGAAGGTCGGCCTGCAGAAAAGTTAGTTCGCGCCAATGCTTGTCGATCCTGCACTTCACGTTCAGCTTTACAAGCAAGATGGAATAAACGAGTGATATTAGTATACTCCTTATAGTCTAGAATGGTCTGAATCTCTCTATTTAATCCACCCAGAAAACATGCAAGCATAGCTTCATTCTCCTCAACAATACCACATCGAATCATGCCAGTTTGTAATTCCTGATAATATTCTTCTACAGAATTTTTTCCTTGTCTTAACGCTGCAATTTTTGAAGCAATTCACGTTGATAATATGGTGGAACCCAACGCGTACGCATAGCAGTTTTCAAAGCAGCCCAAGTAGTTGGAATAGGATATAATCTACAATGTTCAGACCACCAGACACATGCAAAACTAGTGAAAGCACAAACAGCAGCAGCAACCCGTCTCTCCTCGGGATATTGTAAACATGTAAAACGTTGTTCAGTTTCTAACTCCCAAGTAAGATATATATCAGGAACATATCTACCCTCAAATGGTGGAATATTCAATTTCAGTTTAGGAATATGGACATCATCTCGTACCTGAGGTGGTGGTGCAGGCCTACCATTACGAATGTATACCTGAGGTCGACCTGCTGGTGGTGGTGCTGGTGGTTGCACGTAGTTCTGATTTTGAGCAACCTCATCCTCGTAATCTCCCACATAATCATCCTCCTCCGCATCAGCAGCAGGAGCCACAGAAGTATCAACAGCAGCACCAACAGTTTGGCCAAACGCAAGAGGAACACGGCTCGCTCGGCGAAGGTCTATTTCGCGACGTGGAGGTAGTCGTTGTTGTTGTTGTTGGAGAGGTGCGTTAGGTGCAGCAGGTGGTGGTGGTGGAAGACGCGCGAGCAATTCATTAAACTTGTTATCGAGCTTTGTTTCGAACGTCTTCTCCATGCCATCTATCTTCTCGATGGCCTCTTCAAATCTGTTTAGCACGTCTTGCACCTGTCCACTCATCATTTGTTGAAATTTATCATGCAAATCCTTATTCGTCATGTTCTCCCAGTCAGTCTCGTCGGCTTGTGATCCTGGCATGGTTAGCAGCAATAGAAACACACAAGAATATGATCCTACAGACTACTAACAAGAGGTGGTGGTGGGTGTCACAAATCCGTCAAGCAAATCTCAAATTCTTACCAGTTCTTACCCAGCAGCAGGCGGTGATCGGCAACCGTTGTAGTCAAAAACTCTCAAAGCTTGGATAGAGCGATTACCAGGGAGAGTCAAACGCACGACGTAGATGTATGTGGAGCTGGGAAGGCTTATAATATGGTAGCAAAAAGGGTCAGCAATAATCAATTCAGAGATGCAAAGTTGAATAAACGCTCAACGACGGTACTGTGCTGGTCCTAGGCTAGACTGTGCTAGAGACGCGAGCCTAGAACACCAACAAAATCACGGCGTGGCACGTAAACAAGGGAAAAGCACACTCTGGAATTTTTTTTCGTTCTTTTTTTTGCGCTCTTTTTTTTGCGCTGCTTTTTTTTTGCGAAAAATCACTATAATGGCGAGTGTCTCAAAACTCTTCCTAGCTCAAACTAACAGGATGGGCACGAAATTTTTTCGACCAATTTTTTTTTCGACTGCCCGGACCCAAAAACTGGAAACGGGTCAAAAAAAACTTCCTATAATGGCACCTGTCTCAAAACACTCAGAAACACCTAAAAATAGGATAGCCAGAAATTTTTTCGAAAAATGTGTTTTCGAAAATTTTTGGGCCTAAACGGAGCGTGGTTTCCGTACTTTTTTTTCCGAAACCTACTCCGGCAAGGAAACACGAATCGGAATCTAGATGGATCTCGAAAACAAACCTAATATGACAAGAACTCGGATTGGTGGTGGATATATGGTGGTAGATGGCAGCGGTGGTGGTATATGACAGCTGTGGTGGTATATGGATACGGATTTGAAGCGGTGGCGGATAAGCGGTGGTGGTAGATGGCAGGGGTGATGATGATGGTGCAGCGGCGGCGTGACAACTTATGACCAGAACTCAAAACTCTAAAAGACTAGACTCTAAGACCAGCAACTAGACACGACGATGCAACCGCAAATTCAACAAAGCAAAACCCTAAAAAGATTATGCAAAGGCTCAGATTGGTTCGGATATGATGAACTAACCCTAAATTTCTTTTGTGGCTTTTTCGTGGACTATATGTATGAAGAACATACTCGATCTAAACTACGAAAAACTGTAAAATCTCACCGAGCAACCTGGAAATCTGATACCACTTGATGGAGGCAAAGGTGTCCCGTCTTTCGATGAGATGATGGATATCGCTTTGGTGGCAGTCGACTTTGACGATCCGACTACGAACATGCGAGGACGTCGCGCCTTAGCAATCGCTAAACCAACTCCGAGAGGTTATTGACCACGCCGGAGCACGATCAACCTGACCACGAGGGTCTGTTTCCTGCGAGCAAATGAAGAACAAGCAAGAAACTGAGATTGCAATTTGGATATTGCGAATATAAGATGAAAGCTTTATTGATCAAGGTGGAGTTCTGTGACGCCTTTGTCTGGTCGTTGAACACAAACGAAGTACGCGAAGTTGCAGCTATGGCGAACTTTTAATCTAAACAAAACCCAAAGTCTAAACGATGCCCTAAGGGCTGTATATATGGAGGAAGAGGGGGGAATTTCGTGGCCCTTGGTGGAGGGGTCCGAAATCAACCCTATCTCTTGTTTCCCCACACATACGGACTCTAAAGATAGCCTATACTTATGTATGTCGAAATTACATGGGCCTGGCCCAATAATAAGGTGACGCAGCACCTAAAATAGCCTCGGGACGAAATTTATGAAGTGGCATCTTGTATATTTCGTCCAAGGCTTCATGCACCCATTATGGTGGCTTCAAAGTCCTGAAATCATCACTTGTAACTCCGTTCTTGTTCCCCTTGCGCATGCCATCATCTCCATGCTTGTTCTTGCTCCAATGTTCATCCTTCTCCAAGCTAGGCCCTTCATTTGTAAGCAAAACAAATGTATCCAATTTAGGCAGCATCATATTCTCATGAACATTAGAATCATTACCAAGAAACGAAAGTACCTGGTAATTTAGTTGGCGTGCACGAGCTCTATTAATTGGTCCAGTATGTATAGCAGCAGGGGCTGTGGGTGTAACAATTGTATTGATGTCCTCATCATCTAGAGGCGGCGATCGGGGGTTATTGTTCTTCACTAATGGTATCATGTTTATGTGATCGTGTTTTCTCCTTTCATGTCTCATGCAAAGAGCTTGGTTTTTTCATCTTGCACCAACACAATCATGTTTGCCCACAATTCAAGTGTCATTTTGATCTTTGGGGTCATGGAGGTCCAGATTGGACTAAGGAGTTTAGATATTGGCAAGTTGAATGTAATGATGAATGGATACTAGTCAGCCCCTCTAAGCGTAGAGAAAGTCTAGGCCTGGCTGCAATGTTGCATGCCCCAGCAAAATCTTATTTGCATTCTAAGGATGGACATCATCCTCGCAAGAGTTTGCGCTTAGAAACTTTTCTTAATTATTATGCATGCGAAGGATATCATTACAATGCTTCTGCCGAGGACATTCTTACAGTCCAGCAAGATGTTGGTTATACACTTGATCCCCAGGAGTTGATAGTTTCAAATGGCAGTTCTTTGTCAAATGATCAAATCTCACAAGCTATTAGCTCGCCGACTAGCCCACCGGCGCCAGAGTTGGAGTTATAGTTTGGATCCGTTTCGCCAGCTGACCGTCCTTCTCGGGATATGGTTCCAGATCATAATTGTAGGATAATCTTTTCGCCCGATATTGTTTCTGTCATGTTGCCTTCCTTGGGCTCTAGTCAAAACCCTCTAGTTCTATCGGATGATGACTCGGATGATGATGGGCCTTGTTCTATTGTTCCTTCTGATCCCTTGGGCCATACTTCATCAGCCAGCCCGGTCTAATCATCACCGAAGTCTCCTGTGGAAATTGTTCGTGACCTTCAGGGTTTGGATGAAGTGATTGAAGAAATTTTTGCACAAGTTTGGGATTGCCCACCTTGCTTGGGCATGGGGCACAAGTTAGATTGATGCATGAACGCGATACAGTGCCATCGTTGTTTCCGTCTCGGTCACGTTAAAAAAGGTTGCATGAGATCACCCCCCAATTTAGAGATTTGGGTTCCCAAACATAACAACACAACTACCAATCTCGAGTCTCGCGCCTTCAGGCATAACCCGGAATCTTCGTGCTCCCAAACAGTGGAAAGATCCCCTGCCAAAAACCCTGCCTCTCTTGCTCTGCAGTCTGGTTATTCCACGCCACCTCCATCAAACCATACGCCTTCCAATAGCTCTGCTCCGCCTCCGCCGTCCATGGCGAACTACGAGCTTGACCCACGGAGGTTCTTGCCGGCGGGCCATGATATCGTTGACGCTGGCCCACAGCGCATGCCGCGTACATTCTACAAGCCGTCCCGCTCGCCTCCCTACCGCCATGAATCCTACATGGTGGGGATTGTCGAGCCGATACCTCAGCCCGAGGATGTTCCTCTTCTTCATCAGCGGGTCAGGGATGTTATCATTGATGAGTTTCATCAACCAGTTCTTTCCTCTCAGACGTGGTTTCAGGGCATCGGTCTATACCAGATGCAAGACCCAGTTATCCGTAGCACCCTAGTTAATCACGCTCCATGGCCACTCGGATTAGATCATGATAGAGGCTAAGGTGTCCCGATGTTTCGATGAGATGGTGGCTATCGTGTTCTGTGGGAGTCGACCTTAACGATCCGACTACGAACGTGCGAGACGTCGTGCCTTAGCAATCACTAAACCAACTTCCGAGGGTTATTGACCACGCCGGAGCACGATCAACCTGACCATGAGGGTCTGTTTACTGCGAGCAAACGAAGAACAAGCAAGAAACTGAGATTGCAATCGGGATATTGCGAATATAAGATGAAAGCTTCATTGATCAAGGTGGGGTTCTGTGACGTCTTGGTCTGGTCGTTGGACACAAACGAAGTACGCGAAGTTGCAGCTATGGCGAACTTTTAATCTAAACAAAACCCAAAGTCTAAACGATGCCCTAAGGGCTGTATATATGGAGGAAGAGGGGGGAATTTCGTGGCCCTTGAGGGTGGGGTCCGAAACCAACCCTAACTCTTGTTTCCCCACACATACGGACTCTAAAAATAGCCTATACTTAAGTATTTCGAAACTACATGGGCCTGGCCCATTAATAAGGTGACACAGCACCTAGAATAGCCTATGGACGAATATTATGAAGTGGCATCTTGTATGTTTCGTCCAAGGCTTCATGCACTCCTTATGGCGGCTTCAAAGTCCTGAAATCATCACTTGTAACTCCGTTCTTCATCCCCTTGCGCATGAAATCAACTCCATGCGTGTTCTTGCTCCAATGTTCATCCTTCTCCAAGCTAGGCCCTTCATTTGTAAGCAAAACAAATGTATCCAATTTAGGCAGCATCATAATCTCATGAACATTAGAATCATTACCAAGAAACGAAAGTACCTGGTAATTTAATTGGCGTGCGCGAGCTCTAGTAATTGGTCCAGTATATGTAACAGTAGGGGCTGTGGGTGTAACAATGGTATTGATGTCCTCATCATCCTCCCCTTCCTCACCCAAATAAGGCTTCAAATCTGCAATGTTAAAAGTGGGACTAACCCCAAAATCTACAGGTAGCTCAAGTTTATATGCATTATCATTTATTTTCTCTAACACCTTAAAAGGACTATCAGCACGTGGCATTAGCTTTGATTTGCGCAGATTAGGAAATCTATCTTTACGCAAATGTAACCAAACAAGATCTCTAGGCGCAAACACAACATGTTTTCTACCCTTATCTCCAGCAAGTTTATATTTAGCATTCATACGCTCAATGTTTTCCTTAGTTAACTCATGCATTTTTAAAATCAATTCAGAATGTTCTTTAGCATCAAAATTAACCTTCTCTGAAGATGGAAGAGGCAACAAATCAATAGGTGCACGAGGTAGGAAACCATACACAATTTCAAAAGGGCACATCTTAGTAGTAGAATGCAATGAACGATTATAAGCAAATTCAATATGAGGCAAGCATTCTTCCCACATTTTCTTCTTATTCTTCAAAACAGCCCTAAGCATAGTAGACAATGTTCTATTGACTACTTCAGTTTGTCCATCAGTTTGGGGGTGACAAGTAGTACTAAAAAGCAGCTTAGTCCCCAACTTAGCCCATAAACATCTCCAAAAGTGGCTAAGAAATTTAGTATCACGATCTGAAACAATATTATTTGGCACACCATGTAAGCGAATAATTTCACGAAAGAACAAATCAGCAACATTAACAGCATCATCGCTTTTATGACATGGTATAAAGTGTGCCATTTTCGAGAACCTATCCACGACAACAAATATGTTATCCCTCCCCTTCTTTGTTCGAGGTAAACCTAAAACAAAGTCCATAGATATATCCTCCCAAGGAACACTAGGTACAGGCAAAGGCATATATAAACCATGAGGATTGAGTCGTGACTTAGCTCTTTGACATGTAGTGCAGCGAGCAACAAAACGCTCAACATCCCGTCTCATCTTGGCCAAAAGAAATGTGTAGCAAGTATATCCTCCGTCTTCTTGACGCCAAAGTGTCCCATTAATCCTCCTCCATGCGCCTCCTATAACAACAAAAGACGAACGGAGCTAGCTGGAATGCATAGCTTGTTAGCACGAAACACAAATCCATCGTTAAGAACGAACTTGTTCCAAGTTCTCCCTTCCTTACAATTCTGCAATACATCTTTAAATTCAGCATCATGAACATATTGATCTTTGATGGTCTCCAAACCAAATATTTTAAAGTCAAGTTGTGAAAGCATAGTATAACGACGAGACAAGGTATCAGCAATAACATTTTCTTTACCCTTCTTGTGTTTAATGACATAAGGGAAAGTCTCAATTAATTCAACCCATTTAGCATGTATATGGTTCAGTTTTGCTTGACTTTTAATGCGTTTCAAAGATTCATGATCAAAATGTATAACAAATTCCTTGGGCCATAAATAATGTTGCCATGTTTCTAAGGTCCGAACAAGAGCATATAATTCTTTATCATAAGTAGAATAGTTCAGACTAGGCCCACTCAATTTTTCAGAAAAGTATGCAACAGGTTTTCCATCTTGTAATAACACACCTCCTAATCTAATTCCACTAGCATCACATTCAAGCTCAAAAGTCTTATTGAAATTAGGAAGTTGGAGTAAAGGAGCATGTGTCAACTTATCTTTCAATACCGTGAAGGCTTCTTCCTGTGCGGTACCCCAAACAAAAGGCACATCCTTCTTTGTAAGCTCGTTGAGAGGTGCAGCAATGGTGCTGAAATCTCTCACAAAACGCCTATAGAAACCAGCGAGGCCAAGGAAACTCCTCACTTGTGTGACCGTTTTGGGCTGCGGCCAACTCTCAATAGCTTCAATCTTGGCTTTATCAACTTCAATTCCCTGTGGAGTAACAACATAGCCAAGAAAAGATACTCGGTCGGTGCAAAAGGTGCACTTTCCAAGGTTTCCAAACAAACGTGCATCACGTAGAGCAATAAAAACAGCACGTAAATGTTCCAAATGTTCCTCCAAAGATTTGCTATAAATCAATATGTCATCAAAGTAAACTACCACAAATCGTCCAATGAAAGCACGTAAAACTTCGTTCATTAACCTCATGAAAGTACTAGGTGCATTAGTTAACCCAAAAGGCATGACTAACCACTCATATAATCCAAACTTAGTTTTAAATGTTGTTTTCCATTCATCACCCAATTTCATACGAATTTGATGGTATCCACTACGCAAATCAACTTTGGAGAATATTGTAGAGCCACTCAATTTATCAAGCATATCATGTAGCCTAGGAATAGGATGACGATAACGAATAGTAATATTATTAATGCCTCTACAATCAACGCACATACGCGACGTACCATCCTTTTTCGGCACTAAAATGATAGGAACAACACAAGGACTAAGGGATTCGCGTATATAACCTTTGTCGAGCAGTTCTTGTACTTGACGCATAATCTTTTTCGTCTCCTCTGGATTGGTACGGTATGGTGCACGGTTGGGTAGCGAAACACCGGGAATTAAGTCAATTTGATGCTCAATCCCTCGAATAGGTGGTAATCCCGGTGGCACGTCTTGTAGAAAAACGTGAGGGAACTCCTGCAAAATGTTAGTGACAGCAGGGGGCAAAGAGGAAGGCACGTCCTCGAATGAAAATAATGCCTCTTTGCACACAAAAGCTTAGCAAACAGATTTGCTAAAATCTAGCTCATCAATATCAGATTTGGTGGCAAGTAAACATGCACTTTTCAATTAAATTTCAGAAACAACGGTAGATGGTTTATTATTAGGCTTCATTTGGTGCTCAAATTGTTTTGCCACAATCTAATTTTCACTCTTATTTGTCTCCTGTTTTGCTTTATTAGCTCTATTAATATCATCTTTCAAAATGGAATCAGGAGTCATAGGAAGCAAAGTAATATTTTTATCGTTATGAACAAGAGTATACTGATTGTTTCTACCATGGTGTGCAGAATTTTTATCAAATTGCCATGGTCTACCAAGTAATAAGGAACATGCTTACATAGGTACCACATCACAATCAACATAATCAGCATATGTAGAGATACTAAAATGCACACGAACAGTACGTGTTACCTTAACCTTGCCGCTATTGTTGAACCATTGGATGTAGTAAGGATGTGGATGTGGTCTTGTGGTGAGAGATAGCTTCTCCACCATCTCCATGCTAGCCAAGTTATTGCAGCTCCCTCCATCTATGATCACGCGAACAGAACATTCCTTCACAACTCCCTTTGTATGGAACAAATTATGCCTCTGATTTTGCTCAGCTTGTGTAACCTGCACACTCAAAACACGTTGAGCAACTAAACATTCATACCTGTCAGCATCTTCAGGAGCCATGTATTGCGTCTCATGATCAGAATCGTCTCCACCGTGTTCTTCACGTGTAATAAGAGCCAAAGTCTCCTCAACATAGTCACTAGCGGACTCATACCCACCATCCTCAGTAACAATCATCACACGCTTAGATGGGAATTCTCTTGCATAATGACCTCCACCCTTGCAACGTCGACAAATAATATCATGTGTTTTCCCTGTTGATGCCATGGATGAAGAAGAGCTCTTTGCAGGCCCAGAAGGTGTGCTCTTGGCAGATAGTGGTGATTGTGCCTGCTTTATTGTATCACGGTTGGAGGTGGCAGTCGACGGAGGCGCCGGTGTAGCAGAACGTGTGGAAGCAGATGATGCACGTGGTGTCCATGATGAAGGTCGACCTGCAGAAAAGTTAGTCCGCGCCAATGCCTGTCGATCCTGCACTTCACGTTCAGCTTTACAAGCAAGATGGAATAAACGAGTGATATTAGTATACTCCTTATACTCTAGAATCGTCTGAATCTCTCTATTTAATCCACCCATAAAACGTGCAAGCATAGCTTCGTTCTCCTCAACAATACCACATCTAATCATGCCAGTTTGTAATTCCTGATAATATTCTTCTACAGAATTTTTTCCCTGTCTTAAGCGCTGCAATTTTTGAAGTAATTCACGTTGATAATATGGTGGAACCCAACGAGTACGCATAGCAGTTTTCAAAGCAGCCCAAGTAGCCGGAATAGGATATAATCTACAATGCTCAGACCACCAAACACATGCAAAACTAGTGAATGCACAAACAGCAGTAGGAACACGTCTCTCCTCGGGATATTGTAAACATGTAAATCGTTGTTCCGTTTCTAACTCCCAAGTAAGATATATATCAGGAACATATCTACCCTCAAATGGTGGAATATTCAATTTTAGTTTAGGGAGATGGTCATGATCTCGTACCTGAGGGTGAGCCCTACCATTGCCATTGTTTGCATGTGGACGACCTGGTGGTTGCTGTGCTGGTGGTGGCACATAGTTCTGATTTTGATCAACCTCATCCTCGTAATCTCCCACATAATCATCCTCCTCCACATCAGCAGTAGGAGCCACAGAAGTATCAACAGTAGCACCAGCAGTTTGGCCCGACTGAAGAGGGACATGGCTCGCTCGGTGGAGGGCTGTTTCCCGACGTGGAGGTAGTCGATGTTGTTGCTGTTGTTGCAGAGGTGCGGCAGGAGCAGCCGGTGGTGGTGGTGGAAAACGTGAAAGCAATTCAGCAAACTTGTTATCGAGCTTTGTTTCAAACGTCTTCTCCATGCCATCTATCTTCTCCATGGCCTCTTCAAATCTGTTTATCACATCTTGCACCTGTCCACTCATAATTTGCTGAAACGTATCATGAAGCTCCTTGTTCGTCAAGTTCTCCCAGTCAGTCTCGTCGGCTTGTGATCCTGGCATGGTTAGCAGCAATAGAAACACACAAGAATATGATCCTACAAACTACTAACAAGTGGTGGTGGTGGCGGGTGTCACAAATACGTCAAGCAAATCTCAAATTCTTACCAGTTCTTACCCAGCAGCAGGCGGTGATCGACAACCGTTGTAGTCAAAACTTCTCAAAAGCTTGGATAGAGCGATTGCCAGGGAGAGTCAAACGCACGACGTAGATGTATGTGGAGCTGGGAAGGCTTATAGTATGGTAGCAAAAAGGGTCAGCAATAATCAATTCAGAGATGCAAAGTTGAATAAACGCTCAACGACGGTACTGTGCTGGTCCTTGGCTAGACCGTGCTAGAGACGCGAGCCTAGAACACTAACAAAATCATGGCGCTGCACGTAAATAAGGGAAAAGCACACTCTGGAACTCTTTTTTTTTGCTCTTTTTTTTGCGCTCCTTTTTTTTGCGCTCCTCTTTTTTTTGCGAAAAATCACTATAATGGCGAGTGTCTCAAAACTCTTCCCTCGTCAAACTGATAGGATGGGCACGAAATTTTGTTTTCACTTTTTTTTCGGAAACCAGGGCAGCGACGATGAAAAAGTGCGACAAAAAATCACTATGATGGCACGTGGCTCAAAAGACTCAGAAAGGCCTAAAAATAGGATAGGGAAAGAACTTTTGCCCGTGAAAATTTTGGCCTAAAAACTGCGCGGGGGTCTCCAGACTCTTTTTTTTTCTCCGAGACCTATGCAGGCAAGGAAACACGAATCAGAATTTAGATTGATCTCAAGAACAAACCTAATATGAGAAGAACTCGGATTGGTGGTGGATATATGGTTGTGGTATATGGCAGCGGTGGTGGTATATGGTAGCGGTGGTGGTATATGGATACAGATTGGTAGTGGTATATGGCTACGGATTGATGGTGGTATATGGATACGGATTCAGAGCAGTGGCGGTGAAGCAATGGTGGTAGATGGCAAGGCGATGATGATGGTGCGGCGGCGGCGTGACAACTTATGACCACAACTCGAAACTCTAAAAGACTAGACTCTAAGACCAGCAACTTGACACGACGATGCAACCGCAAATTCAACAAAGCAAAAACCCTAAAAAGATTATGCAAAGGCTTAGATTGGTTCAGATATGATGACCTAACCCTAATTTTTTTTCTGGCTTTTTCGTGGACTGTAGGTATGAAGAACAGACTCAATCTAATCTACGAAAAACTGTAAAATCTCACCGAGCAACCTGGAAATCTGATACCACTTGATAGAGGCTAAGGTGTCCCGATGTTTCGATGAGATGGTGGCTATCGTTTTCTGTGGGAGACGACCTTGACGATCCGACTACGAACGTGCGAGACGTCGCGCCTTAGCAATCGCTAAACCAACTTTCGAGGGTTATTGACCACGCCGGAGCACGATCAACCTGACCATGAGGGTCTGTTTCCTGCGAGAAAATGAAGAACAAGCAAGAAAGTGAGATTGCAATCGGGATATTGCGAATATAAGATGAAAGCTTTATTGATCAAGGTGGGGTTCTGTGACGTCTTGGTCTGGTCGTTGGACACAAACGAAGTACGCGAAGTTGCAGCTATGGCGAACTTTTAATCTAAACAAAACCCAAAGTCTAAACGACGCCCTAAGGGCTGTATATATGGAGGAAGAGGGGGGAATTTCGTGGACCTTGAGGGTGGGGTCCGAAACCAACCCTAACTCTTGTTTCCCCACACATACGGACTCTAAAAATAGCCTATACTTAAGTATTTCGAAACTACATGGGCCTGGCCCATTAATAAGGTGACGCAGCACCTAGAATAGCCTATGGACGAATATTATGAAGTGGCATCTTGTATATTTCGTCCAAGGCTTCATGCACTCCTTATGGCGGCTTCAAAGTCCTGAAATCATCACTTGTAACTCCGTTCTTGATCCCCTTGCGCATGCCATCAACTCCATGCGTGTTCTTGCTCCAATGTTCATCCTTCTCCAAGCTAGGCCCTTCATTTGTAAGCAAAACAAATGTATCCAATTTAGGCAGCATCATAATCTCATGAACATTAGAATCATTACCAAGAAACGAAAGTACCTGGTAATTTAATTGGCGTGCGCGAGCTCTAGTAATTGGTCCACTATATGTAACAGTAGGGGCTGTGGGTGTAACAATGGTATTGATGTCCTCATCAGATCGGCATGGCCAGGACACAGAACCGGCTGGCTCATGTTTATCGGTGTACCTTTAGATTATCGTAATGAAGAGATCATGTCTGAGGTTGTTGGAAATTTTGGCCAATTTCATTACTGGAATCATGAGGATGATCGTTTGGTTAGATCATTGGTCTATGCATCTTTTTCTGATTATTTGCTGGTTCCAAGAGATGTTGTCTTCCACAAGTTTGCCAATGTTGGAGGTGCTGTTGTTTCTTGGACTGCCTCCAATAGCATTTTAACTGCTGCTTTTGCTGAACAACTCCCTCAAGATGACGATGTAATGCGCATTGATGGGAATCCTCATCCAATGCCTGGTCAGCTTCAGCCTGTGGAAAGTTTTTGGGCAGTGCCACCTTATCTAGCTCTTGGCTGGAATGATATCCCCCAACCATGGCAGCAGGACCAACCATGGCAGCAGGACCAACCATAGCAGCAACAACCTGAGCAGCAAGAGGGTTGGGGTGCCTGGAATGGACCAGTTGAGGAACAGGCTGGGGAGCAACCACAGGTGCAACAGGATCAAGCTTCCATGGTTTTAACCCCCCCCCCCAATGGGCTCCAATGATTCTTCTCAGTAGAACATTGTGGTTGATGGGCCCCCATTGAATCAAGTTCAGGTTGATGAGCGAGTGCTAGAGGGTGATGGGCCTGTTGGCCCAATAATCCAACAGGAGGTTGATGATGTGCAAGTGGCTGCTGGCCCACTGCAGCCCCTGAATGTGCCTGCTGATAATATTTTGGTTCATGAGGTTCAGAATGAGAATGAGGTTGATGTCCATATGAATGAAAATCAGATCTTAGAGGCTCCAGCTGTGATTGAGGACAATAACAATCTTGCCATTATTCCACATCAACCTCCTCTTCAACCACCACTTTTTGTTGGTGCTGCCACAGTTGTGTATGGGCCAGTTCTTCCACCTGAAATGATATGGCAGAGGACTTTTGAATCTTTGTTGCCCTTTTTTCTAACTACATCAGTGCCCAAGCAGTTGCCAATGGTGCTAGACAGTGTTTCCCTCAAGAGATCTTGGTTGCAAGCTTTCCCTCATGAGCTGCCCTTTGTTTGGCCACCTGTACTGTTGTATAAGGAGATTCAGCCCCTACCTCGTTTGCCCTCTCCTCCCAGACTAGTTGCTCGGAAGTTGACTTTTGATGTTGATCCATCCAACATTCTTGTACCAGAAGTTTCTTTTGATAGTGTGCATGCTCCTCTTGCTTTTGTTAGTGTCTCTACTACTACTAAGAAGAAAGGAAGAAAGCCCAAGTCTCTGGTGGTTCCAAAGGCTGATTTTTCTGACAGAAGAATGACTAGAAGCGCTGCCAAGCTGCAGGGTTTTAAGCCCAAGTCTACAATTCCAGTCAAGCCCAGACCACTACGACAACCACGTGCGAAGAAGCCCAAACTCCAAGAGGTGAATGCTCATCAAACCAGTCCCATGGCGTCAGAGTCAAGCCCTGCACCTATTCTTATCTAGGTTATGTAGTCTTTGGGTGTCTCTTTGGGCATCCCTCTGGAGAAGCTATCTGTGGAGCAGCTTATGGCTGAGCCCAAGCAATCTCAAGAGAAAGATATGCCTAATGATGAGTGAACTATGTTGTCATATTATAGGGAGGCGGGCCCTTTGTCCTGCCATTTATTCTCTTTTGGGTCTGTTACTTAGTATCTCAGACTGTTTTTTGGCTGTGAAGATTTCTCTGAACTATCTTATGTAGTCTTCTAGTTATGATGTGTGCCAGTATTATTATGTGATATTGTGCTTGTTCTCTTCCTACACATTTGTTTTGTCATGAGTACTTACCTTAATAAGAACTGGAAAGTACTCTGTTGGAATGTCACAGGGCTTAATTCGGAAGTTAGGCAGAGGGCTGTGAGAGCTAAAATTGAGGAAAGCTAGTGCTCTGTTGTTTGCTTATGGGAAACTAAATGTGATTTCTTTGATCAAAGGTCTATTTGGAAATTTTGTCCTAAAAGGTTTGGAAATTTTGTGTACTCCCCTTTCATGGGTGCCTCCGGTGGGATCATTGTTTTATGGTGCTCATCTACTCTAGTTGGTGCTCTGATCGATTTACAAAGTTATGGTATCATCATTGAGGGAGTTGATACGTCTCCAACGTATATATAATTTTTGATTGCTCCATGCTATATTATCTACTGTTTTGAACTATATTGGGCTTTATTTTCCACTTTTATATTATTTTTGGGACAAACCTATTAACCGGAGGCCCAGCCCAGAATTCCTGTTTTTTTGCCTATTTCAGTGTTTCGGATAAACGGAATATCAAACGGAGTCCAAACGGAATAAATTCTTCGGGAACGTGATTTTCTCACCGAACGTGATCCATGAGACTTGGACCCTACTCCAAGGAACAAAAGAGGCGGTCACGAGGGTGGGGGGGGCGCCCCCCCTAGGGCGCGCCCCCTGCCTCGTGGGCCCCTCGTTGCTCCTCCGGCGTACTTCTTCCTCCTATATATACACACGTACCCCCAAACGATCAGAACAGGAGCCAAAAACCTAATTCCGCCGCCACAAATTTCTATATCCACGAGATCCCATCTTGGGGCCTGTTCCAGAGCTCCGTCGGAAGAGGGCCGTCATCACGGAGGGCTTCTACATCATCCTAGCCCCTCCGATGAAGTGTGAGTAGTTTACCTCAGACCTTTAGGTCCATAGTTAGTAGCTAGATGGCTTCTTCTCTCTCTTTGAATCTCAATACAAAGTTCTCCCCCTCTCTTGTGGAGATCTATTCGATGTAATCTTCTTTTTGCGGTGTGTTTGTTGAGACCGATGAATTGTGGGTTTATGATCAAGTCTATCTATGAATAATATTTGAATCTTCTCTGAATTCTTTTATGTATGATTGGTTATCTTTGCAAGTCTCTTCGAATTATCCGTTTGGTTTGGCCAACTAGATTGGTAGTTCTTGCCATGGGAGAAGTGCTTAGCTTTGGGTTCGATCTTGCGGTGTCCTTACCCAGTGACAGAAGGGGCAGCAAGGCACGTATTGCATCCTTGCCATCGAGGATAACAAGATGGGGTTTATTTCATATTGCATGAATTTATCTCTCTACATCATGTCATCTTGCTTAAGGCGTTACTCTGTTTTTAACTTAATACTCTAGATGCATGCTGGATAGCGGTCGATGAGTGGAGTATTAGTAGTAGATGCAGAATCGTTTCAATCTACTTGTCACGGACGTGATGCCTGTATACATGATCATGCCTAGATATTCTCATAACTGTGCTCAATTCTGTCAATTGCTCAACAGTAATTTGTTCACCCACCGTAGAATACTTATTCTCTTGAGAGAAGCCACTAGTGAAACCTATGGCCCCCGGGTCTATTTTCATCATATCAATCTCTATCACTTTAATCTTGCTTTGCTTTTTACTTTGCCTTTACTTTTTACTTTGCATCTTTATACCAAAAATACCAAAAATATTATATCTATTAGATCTCACTCCCGTAAGTGACCGTGAAGAGCTTGACAACCCCTAATCGCATTGGTTGCGAGTAGCTATCGCTTTGTGCAGGTACGAGGGACTTGAGCGTGGGCTCCTACTGGATTGATACCTTGGTTCTCAAAAACTGAGGGAAATACTTACGCTACTCTGCTGCATCATCCCTTCCTCTTTGGGGAAAACCAACGCAAGCTCAAGACATAGCAAGAAGGATTTCTGGCGCCGTTGCTGGGGAGTCTACGCAAAAAGTCAACATACCAAGTACCCATCACAATCCCTATCTCTCGCATTACATGATTTGCCATTTGCCTCTCGCTTTCCTCTCCCCCCAGTTCACCCTTGCTGTTTTATTCGCCCTCTCTCTCCCTATCCTCCCTCTCTATTTGCCTCTTTTTGCCCGTTTGCTTTTGTTTGCTCGTGTGTTAGATTGCTTGCTTGTCGCGATGGCTCAAGATGCTACCAAATTGTGTGACTTCACCAATACCAATAATAATGATTTCCTTAGCACTCCGATTGCTCCTCTTACCGATGTTGAATCTTGTGAAATTAATACTGCTTTGTTGAATGTTGTTATGAAAGATCAATTCGCCGGCCTTCCTAGTGAAGATGCCGCTACTCATGTGAATAGCTTCGTTGATTTATGTGATATGCAAAAGAAAAAGATGTCAATAATGATGTCGTTAAATTGAAGCTATTTCCTTTTTCTCTTAGAGATCGTGCTAAAGCTTGGTTTTCGTCTTTGCCTAAGAATAGTATTGATTCATGGAACAAGTGCAAAGATTCTTTTATCTCTAAGTATTTTCCTCCCGCTAAGATCATCTCTCTTAGAAACGATATTATGAACTTTAAACAACTTGATCATGAACATGTTGCACAAGCTTGGGAAAGAATGAAATGAATGATACGTAATTGCCCTACTCATGGTTTGAATTTGTGGATGATTATACAAAAAAATTATGCCGGATTGAATTTTGCTTCTAGAAATCTTTTAGATTCGGCCGCGGGAGGCACTTTTATGGAAATCACCTTAGGAGATGCTACTAAACTCCTAGATAATATTATGGTTAATTATTCTCAATGGCATACTGAAAGATCTTCTAATAAAAAGGTGCATGCGATAGAAGAAATTAATGTGTTGAGTGGAAAGATGGATGAACTTATGAAATTATTTGCTACTAAGAGTGTTTCTTCTGATCCTAATGATATGCCTTTGTCTACTTTGATGTAGAATAACAATGAATCTATGGATGTGAATTTTGTTGGTAGGAATAATTTTGGTAACAATGCTTATAGAGGGAATTTTAATCCTAGGCCATATCCTAGTAATCCTTCTAATAATTATGGTAATTCCTACAACAACTCTTATGGAAATTATAATAAGATGCCCTCTGAATTTGAGAATAGTGTTAAAGAGTTTATGAATTCACAAAAGAATTTTAATGCTTTGCTTGAGGAGAAATTGCTTAAAGTTGATGATTTGGCTATAAACGTTGATAGAATTTCTCTTTAAAGCTTAGATCTATTCCTCCTAAGCATGATATCAATGAGTCTCTCAAAGCCATGAGAATTTCCATTGATGAGTGCAAGGAAAGAACCGCTAGGATGCGTGCTTCCAAAGATGCCATTATTAAAGCGTGTTCTTCCAATACCTATGAAAATCAAGATGAAGATCTAAAAGTTATTGGTGTCTCCTATTAAATCTTTATTTTGCAATATGAATCCTGATGAAACTGAATATGATCTTCCTTTACCTAGAAGGCGTTCTAAAAATTCGGAGTATTTAGATCTTAATGATGAAATTGATGAAAGCGGGATTGAAAGAAGTAAAAATCTAGATGTTGCTAAAACCACTATATTGGATTTCAAGG
Source organism: Triticum dicoccoides (assembly GCF_002162155.2). Classification (NCBI taxonomy): domain Eukaryota; kingdom Viridiplantae; phylum Streptophyta; class Magnoliopsida; order Poales; family Poaceae; genus Triticum; species Triticum dicoccoides. The sequence continues at coordinate 221,974,738 of NC_041380.1, read as the reverse complement.
AATTTAATTATGAAAGTTGATCTTTAATTGATTGTATTTCCTTTTTGCAATCCGTGCTAAATTCTCCACATGCTTATAGTCAAAATAAAGCCTTCACCGAACATATTGTTGATGCCTTGATGCAATCTTATGAAGAAAAACTTGAGTTGAAAGTTTTTATCCCTAGAAAACTCTATGATGAGTGGGAACCAACTATTAAAATTAAAATTAAATATCATGAGTTTTATGCTTTGTGTGATTTGGGTGCTAGTGTCGCTACTATTCCCAAGACTTTGTGTGATTTACAAGATTTCCGTAATTTTGATGATTGCTCTCTAAACTTGCATCTTGCGGATTCCACTATTAAGAAACCTATGGGAAGGATTCATGATGTTTTTATTGTTGAAAATAGGAATTATGTGCCCGTAGATTTCATTGTTCTTGATATAGATTGCAATCCTTCTTGCCCTATTATTCTTGGTAAACCTTTCCTTAGAACGGTTGGTGCGATTATTGATATGAAGGAAGGGAATATTACATTTAAATTTCCATTCAAAAAGGGAATGGAACACTTTCCAAGAAAGAAAATAAAATTACCATATGAAACTATCATGAGAGCCACTTATGGATTGCCTACCAAAGATGGCAATACCTAGATCTATCCTCACTTTTATGCCTAGCTAGGGGCGTTAAACGATAGCGCTTGTTGGAAGGCAACCCAATTTTATTTTTATTCCTTTCCTTTTGCTCTTGTTTAGTAATAAATAAATTATTTAGCCTCTGTTTTTGTTGTGTTTTTTGTGTTTAATTAGTGTTTGCGCCAAGTAGAACCGTTGGGAAGACTTGGGGGGAAAGTCTTGTTGAACTTGATGTAAAAAACAGAAACTTTAGCGCTCACGAGCTGATGTCATTTTTATTTTAAGAGTGCTATTTAGTTAATTATTTTTTCAGATGGTTAATAGATAAATTCCTCACATCCATAAATTTATTTTAGAATTTTTGGGGTTCCAGATCTTGCGCTAGCTACAGATTACTACAGACTGTTCTGTTTTTGACAGATTCTGTTTTTCGTGTGTTGTTTGCTTATTTTGATGAATCTATGGCTAGTAAAATAGTTTGTAATCCATAGAGAAGTTGGAATAAAGTAGGTTTAACACCAATATAAATAAATAATGAGTTCATTACAGTACCTTGAAGTGGTCTTTTGTTTATCTTTCGCTAACGGAGCTCACGAGTTTTCTACTTTAAGTTTTGTGTTGTGAAGTTTTCAAGTTTTGGGTGAATTCTTTTGATGGATCATGGAACAAAGAGTGGCAAGAGCCTAAGCTTGGGGATGCCCATGGCACACCCAAGATAATCCAAGAACACCAAGAAGTCAAAGCTTGGGGATGCCCCGTAAGGCATCCCCTCTTTCGTCCACTTCCATCGGTAATTTACTTGGAGCTATATTTTTATTCACCAACATGATATGTGTTTTGCTTGGAGCGTCTTGTATTATTTGTGTCTTTGTGTCTTAGTATGCCACAATCATCCTTGCTGTACACACCTTTTGAGAGAGCCATACATGAATTAAAATTTGATAGAATACTCTATGTGCTTCACTTATATCTTTTGAGCTAGATAATTTTTCTCTATGTGCTTCACTTATATCTTTTGAGCGTTATAATTTTGCTCTATGTGCTTCACTTAGATCTTTTAGAGCACGGTGGTGGATTTGTTTTAAAGAAACTATTGATCTCTCATGCTTCACTTAAACTATTTTGAGAGTCTCTTAATAGCATGGTAATTTGCTTAATAATAATATGCTTGGTATTCAAGATTTGTGAAACTTTCTTTTGAGTGTGTTGAATACTAAGAAAAGATTGAAGAATGATAATTGTTTTGAGATAAGGAGGTGATAATATTAAAGTCATGCTAGTTGAGTAGTTATGAATTTAAAGAATACTTGTGTTAAGGTTTGTGATTCCCGTAGCATGCACGTATGGTGAACCGTTATGTGATGAAGTCGGAGCATGATTTATTTATTGATTGTCTTCCTTATGAGTGGCAGTCGGGGACGAGCGGTGGTCTTTTCCTACCAATCTATCCCCTAGGAGCATGCGCGTAATACTTTGCTTTGATAACTTCTAGATTTTTGCAATAAGTATATGAGTTCTTTATGACTAATGTTGAGTCCATGGATTATACGCACTCTCACCCTTCCACCTTTGCTAGCCTCTCTAATACCGCGCACCTTTCGCCGGTATCATACACCTACCATATAACTTCCTCAAAAAATCCACCATACCTACCTATTATGGCATTTCCATAGCCATTCCGAGATATATTGCCATGCAACTTTCCACCGTTCCGTCTATCATGACACACTCCATCTTTGTCATATTGCCTATCCCAGTACACCGCCGGATGCATTCACATAGAGTCATATTTTGTTCTAAGTATCGAGTTGTAATTGTTGAGTTATAAGAAAAATAAAAGTGTGATGATCATCATTATTAGAGCATTGTCCCAGTGAGGAAAGAATGATGGAGACTATGATTCCCCCATAAGTCGGGATGAGACTCCGGACGAAAAATAAAATAAAAAAAGAGGCCAAAGAAACCCAAATAAAAAGAGGCCATAAAAAAAGAGAAAAGGCCCAAACAAAAAAAAGAGAAAAAGAGAGAAGGGACAATGTTACTATCCTTTTACCACACTTGTGCTTCAAAGTAACACCATGATCTTCATAGTAGAGAGTCTCTCATGTTATCACTTTCATATACTAGTGGGAATTTTACATTATAGAACTTGGCTTGTATATTCCAATGATGGGATTCCTCAAAAATTGCCCTAGGTCTTCGTGAGCAAGCAAGTTGGATGCACACCCACTTAGTTTCTTTTTGAGCTTCCATATAATTATAGCTCTAGTGCATCCGTTGCATGGCAATCCCTACTCACTCACATTGATATCTATTGATGGGCATCTCCATAGCACGTTGATACACCTAGTTGATGTGAGACCATCTCCTCCTTTTTGTCTTCTCCACAACCACCATTCTATTCCACCTATAGTGCTATATCCATGGCTCACGCTCATGTATTGCGTGAAGATTGAAAAAGTTTTGAAAAAGTTAGAGTATGAAACAATTGCTTGGCTTGTCATCGGGTTGTGCATGATTTAAATACTTTGTGTGGTGAAGATGGAGCATAGCCAGACTATATGATTTTGTAGGGATAACTTTCTTTGGCCATGTTATTTTGAGAAGACATAATTGCTTTATTAGTATGCTTGAAGTATTATTATTTTTTATGTCAATATAAACTTTTGTCTTGAATCTTTCTAATCTGAATATTCATACCACAATTAAGAAGATTTGCATCGAAGTTATGCCAAGTAGCACTCCGCATCAAAAATTCTCTTTTTATCATTTACCTACTCGAGGACGAGAAGGAATTAAGCTTGGGGATGCCTGATACGTCTCCAACGTATCTATAATTTTTGATTGCTCCATGTTATATTATCTACCGTTTTGGACTATATTGGGCTTTATTTTCCACTTTTATATTATTTTCAGGACTAACCTATTAACCGGAGGCCCAGCCCAGAATTCCTGTTTTTTGCCTATTTCAGTGTTTCGGATAAACGGAATATCAAATGGAGTCCAAACAGAATAAAATCTTCGGGAACGTGATTTTCTCACCGAAAGTGATCCAGGAGACATGGACCCTGCTCCAAGGAACAAAAGAGGCGGTCACGAGGGTGGGGGGCGCGCCCCCTGCCTCGTGGTCCCCTCGTTGCTCCTCCGGCGTACTTCTTCCTCCTATATATACACACGTACCCCCAAACGATCAAAACAGGAACCAAAAACCTAATTCCACCGCTGCAACTTTCTGTATCCACGAGATCCCATCTTGGGGCCTGTTCCGGAGCTCCACCGGAAGAGGGCCGTCATCACGGAGGGCTTCTACATCATCCTAGCCCCTCCGATGAAGTGTGAGTAGTTTACCTCAGACCTTCAGGTCCATAGTTAGTAGCTAGATGGCTTCTTCTCTCTCTTTGAATCTCAATACAAAGTTCTCACCCTCTCTTGTGGAGATCTATTCGATGTAATCTTCTTTTTGCGTTGTGTTTGTTGAGACCGATGAATTGTGGGTTTATGATCGAGTCTATCTATGAATAATATTTGAATCTTCCCTGAATTCTTTTATGTATGATTGGTTATCTTTGCAAGTCTCTTCGAATTATCCGTTTGGTTTGGCCAACTAGATTGGTAGTTCTTGCCATGGGAGAAGTGCTTAGCTTTGGGTTCGATCTTGCGGTGTCCTTACCCAGTGACAGAAGGGGCAGCAAGGCACGTATTGCATCGTTGCCATCGAGGATAACAAGATGGGGTTTATTTCATATTGCATGAATTTATCTCTCTACATCATGTCATCTTGCTTAAGGCGTTACTCTGTTTTTAACTTAATACTCTAGATGCATGCTAGATAGCGGTCGATGAGTGGAGTAATAGTAGTAGATGCAGAATCGTTTCGATCTACTTGTCACGGACGTGATGCCTGTATACATGATCATGCCTAGATATTCTCATAACTATGCTCAATTCTGTCAATTGCTCAACAGTAATTTGTTCACCCACCGTAGAATACTTATTCTCTTGAGAGAAGCCACTAGTGAAACCTATGGCCCCGGGGTCTATTCTCATCATATCAATCTCTATCACTTTAATCTTGCTTTGCTTTTTACTTTGCCTTTACTTTTTACTTTGCATCTTTATACCAAAAATACCAAAAATATTATATCAATCAGATCTCACTCTCGTAAGTGATCGTGAAGGGCTTGACAACCCCTAATCGCATTGGTTGCGAGTAGCTATCGCTTTGTGCAGGTACGAGGGACTTGAGCGTGGGCTCCTACTGGATTGATACCTTGGTTCTCAAAAACTAAGGGAAATACTTACGCTACTCTGCTGCATCATCCCTTCCTCTTTGGGGAAAACCAACGCAAGCTCAAGACGTAGCAGGAGTCCCGGACTAAGGGGTCCTCCGGCGTCTGGCCTATTATCCTTTGGGCCGGACTGATGTGCTGTGAAGACATGAAGGCCGAAGACTGCACCGTGTCCGGATTGGACTCTACTTGGTGTGGAAGGCAAGCTTGGCGATCAAAAGATTCCTCCTTATGTACCCGACTCCATGTAAACCCTAGATCCCCTTGATGTCTATAAAAACCGAAGGGGATAGTCCAGAAAGGACACCACATATACTCATTACCATACCCACATAGGCTAGACTTCTAGGGTTTAGCCACCACGATCTCGTGGTAGATCCACTCTTGTAACACTCATATTCATCAATATCAATCAGGCATGACGTAGGGTTTTACCTCCATTGAGAGGGCCTGAACCTGGGTAAACATTGTGTCCGCCGTCTCCTGTTACCATCGATCCTAGACGCACAGTTCGGGACCCCCTACCCGAGATCCGTCGGTTTTGACACCGACATTTGCGCTTTCATTGAGAATTCCACTGTGTCATCGACGAAAGGTTCGATGGCCCCTCAATCGTCAATAATTACGCTGCCCGAGGAGGAACCTTCCTTCCCGGACAGATCCTCGTATTCGGCGGCTTCGTACTGCGGGCCAACTCGCTTGGCCATCTGGAGCAGATCGATAGCTACGCCCCTGGCCATCAGGTCAGATTCAGAAGCTTGAACTACGCCATGGATGTCCATGGATTTGAGCCCGCGGCGATCACTCCCCCTCATCCCGATGAACGTGACTTAAATCTGTCATCGGATCACACCTAGCAGATGGTTCCTGCAACTGCAACGACCTTAGAGTCGAGGCGGATCGAGCCATCTGATGCCTCAGAGTCCGCGGCATTGGAGCCACACATGGACTCGACGCCCTGCAATATTTTCTTTAAAGGAACTTCTGACTCGTTTCCGGCTATAAGTTCCGGACTGTGTACGCCTGCGAACACCGAGCTAGATCGGTTATCGATCTTCGAGTTCAGTGCCGCTGACGTTTTCCAGCACTCGCCTTTGGGTGACGTGCTAAAATCTTTAAATAAATTGTCCTTGGAAAAGGACTCATAGCCGAACTATGTCCGGTTCGAGCTAGAGATAGATGATGAGGAATTTCGCCTCCCACCCGAAACCCACTTCATAGCCACCATCGATGACTTAACCGACGTGCTCGACTATGGCTCCGAAGACATCGACGGTATGGACGACGATGCCAATAAGGAGCAAGGCCAAGACCCGCCATTTACTAGACGTTGGACAGCCACCTCTTCATACGACGTGTACATGGTTGATACACCTAAAGGATCTGGCAACGACAACGAAGAGGCGGATGCGAACAAAACCTCCGAGACACAGTCCAAGCACCGGCGGCCCAAACGCCGCCCCAAGCACCGCCGCTCAAAGGACAGCAACACTGGCACCAAAGAAAATAGTACTCCGGGCGACGCCGAAGACAGTGAAGACCCCGTCGGGGCCACATCCGAACAGGAACACGACAGCAGGCAAGACAACCCTGACGAACAGGCCATAGAAGATGACCCGGAGGATGATAGTTACCATCCGCCCTCCGAGGAGGAGACAAGCCTCGACAACAAAGACTTCATCGTGCTTGCGGATCCTCTCGAGCAAGAGCGCTTCAAGCTTCAGCTCATAGCCACATCAAGGAGCCTGAAAAACAAACAATGGCAGCGTCAAGCTGAACAAGACCTGCTCGTCGACAGATGGACTGATATCTTGACAGCCGAGGAATACGGCCTCAACCGCCCAGCCAAGAGCTACCCGAAACGCAGACTGCTACCTCAATTCGATGAGGAGGCGCCGGAGCATATATCTCCCTCGCGTAATGCAGATCGACCACCACGTGGTCAGGACAGGGCGGCGGAACGGCCACCCTGCGGTCGAGGTAAAGCGGCAACTCAGGCCGAATAGCAGACCGCCCCACCACCCCATCAAAATAGGGACGGAGGAGTAGGAGTCATACGTACGACCTCTGACGGACCCTGGATAGTAGAGCTGGACACACAAGATCGATCTACAGATAACGAGGACGTGCCTCGAGGCGCGACGACGGCTACTTATTCGGATGTGACAAACCTAACCACGCTCTAGCCGAATGCCGCAGACAGACTCCTTCAGAGCTCCACCACAATGCGGCCCGATATAGAGGTGCCGCACACCCACTCTGCTTCATAGATGAAGTACCGGATCATGAATTCCCTGAGGGGTTCAAGCCCGTCAATATCGAATCATACGACGACACAACCGATCCTGCAGTATGGGTCGAGGATTTCATTCTCCACATCCATATGGCCCGAGGAGACGACCTCCACGCCATCAAATACCTCCCAGTAAAACTCAAAGGACCAGCTCGGCACTGGTTAAATAGCCTGCCTGAGAACTCAATCGGCAGCTGGGAGAACTTGGAAGAGGCTTTCCTCGACAACTTCCAAGGAACTTATGTCCGGCCACCAGATGCCGATTACCTAAGCCACATAGTTCAACAACCCGGAGAATCGGCCAGAAAATTCTGGACTAGGTTCCTAACCAAAAAGAACCAGATCGTCAACTGTCTGGACGCCGAGGCCCTAGCAGCCTTCAAACACAGCATCCGGGATGAATGGCTAGCACGCCATCTCGGACAAGAAAAGCCAAAGTCAATGGCAGCCCTTACGGCACTCATGACCTGCTTTTGCGCACGCGAGGACAGCTGGCTAACTCGTAGCAAAAACACAGCCAGTGAGGCAGGCCCTACAGAGGCCAAGAACAACACCGGCATGCTCCGGCGCAATAGACACAAACGTAGAAGCAATGGCAAAAACACCGAAGACACCACAGTCAACACCGGATTCAGTGGCTCCAAGTCCGGCCAACGAAAGAAACCCTACAAAAGAAACAACAAAGGACCTTCCATCCTAGACCGCATACTCGACCATCTGTGCCAAATTCACGGCACCCCGGATAAGCAACAATCATACCAACAGGGATTGTTGGGTCTTCAAGCAGGCTGGCAAGTTAAATGCCGAAAACAAAGAAAAGGGATCACAAAACGAGGACGAGGATGAAGAGCCCTGGCAGCCGAACACCGGGGGACAGAAGAAATTTCCCCCCAAGTCAAAACGGTGAACATGATATACGCCACACACATCCCCAGAAAGGAGCGCAAACAAGCACTCAGGGACGTCTACGCGGTAGAGCCAGTCGCCCCAAACTTCAATCCATGGTCATCATTTCCAATCACCTTCGATCGACGAGATCATCCGACTAGTATCTGCCACGGCGGTTCGGCCGCACTAGTCCTGGACACAATCATCGACCGATTCCACCTAACACGAGTCCTGATGGATGGCGGAAGCGGCCTCAACCTACTGTATCAGGATACAGTACGGAAGATGGGCATTAATCCCTCGTGAATCAAACCAACAAAGACTACCTTTAAAGGAGTCATACCAGGTGTAGAGGCCCCTTGTATGGGCTCAATCACGCTGGAGGTGGTCTTCAGTTCTCGGGTCAACTTCCGTAGCGAAGAGTTAATCTTCGATATCGTCCCCTTCCGCAGCGGCTACCACGCACTGCTCGGACGAACCACGTTTGCTAGATTTAACGCAGTGCCACACTATGCTTATCTCAAGCTCAAGATGCCCGGTCCACGTGGTGTCATAACAGTCAATGACAATACGGAACGCTCCCTCCGAACAGAGGAGCAGACCGCTGCCCTAGCAGCTGAAGCACAGAGCCGCCTTCTCAAGCAGCATTTTAACCCAGCCGTCGAGCCCTTCAACACCATCAAGCGGGTCCGGACTACACTGCAACCGGAGAGTGTGGCTCGTCAAGAGCTCAACTAGCAATTCGGCCTCCGTCCCAGCCCCAACAAGGCACCTTTCTCCGCGGGCCTGATGTCAAGTCCTTTAGAAGGACTGAAATACAACGGAGGCAAGCAACACAGGTGTGTAGGGTAACCTTTATATGTTCTTCTTGACGTTATTCATACTTATTTCTCAGGACCCGCACGCTGCGCCCTATTGATGCTGGCATGTTAAATGGCCGGATACTTCTCGCACCATCTGTACAAGATACGCCTTGACGTATCCATCTAGTTATAATAAAATGGTTCTTGGCCCAGTTCCTGTGGTTTTCGCTTCTTACTTCGTTTTTATTTTCGATCTGCTTATTTGCTGCATCGACATTCTTTTACGTTTAATATTCGCCAGGGGCTACCTGTCACCCCACAATATGGCAGCACAGTCCGAACACTTCTTATATATGTTCGGCACCCCGAATTTAGCATTATATGCATTGGCTCCGAATCATGTCTTTGGTCAATAGTTGGGTTGCCTGGCTCCTGTGCTTGCTACCCTATGTTCTGCTCCATTGGCTAGGTAGTAAAGGGAGAGCTACTGCGATTGTGCCCTGGCTTTGACCAGACGAGCACCTCAGTAGAGAAAGCCGAAAACTGACTGTCATGATGTGGCGAGAGCTGGTCAGCTACTCGAGGGTTACAAATCGTTGGAGATTTTTTCCGCGTTACGCTAGAGGTCGGCACTTCCCGATCATATGCTGACAGTACTCTAGATTAAACCAGCGGCTGCGCCCATGCTTTATTATAAAACTCCTATGGCTAAGTGCGGGCGTTAAAGCCATAAAGTCTGTTTGCCTTGTTCGTTGCGCTAAAAAACTCCTTCAAGGACCATGTAATTGGATCAAGATTGTTTAGATTCCATCCCAAACACCTCTGTACTATCTACGTGATGGCAGAAGCGGACGACTGGCCAACCCTCAGATTACACACAACACGGCCGCACAGGAGGAAACAATTCAAAGCATAATAAAATTACTTTACAAAAATTGGCTTTGTTCCCATAATACAAGACAAAGGCAACATGAATACATTTATTCAAATACAATGTACTGCGAACATTGCGCCGCTACAAGTCGAGACCCTTCTACAACATCCTCGAAATATCACTCGGGTGTGCGGTGCTCCTTGCCCTCCGGCGGCCCGCTGGCGACTTCAACAGCGTTCATCTTCGCCCACCACATCTTGCAGCGAGCGAAGGCCATACGGGCACCTTCAATACAGAAGGAGCGCTTGATAACATCCAGCCGAGGACATGCATTCACCATCCGCCTCACGAGTCCGAAGTAGCTACTCGGCATAGCTTCGGCTGGCCACATCCGGATTATCACATCCTTAATGGCTAGTTCGGCCACCCTATGCAGCTCCACCACCTATTTCAGCTGATCTGTGAAGGACACAGGATGCTCTGGTGCCGCATACTGCGACCAGAAGAGCCTCTCTGAAGAACCCCCTCCTTCGGCTCGATAGAACTCCACGACGTCTGATACAATGCGTGGCAAATCCCCAAAAGCACCTGGGGAACTCCGAACCCAGGTTAGTAAAAGGTACTGCTTCTCCGCATACTTGCTTTGCATCTTAAACGCCTTACCCACTGTGATCTTCTTGGCCTCCTGGATCTCCTGGAGGGCGGCCTGGGCCTCATTTCCTGCGGTCTCTGCACTCTGACGAGCCTTGGTGAGTTCAGTCCCTCAAACCGACGCATCATGCTCCAAGGCCTCGCATTTTTTCACTGCATCTTGGAGTTCCTAGTGAACTTCTTTGACCCGGGCATTTAGCTTCTTACGGGCGGCTTGCTACTGGACAGCCTACTCCTCGGCCTCGCCAAAGGCCTTCCTCAGGGCCTCGACTTCGGTCGCAGCTTCTGCACATATCACAATACCGCTGTCAATATACATCGTTTATCCCTTCCCGGACATATAGCAAGTCGTTCTTCACCTTGCTTCTCCTGGAGTCGAGCCTTAACCTCACCGAGCTCGTTCTCGCTCTGCTCCAGCCTCCGCTTCAGCTCGGAGACCTCGGCAGCATGTGAGGTCGCGACCAACAGGGAAGCCTGCTTATCAATACATATTCAGTCAGCCTCTTATAATTAAGGATTGACCCCCTGTTTGATCCTCCTCGCCGAACACCGGACAGCGTCTCAGGGGCTTTAGACTAGACGGGGTTTTCTCTTTTCTTACCTCGAAACTTATTAACAGGCTGCTGTAGGCTTCATTCAGTCCGTTCTTGGCAGACTGAACCTTCTCGGCCACCGCACCCATAAGGATACGATGCTCGTCCATGATGGAGGCACTTTGTAGCGCCCCCATCAGGTCATCTGGCGCTCCTGGATGGACAGGAGCCACCGGTGGAAGCGAAGCACCCCACTTCTTATAAGGGGGTTGCTCGCCCGATTCCGGAGCCACATGGGTCTCTGGAATCGTATTCGGCTGAGGGCCGAACTGGATGAGGCCCTCTTCGCCAGTCTCCATGGGGATTGACTCCCCCATGTGTCTGGTAGTGGAGGTCCCGCCTTGTGGCGCCTCCCGGATAACGTCCTAGGCTCCTCCCTTCGGAGCGGTCCTCTGGGATAACACTTCGGTGTCATCCTTGGCCCGGGGGAGTAAGCGGGCGGTGGTGACATGGTCGCCATCTCCGACGGAGCTAACGAACCTCCAGATGAGGATCGCTGGATAAGGTCACGGGCCGGACTGCAATAGTGTGGATTAACCATGTTAGAATAATAAAAATAAAGGGTTGGATGTGCGCATAAATAAGCCATGTCCATTACGATGCGGCCTGGGGCCTGGTACGAGGGCGACACTCCGGACTATTGTCGACGTCCCACGCGGTGTCAACCGCTGGGGCACCCTTACCCTTTTTGGGCGCTTGCGCCTCCAGATGTGTCGAGGCCACCCTTTTCTTCTTCTTCTCCTCGGGAGTAGAGTTGTTTTCCTCCTCCTCCTCTTCCTCGTCATTGTCCTTAGGGACAGAGGAATGGGCCTCGTCGTCTTCGGACGCCGCGTCCGAAGTGCCCTTGCAACGGGGGCCGCTTTTGGCCACCTTGGCTTTCTTCTTAGCCTTCTTCTCCGACGCCGTATATGGCGTCGGCACCAGCATCTTCACCAGGCACGGGATGACTGGTTCTTCGGGCAACGGAGCCGGACACTGGATCCGCTTCGCCCTCTCCACCCAGTCCTGAGGAAGCAATACTAAAGTCTCAGACATCATCCTCGAAACATTTAAGTTGAGAGTACATCAAAAGTAACAGACCTCGTTGGCGGGGCGGTTACAATTGTGACCACGGTCTGAGTCCATGGCTGGTGGCCTCTCGTTGCCCTTAAACAGCAACTTCCAGGCCCCTTTGTGAGAAGTATCGAAGAGCCTTTTCAGGGTCGTGTGCTTCTTCAAATTGAATTTCCTTAAAGGGCGGCTGCGGCACTGGCACGGAAGAATCTGGCGGATTAGCATCACCTGGATAACGTCGACGGGCTTGATGTCGTTGGTCATCATGCTTTGAACGCGCGTCTGCAGCGCTATCAGCTCGTCATGTGCACACCAGTCCGGACTCTTCTCGACCCAAGAGTTGAGTCGCATGGGAGCGCTGGAGCGGAATTCAGCAGTGGCGGCCGAGGTGGTGCCGCGAGGTTCTATAATATAGAACCACCGCTTCTGCCATTCCTTTACTGTCTCAACAAAGGTGCCTTTGGGCCATGAGATGTTGGATAGCTTGCTCGGAAGGAAATATGCCCTAGGGGCAATAATAAAGTTATTATTTATTTCCTTATTTCATGATAAATGTTTATTATTCATGCTAGAATTGTATTAACCGGAAACATAATACATGTGTGAATACATAGACAAACATAGTGTCACTAGTATGCCTCTACTTGACTAGCTCATTAATGGTCAAGTTTCCTAACCAGAGACATGAGTTGTCATTTGATTAATGGGACCACATCATTATGGGAATGATGTGATTGACTTGACCCATTCCGTTAGCTTAGCTCTTGATCGTTTAGTATTCTGCTATTGCTTTCTTCATGACTTATACATGTTCCTATGACTATGAGATTATGCAACTCCCGTTTATCGGAGGAACACTTTGTGTGGTACCAAACGTCACAATGTAACTGGGTGATTATAAAGGTGCTCTACAGGTGTCTCTAAAGGTACTTGTTCGGTTGGCGTATTTCGAGATTAGGATTTGTCACTCCGATTGTCGGAGAGGTATCTCTGGTCCCTCTTGGTAATGCACATCACTATAAGTCTTGCAAGCAATGTGACTAATGAGTTAGTTGTGAGATGATGTATTACATAACGAGTAAAGAGACTTGCCGGTAACGATATTGAACTAGGTATTGAGATACCGACGATCGAATCTCGGGCAAGTAACATACAGATGACAAAGGGAACAACGTATGTTGTTATGCGGTTTGACCGATAAAGATCTTCGTAGAATATGTGGGAGCCAATATGAACATCCAGGTTTCACTATTGGTTATTGGCCGGAGATGTGTCTCGGTCATATCTACATAGTTCTCGAACCCGTAGGGTCCGCACGCTTAAAGTTTCAGTGACGATTGTATTATGAGTTTATGTGATTTGATGTACCGAAGGTAGTTTGGAGTCCCGGATGAGATTGGGGACATGAAGAGGAATCTCGAAATGGTCGAGACGTAAAGATTGATATATTGGACGACTATATTCGGACATCGGAAAGGTTCCGAGTGATTCGGGTATTCTCGGAGTACCGGGGAGTTACAGGAATTCACCAGGAGAAGTATTGGGCCTTATTGGGCCATACGGGAATAGAGGAGAGAGGCCAAAAGGAAGGAGGCACGCGCCCCCCCTCTGGTCCGAATTGGACAAGGGGTGCAGCCCCCTTTTCCTTCTCCCTCCCCCCCTCTTTCCTTCTCTCCTACTCCGGAAAGGAAAGGGGAATCCTACTAGGACTTTGGAGTCCTAGTAGGACTCCCCACACTTGGCGCGCCTCCTCTAGGGCCGGCCTCTCCCTCCCTTCTTTATATACAGGGGCAGGGGGCACCTCTAGACACAAGTTGATCTGTTGATCTCTCCCAACCGTGTGCGGTGCCCCCCTCAACCATAATCCACCTCGATCATATCGTAGTGGTGCTTAGGTGAAGCCCTGCGTCGGTAGCATCATCATCACCGTCATCACGCCGTCGTGCTGACGGAACTCTCCCTCGAAGCTCTACTGGATCGGAGTTCGTGGGACGTCATCGAGCTGAACGTGTTCTCGGAGGTGCCGTGCTTTCGATACTTGGATCGGTCGGATCGTGAAGATGTACGACTACATCAACCGTGTTGTGCTAACGCTTCCGCTTTCGATCTACGAGGGTACGTGGACAACACTCTCCCCTCTCGTTGCTATGCATCACCATGATCCTATGTGTGCATAGGAAATTTTTGAAATTACTACGTTCCCCGACATGCTCACCATGGCGCCTCCGCACTCCGCGTGTTGTCCCTCCACCACCTTCGGCTTCACGTTGAAGACTTTGAGCCACAGCCCGAAGTGGGGATGGACGCGGAGGAAGGCCTCGCACACGACGATGAACGCCGAGATGTTGAGGAAGGATTCAGGGACATATCATGGAAATCTATCCCGTAGTAGTACATTAGCCCGCGGACGAAAGGGTGGAGCGGAAACCCTAGTCCGCGGAAGAAATGGGGGGTGAATACCACCCTCTCTATGGGCTCCAGCGTGGGGACAACTTGTCCCTCGGTTGGCAGATGATGGGCGATCTCCTTCGCCAAATATCCGGCCGCCCAGAGCTTAGTAATGTCCTCCTCCTTGACGGAGGAGACCATCCACTTGCCCTCACCACCAGATCCGGACATGGTTGCTTGAGTGGAAAGGCGATGAGAGCTTGGGTGTTGGAGCTTGAGATCAGAAAGGCGGAGACAGAGAGAGCGTGAGTAAAGGAAGAGGGAATCCTTATCCCCTTATAAAGGCAGCAAATATTAAATGCCTCCTCACTCGCCTCAGGATTTGCCTATTCCCTAGGCCTGTATAAGCGGCACGGTTGAGTTACCCATGCCCGCATTGATGAGAATCCCGCAATAAGGGGGCACGATCTCTATTTCGATAAGACGTTCCAATAGCAACCGTGTCTCAAAGCGTGGGATGGCAGAAGAAAAATGGTTCGAAATTATAACCGGACAAACGTGATGTCGTGTTGGAAAAAAAGCTGTCAATAGATTAGATTTGTGCAAATATTATATTCTCTCTGCGGTTGTGTATGGTGTACGTAACAGGTCAGGATACTATCATTGCATCTGAAGACTATCTTGGAGTTCGGAGAAAAGGGGAACCCGCCTTGCAATTCCGAAGACAATCTGCAAGCCGGACTCCTCGTCATTAAAAGCCAGGTTCAGGGGCTACTAAGGGACTCCCGGACTAAGGGGTCCTCGGGCATCCGGTCGATTATCCTTTGGGCCGTACTGATGGGCTGTGAAGACATGAAGGCCGAAGACTGCACCGTGTCCGGATTGGACTCTACTTGGCGTGGAAGGCAAGCTTGGTGATCGAAAGATTCCTTCTTATGTAACCGACTCCATGTAAACCCTAGATCCCCTTGGTATCTATATAAACTGAAGAGGATAGTCCGGAAAGGACACCACATATACACATTACCATACCCACATAGGCTAGACTTCTAGGGTTTAGCCATCACGATCTCGTGGTAGATCCACTCTGGTAACACTCATATTCATCAATATCAATCAAGCAGGATGTAGGGTTTTACCTCCATAGAGAGGGCCCGAACCTGGGTAAACATTGTGACCCCCGTATCCTGTTACCATCGATCCTAGACGCACAGCTCGGGACCCCCTACCCGAGATCCGCCGGTTTTGACACCGACAATCATAAATTCCTCTTCCACACAAAACAACCAAACTTGGACTTTGGTTAATGTTTATGGACCATGCCAGGGAGAGCTTAGAGATGCTTTTGTGCATTGGTTATATCATATTCAAATCCCACAAGATGAGCTGTGGTTATTCTTAGGTGGTTTTAATTTCATCAAATCAATGGAGAATAGAAATATGCCAGGAGGTGACATTAATGATATGTTTATTTTCAATGAAATCATTGGCAATCTGGGCCTCATTGAGTTACCTTTAAAAGGGAGGTCATATACCTGGTCAAATATGCAAGAATCTCCACTTTCAGAGCAATTGGACTCGTTCTTTACAACACCTTCATGGACTGGTGAATATCCTAATACCATGGTTTACCCTCTTGCCAAGACTACCTCTGATCATGTCCCTTATGTGGTCTCAATCTCCACCTCCACACCCAAAGCTAAGATTTTTCGTTTTGAAAACTACTAGGTAGACATGCCTGGGTTCATGGAGTGTGTTGAAAGCTCTTGGTCTGCTCCCACAAGGCTAACCAATTCTGCTGCCATCCTTATTGATAAGTTTAAACGGTTAAGGACAGATCTCAAGAAATGGCACACAGGTTTATCTAGACTGAAGCTTCTGATGAATGCTTGTAATGCAGTTATCCTTGCCTTTGACAACTTAGAAGAGGGCAGGCCTCTGTTGAGACCTGAATTTAATTTCAGAAAGATTGGCAAGTTACATTTGAAGGAGCTTCTTCATCTGTAGTACATTTATTGGAAGCAAAGATGTACCATCAGGTGGATCAAAGTGGGAGAGGAAAACTCCAAGTTTTTTCAAGCAATGGAAACGGGGATATTTAGAAGGAATTCTATTTCCAGCTTAATTAGTGATGATGGTTTGACATTATCCACTCACAGTGAAATGGCTGGACTTCTATGGTCTTCATACAAGGATAGATTAGGAGTTACATGTGGAATTGACATGTTGTTTGACCTTGGGACTTTGATCCAGCCTGTCCCTGGGCTAGAGGTTTTATCTGGGCCTTTTACAGATGATGAAATAAATGAGGTTTTAAAATACTTACCTCTAGACAGAGCACGAGGACCAGATGGATTTACTGGTTTGTTTGTTATGAAGTGTTGGCATATAATCAAGGATGGTTTCCTAAAGCTAATATATGACTTCTTGTCACACTGATCCCCAAAATCCTTTCTCCTGAAGGACCAAATGATTATAGGCCAATCTCTCTCACAAATACTTGTCTCAAATTTCTCACAAAACTCCTGGCAAATAGATTGCATAAAGTCATCCTCACATGCATCCATAAAAATCAATATGGCTTCCTTAAATCAAGGTCTATAAAGGGTGCATTGCATGGAGTTTGGAATACATTCATCAGTGTCGTCAGTCTAAAAGACTAATCCTTATTCTCAAGCTTGATTTTGCTAAAGCTTTTGACACTATTGAACATGATCTAATTCTGCTTATGTTGAAATATAAGGGATTTGATGCAAAATGGATAGGTTGGATTAAGGAGCTACTTTCATCTAGATCTTCTTCCATCCTACTAAATGGTGTACCTGGCAAACAATTCAACTGTAAAAGATGTATAACGCAAGGGGATCCTCTGTCTCCTCTTCTGTTTGTCATTGTTTCTCATCTGCTTTAATCTGTGGTTAACCAAATGCTCCAGCAAGGGTTACTTACCCTCCCAATTCCCTCTAATGACCCAGATTTTCCAATAGTTCAGTATGCAGATGATACATTATTGATCATTCAAGCTGACGCGGTTCAACTTCTTTCTCTCAAGAATATGTTGCTGGACTTCTCTAAATCAACTTGTTTAAAAGTCAATTTCCAGAAGTCTTGCATTCTTCCCATCAATGTATCACAGGAGGAAACCACCAGATTGGCTGCAGTTTTTGGATGTCAGGTTGGGTCTCTCCCTTTTACCTATCTGGGATTGCTTGTGGGTACCACGAAACCCAGGGTGCAAGACCTGGTGCCTGTTGTGGATGGAGTTGAAAGAATACTCTGTGCTAGTTCCTCCCTCCTCTCCCAGGGGACCAGACTTCAACTGCTTCTGTCAGTTCTTTCCTCCATGCCAATTTATTTCATGTGCAGTCTTATCTTGCCAGCTGCTATCATTAAGCAAATTGAGAGAATAATGAGGTATTGTTTATGGAGAGGAAACTCTGACAACCCTAAACAACCTTTAGCAGCCTAGCTAATGGTTTGTAAACCAAAAGATAAGGGGGGCATGGGGATAATCAATCTTGCAATTCAGAATAAGGCCTTACTCACTAAACATCTGCACAAGTTTTACAATAAGGTTGATATACCATGGGTTTCTCTGATTTGGGACACTTACTATAATGGAGTGGTCCCTCATGTAACTGTTCAGTGTGGATCTTCTTGGTGGAGAGATATCATGAAGTTAAGTGATACTTACAGATCTCATTGTGTTATCTCAATCAATGATGTAAATAGCTCTCTCTTTTGGCATGATACATGGAGCTTAGGTGGAAGCCACCTGCCAATTAAGGATAGATTTCCTAGGCTCTTTTCCTTCTCACTTGATGACAAGATTTCTGTCAGGAATTTCATTGAGGAATTTCATATTGCCACTTTCTTTTAGTTGCCACTCTCTCACGAAGCAATGGATGAATTGGTTTCTCTTAATTCTGATGTATCAAGCTTGCAAAGAAAACCTCATGAACCTAATACTTGGTCTTGGACACCTGGAAAAGGCCAATACTCTGCCAAGACTTATTACACACTGGCCCATGCACACCTTCCTGATGATGACCCGTGTAAATGGATATGGAAGAGAAAATGTGTTATGCAAATCAAGGTTTTTGCTTGGTTGATGCTGAATGACCGGCTCAATACGAGGGATATGCTACTGAGAAGGCATTGGAGAACCGAGGAGGATGACAATCTATGCCCCATGTGTGTGGCCCAACTGCATGAGGACAAAGATCATCTATTCTTCAAATGTACTTTTAGCATCAGAGTTTGGAACTACCTGCTGGTTACTTGGTATGCAGGGTTAGCTCCTCGTGACTGTATTTTGGCTGCCAAGAGTACTTTCCATGAACCTTTCTTCTTTGAGGTGGTTTACCTTGCTGCCTAGAGCATTTGGACCACGAGGAATGGTAGGATCTTCAGGCATATTAGGCCAACCTTTGGCAGATGGAAAGCCAAGTTCATTCATGACATCACTCTGCACTCTCATAGGATGAAGGCTTCGATCAAGCCACTGCTCCTGTAATGGATCAATGCTCTGCCTTAATCATGTGGCACCTTCTGTTGTATATTTTTATATTTTGTTGTACATGTATAGGTAGGTTTTCTGTTCTCATAGATAGACTTTACTAGTTTTCTTAGCTTGTAAACTTTTTGGCCCAAGGTTAATAAAAGGCTGTGGGGCTGTTGCCTCACAGTGTTCAGTCAACAAAATAGTAATAAAACTAAACGATCATTTATGCTAAGCTAACGGATAGGTCTTGTCCATCACATCATTCTCTAATGATGTGATCTTGTTCATCAAATGACAACACATGTCTATGGTCAGGAAACTTAACCCTCTTTGATTAACGAGCTAGTCAAGTAGAGGCATACTAGGGACACTCTATTTTGTCTATGTATTCACACATGTACTATGTTTCCGGTTAATACAATTATAGCATGAATAATAAACATTTATCATGATATAAGGAAATATAAATAACAACTTTATTATTGCCTCTAGGGCATATTTCCTTCAGTGGATTGCCTAGAGGTCTGCGGATGAACTAGTACAGTGGTTGAACAACCTCAGGAGGCAAACCGAGCGACCGATCGATATGGCTGTTAACTGAACCCAGTCGAGCGATTCCTTTGCTACTGCTACTAACTAAAGCCGATCGAACCCTGCTGCCTTCTTCCCGGTGGGGGGGGGGGGTTGTGTCCGCGTCCTGGGAACGGGGGTACCCTGACTTGCCTGCATGCGGCCCATGACATGGCTCCATCAACAGCCTCGAGAGGAGACGAGCCTCGTGAGGCGGATAACACCAAGACCTCCCTGGGGGCGGCCTCACTAGGCTGGCTCCCATGGAGTGGAGATATCAAGGCAAGGTGCACCTTGCGAGGTTCACATGACGTTAGCCATGACAACCAAGGCGAGGCGGGCGCCAGCGGGCGCAGTGTACCAGTTTCCTCTTTGGTGCTAAGGAGGCAAGCGCAGGCACGAAGTCCGGAGGAATCAAGCAAAGGTTTCCTTATCGGTGCAACAAGACCAAGACCGCCAGGATGGCAGGACGGAGGTCATCGCGGAGCCCACCACAGCGTCACCACCAGAGCCTTTTGTAGGCGAAGACTACTTTTGTCAGGATAACTTGTACTAGTTGCCCCCCTTTGAATTTGGCCGTTGTGGGATCCCTTCCTGCCTACATTTGGGAAGAGTACCAAGGCCACTATATATTGGACTTAGCCACCACCATAGAAGGGGGGATCCAAACCCCCCAACAACGCTCACTGTTCATCAAGGGAAGGAGGCAGCAGGGTTTGATCGGCTTTAGTTAGTAGCAGTAGCGAAGGAATCGCTCGACCGGGTTCAGTTAACAGCCATATCGATCGGTCGCTCGGGTTCAGTAATGCATCGCCTGCAGTGCAATCGCTCGGGTTTAGTAGGCGAACGCCTCTCTTGGGTTCATTTAGAGCCCAACGCCTCACACCCATGCGCGTACATGTACTTGAGAAATGTGCATCGTACGGCCCCCGACCACCCACCGTAACCAGGAACTCACTGATATTTTCCTTTCCCTCGCTTCTACCATGGTTTTTTCTTTCACGGACGGCCCAAAGAATGTCATGCAGTTGCGTCTCCGTCCCGCCCACGACGAAAAGCCCATTTTCTGTCATGATTTTTTTCATAGAAGTAGGAGCCCACCATATCTATGATGATACCAGGTGTTGTCACAATTATCGTCATAGAAGTGTCATAAGAATGACAGAATTTTTTTTTCGTTCGGCCCAAAATGTCATGGATGTTTCTTTTTTTTTTGTAGTGAAGGGGATCACTGGGTAACCTAAACCTTATTATCTAAGCTAGGAGGCACGTGCAGACCGGCAGGGGTTGGCGGCGGCGGCAAGATAGGGTTCGAGGGGGAGGGGTGAGGGAGTCCTGGATTAGGGGTTGTCCGGATGGCCGGACTATACCTTCAGCCGGACTCCTGGACTATGAAGATACAAGATTGAAGACTTCGTCTCGTGTCCATAAGGGACTTTCCTTGGCATGGAAGGCAAGCTTGGCGATATGGATATGCAGATCTCCTACCATTGTAACCGACTTTGTGTAACCCTAACCCCCTCCGGTGTCTATATAAACCGGAGGGTTTTAGTCCGTAGGACAACATACACAACAACAATCATACCATAGGCTAGCTTCTAGGGTTTAACCTCTCCGATCTTGTGGTAGATCTACTCTTGTACTACCCATATCATCAATATTAATCAAGCAGGACGTAGGGTTTTACCTCCATCGAGAGGGCCCGAACCTGGGTAAAACTTCGTGTCCCTTGCCTCCTGTTACCATCCGGCCTAGACGCACAGTTCGGGACCCCCTACCCGAGATCCACCGGTTTTGACACCAACATTGGTGGTTTCATTGAGAGTTCCTCTGTGTCGTCGCCGTCAGGCTTGATGGCTCGTACGATCATCAATGGCGATGCAGTCCAGGGTGAGACCTTCCTCACCGGACAGATCTTCGTCTTCGGCGGCTTCGCACTGTGGGCCAATTCACTTGGCCATCGGGAGCAGATCGAAAGCTATGCCCCTGGCCGTCAAGTCAGATTTGGAAGTTTAAACTACACGGCTGACATCCGCGGGGACTTGATCTTCGACGGATTCGAGCCACTGCCGAGCGCGCCGCACTGTCACGACGAGCATGATCTAGCTCTGCCACCGAACAGTGCCCTAGAGGCCGCACCCGCATCGTCTTCGACCCTTAATTCGGAGCCAACTGCACCGATCGAGGATGGGCGGTTGGACGCCGCCTCGGGGGCTGCGATCCCAATGGCGATCGAGCCGAACACCAGCCCCGCACTCTGCGAGACTCGTGACTCCAAGGAGCCGGACTCCTCTCCGGACTCTGAACCCTCCGCGCCCCTGCCGATCGAATCCGATTGGGCGCCGATCATGGAGTTTACTACGGTCAGCACTCGCCTTTCGGCGATATTCTGAAGACACTGAAGTCTCTCTCTTTATCAGGAGAGCCCTGGCCGGACTACGGTCAGCAAGGTTGGGATTCGGACGATGAAGAAATTCAAAGCCCACCCACCACCCACTTTGTAGCCACTGTCGACGACTTAACCGACATGCTCGACTTCGACTCCGAAGACATCAACGGTATGGACGCCGATGAAGGAGACGATGAAGAACCAGCACCTATCAGGCCCTGGAAAGCCACCTCGTCAAATGACATATACATGGTGGACACCCCAAAAGAAGGAGATGGCGATGGAACAGCGGAGGATGACCCCTCCAAGAAACAGCCTAAGAGCCGGCGTCAGCGGCGCAGCTCAAAATCCCGCCAAAACAAATACGGTGATTCCAGCACGGGAGATAATAATACTCCGGAAAGTGCCGAAGAAAACCCCCTCTAGCAAGATTTAGCACAGGAGGATGGAGAAACCAGACCTCATGAGAGAGCGGCAGACAGAGAGGTCGAGGACGATAATTATATGCCTCCCTCCGAAGACGAGGCAAGCCTTGACGACGACGAATTCGTCGTGCCAGAGGATCCCGTCGAGCAAGAGCGTTTTCAACGCAGGCTTATAGCCACGGCAAGAAGCCTCAAGAAAAAACAGCAACAACTTAGAGCTGATCAAGATTTGCTAGTCGATAGATGGACTGATGTCCTTGCGGCCGAAGAGCATAAACTCGAACGCACCTCCAAAAGCTACCCAAAGCGCAGATTGCTACCCCAATTAGAGGAGGAAGCACTTGATGCGGCCGACCGGCCACCTCGTGGCCGCGATAGGGAGGCCTCTCGGCCCTCTACTCAAGACGCACCCCGTACCAAGGCACGGGAATATGCGCCGGACTTACGAGATATGTTGGAGAGAAGGCAAGGCAAACAAGATCGATCTATGGATCGCGTGGGCGCCCCATGGCTCGAGACGGTAACCGCCACGTCGGCCACAAATTTGGCAGGGCCGAACACAGTAGACAAAGCTCATTGGAGCTACATCGTGATATAGCCCAGTACAGAGGCGCCGCACACCCACTATGCTTCACAGACGAAATAATGGATCATCAAATCCCCGAGGGTTTCAAACCCGTAAATATCGAATCATATGATGGCACAACAGATCCTGCAGTATGGATCGAGGATTATCTCCTTCATATCCACATGGCCCGCGGCGATGATTTCCGCGCCATCAAATACCTCCCACTCAAGCTTAAAGTACCAACTCGGCATTGGCTTAACAGCTTGCCAACAGGATCAATCAGTTGTTGGGAGGACCCGGAAGCCGCATTCCTCGACAATTTCCAGGGCACTTATGTGCGACCCCCAGACGCCGATGACCTAATTCATGTAATTCAGCAGCCAGAAGAATCGGCCAGGCAATTCTGGACACGGTTCCTAACAAAGAAAAATCAAATAGTCGATTGTCCGAACGCTGAGGCCTTAGCAGCCTTCAAGCACAATATCCGTGACGAGTGGCTTGCCCAGCACCTTGGAAAGGAAAAGCCGAAGTCTATGGCAGCACTCACGACACTCATGACCCGCTTTTGCGCGGGAGAAGACAGTTGGCTTGCTCGTAGCAACTGATGAGGACATCAATACCATTGTTACACCCACAACCCCTACTGTTAGATATACTGGACCAATTACTAGAGCTCGCGCACGCCAATTAAATTACCAGGTACTTTCGTTTCTTGATAATGATTCTAATGTTCATGAGATTATGATGCTGCCTAAATTGGATACACTTGTTTTGCTTACAAATGAAGGCCTAGCTTGGAGAAGGATGAACATTGGAGCAAGAACACACATGGAGTTGATGGCATGCGCAAGGGGATCAAGAACGGAGTTACAAGTGATGATTTCAGGACTTTAAAGCCGCCATAAGGAGTGCATGAAGCCTTGGATGAAATATCCAAGATGCCACTTCATAATATTCGTCCATAGGCTATTCTAGGTGATGCGTCACCTTATTAATGGGCCAGGCCCATGTAATTTCGAAATACTTAAGTATAGGCTATTTTTAGAGTCCGTATGTGTGGGGAAACAAGAGTTAGGGTTGGTTTCGGACCCCACCCTCAAGGGCCACGAAATTTCCCCCTCTTCCTCCATATATACAGCCCTTAGGGCGTCGTTTAGACTTTGGGTTTTGTTTAGATTAAAAGTTCAACATAGCTGCAACTTCGCGTACTTCGTTTGTGTCCAACGACTAGACCAAGACGTCACAGAACCCCACCTTGATCAATAAAGCTTTCATCTTATATTCGCAATATCCCGATTGCAATCTGAGTTTCTTGCTTGTTCTTCGTTTGCTCGCAGGAAACAGACCCTCATGGTCAGGTTGATCGTGCTCCGGCGTGGTCAATAACCCTCGGAAGTTGGTTTAGCGATTGCTAAGGCGCGACGTCTCGCACGTTCGTAGTCGGATCGTCAAGGTCGACTCCCACAGAAAACGATAGCCACCATCTCATCGAAATATTGGGACACCTTAGCCTCTATCAAGTGGTATCAGATTTCTAGGTTGCTCGGTGAGATTTTACAGTTTTTCGTAGATTAGATCGAGTTTGTTCTTCATACCTACAGTCCACGAAAAAGCCACAAAAAAAATTTAGGGTTAGTTCATCATATCCGAACCAATCTGAGCCTTTGCATAATCTTTTTAGTGTTTGCTTTGTTGAATTTGCAGTTGCATCGTCGTGTCAAGTTGCTGGTCTTAGAGTCTAGTCTTTTAGAGTTTCGAGTTCTGGTCATAAGTTGTGTCATATCCGCACCATCATCATCGCCCATCTACCACTTTTGCTTATCCGCCACCGCTCTAAATCCATATCCATATACCACCACCAATCTGTATCCATATACCACCACCAATCTGTATCCATATACCACCACCGCTACCATATACCACCACCGCTGCCATATACAACAACCATATATCCACCACCAATCCGAGTTCTTCTCATATTAGGTTTGTTCTTGAGATCAATCTAAATTCCGATTTGTGCTTCCTTGCCTGCGTAGGTCTCGGAAAAAAAAGTCTGGAGACCCCCGGGCAGTTTTTAGGCCAAAATTTTCACGGGCAAATATTTTTTCCCTAAACTATTTTTAGGCTTTTCTAAGTCTTTTGAGCCACGTGCCATCATAGTGATTTTTTGTCGCACTTTTTCATCGTCGCTGCCCTGATTTCTGAAAAAAAAGTGAAAAAAAATTTCGTGCCCATCCTATCAGTTTGACGAGGGAAGAGTTTTGAGACACTCGCCATTATAGTGATTTTTCGCAAAAAAAAGAGGAGCGCAAAAAAAAGGAGCGCGAAAAAAAGAGAGTTCCAGAGTGTGCTTTTCCCTTATTTACGTGCAGCGCCGTGATTTTGTTAGTGTTCTAGGCTCGCGTCTCAAGCACGGTCTAGCCTAGGACCAGCACAGTACCGTCGTTGAGCGTTTATTCAACTTTGCATCTCTGAATTGATTATTGCTGACCCTTTTTGCTACCATACTATAAGCCTTCCCAGCTCCACATACATCTACGTCGTGCGTTTGACTCTCCCTGGCAATCGCTCTATCCAAGCTTTTGAGAGTTTTGACTATAACGGTTGCCGATCACCGCCTGCTGCTGGGTAAGAACTGGTCAGAATTTGAGATTTGCTTGACGGATTTGTGACACCCGCCACCACCACCACTTGTTAGTAGTCTGTAGGATCATATTCCTGTGTGTTTCTATTGCTGCTAACCATGCCAGGATCACAAGCCGACGAGACTGACTGGGAGAACTTGACGAACAAGGAGCTTCATGATATGTTTCAGCAAATGATGAGTGGACAGGTGCAAGATGTGATAAACAGATTTGAAGAGGCCATGGAGAAGATAGATGGCATGGAGAAGACATTTGAAACAAAGCTCGATAACAAGTTTGCTGAATTGCTTTCGCGTTTTCCACCACCACCACCAGCTGCTCCTGCCGCACCTCTGCAACAACAGCAACAACAACGACTACCTCCACGTCGGGAAACAGCCCTCCGCCGAGCGAGCCGTGTCCCTCTTCAGTCGGGCCAAACTGCTGGTGCTGCTGTTGATACTTCTGTGGCTCCTACTGCTGATGTGGAGGAGGATGATTATGAGGGAGATTATGAGGATGAG
Source organism: Triticum dicoccoides (assembly GCF_002162155.2). NCBI lineage: Eukaryota > Viridiplantae > Streptophyta > Magnoliopsida > Poales > Poaceae > Triticum > Triticum dicoccoides. Next base: position 221,948,685 of record NC_041380.1, on the reverse strand, counting down.
GTTGATCAAAATCAGAACTATGTGCCACCACCAGCACAGCAACCACCAGGTCGTCCACATGCAAATAATGGCAATGGTAGGGCTCACCCTCAGGTACGAGATCATGACCATCTCCCTAAACTAAAATTGAATATTCCACCATTTGAGGGTAGATATGTTCCTGATATATATCTTACTTGGGAGTTAGAAACTGAACAACGATTTACATGTTTACAATATCCCGAGGAGAGACGTGTTCCTGCTGCTGTTTGTGCATTCACTAGTTTTGCATGTGTTTGGTGGTCTGAGCATTGTAGATTATATCCTATTCCGGCTACTTGGGCTGCTTTGAAAACTGCTATGCGTACTCGTTGGGTTCCACCATATTATCAACGTGAATTACTTCAAAAATTGCAGCGCTTAAGACAGGGAAAAAATTCTGTAGAAGAATATTATCAGGAATTACAAACTGGCATGATTAGATGTGGTATTGTTGAGGAGAATGAAGCTATGCTTGCACGTTTTATGGGTGGGTTAAATAGAGAGATTAAGACGGTTCTAGAGTATAAGGAGTATACTAATATCACTCGTTTATTCCATCTTGCTTGTAAAGCTGAACGTGAAGTGCAGAATCGACAGGCATTGGCGCGGACTAACTTGTCTGCAGGTCGACCTTCATCATGGACACCACGTGCATCATCTACTTCCACACGTTCTGCTACACCGGCGCCTCCGTCGGCTGCCACCTCCAACCGTGATACAATAAAGCAGGCACAATCACCACTATCTACCAAGAGCACACCTTCTGGGCCTGCAAAGAGCTCTTCTTCATCCATGGCATCAACAGGGCAAACACATGATATTATTTGTCGACGTTGCAAGGGTGGAGGTCATTATGCGAGAGAATGCCCATCTAAGCGTGTGATGATTGTTACTGAGGATGGTGGGTATGAGTCCGTTTGTGACTATGATGAGGAGACTTTGGCTCTTATTACACGTGACGAACACGGTGGAGACGATTCTGATCATGAGACGCAATACATGGCTCCTGAAGATGCTGACAGGTATGAATGTTTAGTTGCTCAACGTGTTTTGAGTGTGCAGGTTACACAAGCTGAGCAAAATCAGAGGCATAATTTGTTCCATACAAAGGGAGTTGTGAAGGAACGTTCTGTTCGCGTGATCATAGATGGAGGGAGCTGCAATAACTTGGCTAGCATGGAGATGTGGGAGAAGCTATCTCTCCCCACAAGACCACATCCACATCCTTACTACATCCAATGGTTCAACAACAGCGGCAAGGTTAAGGTAACACGTACTGTTCGTGTGCATTTTAGTATCTCTACATATGCTGATTATGTTGATTGTGATGTGGTACCTATGCAAGCATGTTCCTTATTACTTGGTAGACCATGACAATTTGATAAAAATTCTGTACACCATGGTAGAAACAATCAGTATACTCTTGTTCATAACGATAAAAATATTACTTTGCTTCCTATGACTCCTGATTCCATTTTGAAAGATGATATTAATAGAGCTAATAAAGCAAAACAGGAGACAAATAAGAGTGAAAATCAGATTGTGGCAAAAGAATTTGAGCACCAAATGAAGCCTAATAATAAACCATCTACTGTTGTTTCTGAAATTAAATTGAAAAGTGCATGTTTACTTGCCACCAAATCTGATATTGATGAGCTAGATTTCAGCAAATCTGTTTGCTATGCTTTTGTGTGCAAAGAGGCATTATTTTCATTCGAGGACGTGCCTTCCTCTTTGCCCCCTGCTGTCACTAACATTTTGCAGGAGTTCGCTGACGTCTTTCCACAAGACGTGCCACCGGGATTACCACCTATTCGAGGGATTGAGCATCAAATTGACTTAATTCCCGGTGCTTCGCTACCCAACCGTGCACCATACCGTACCAATCCAGAGGAGACGAAGGAGATTATGCGTCAAGTACAAGAACTGCTCGACAAAGGTTATATACGCGAATCCCTTAGTCCTTGTGCTGTTCCTATCATTTTAGTGCCGAAAAAGGATGGTACGTCGCGTATGTGCGTTGATTGTAGAGGCATAAATAATATTACTATTCATTATCGTCATCCTATTCCTAGGCTAGATGATATTCTTGATGAATTGAGTGGCTCTACAATATTCTCCAAAGTTGATTTGCCTAGTGGATACCATCAAATTTGTATGAAATTGGGAGATGAATGGAAAACAGCATTTAAAACTAAGTTTGGATTATATGAGTGGTTAGTCATGCCTTTTGGGTTAACTAATGCACCTAGTACTTTCATGAGGTTAATGAATGAAGTTTTACGTGCTTTCATTGGACGATTTGTGGTAGTTTACTTTGATGACATATTGATTTATAGCAAATCTTTGGAGGAACATTTGGAACATTTACGTGCTGTTTTTATTGCTCTACGTGATGCACGTTTGTTTGGAAACCTTGGAAAGTGCACCTTTTGCACTGACCGAGTATCTTTTCTTGGCTATGTTGTTACTCCACAGGGAATTGAAGTTGATAAAGCCAAGATTGAAGCTATTGAGAGTTGGCCGCAGCCCAAAACGGTCACACAAGTGAGGAGTTTCCTTGGCCTCGCTGGTTTCTATAGGCGTTTTGTGAGAGATTTCAGCACCATTGCTGCACCTCTCAACGAGCTTACAAAGAAGGATGTGCCTTTTGTTTGGGGTATCGCACAGGAAGAAGCCTTCATGGTATTGAAAGATAAGTTGACACATGCTCCTTTACTCCAACTTCCTAATTTCAATAAGACTTTTGAGCTTGAATATGATGCTAGTGGAATTGGATTAGGAGGTGTGTTATTACAAGATGGAAAACCTGTTGCATACTTTTCTGAAAAATTGAGTGGGCCTAGTCTGAACTATTCTACTTATGATAAAGAATTATATGCTCTTGTTCGGACCTTAGAAACATGGCAACATTATTTATGGCCCAAGGAATTTGTTATACATTCTGATCATGAATCTTTGAAACACATTAAAAGTCAAGCAAAACTGAACCGTAGACATGCTAAATGGGTTGAATTCATTGAGACTTTCCCTTACGTCATTAAACATAAGAAGGGTAAAGAAAATGTTATTGCTGATGCTTTGTCTCGTCGTTATACTATGCTTTCACAACTTGACTTTAAAATATTTGGTTTGGAGACCATCAAAGATCAATATGTTCATGATGCTGAATTTCAAGATGTATTGCAGAATGTAAGGAAGGGAGAACTTGGAACAAGTTCGTTCTTAAGGATGGATTTGTGTTTCGTGCTAACAAGCTATGCATTCCAGCTAGCTCCGTTCGTCTTTTGTTGTTGCAGGAGGCGCATGGAGGAGGATTAATGGGACACTTTGGCGTCAAGAAGACGGAGGATATACTTGCTACACATTTCTTTTGGCCAAAGATGAGACGGGATGTTGAGCATTTTGTTGCTCGCTGCACTACATGTCAAAGAGCTAAGTCACGACTCAATCCTCATGGTTTATATATGCCTTTGCCTGTACCTAGTGGTCCTTGGGAGGATATATCTATGGACTTTGTTTTAGGTTTACCTCGAACAAAGAAGGGGAGGGATAGCATATTTGTTGTCGTGGATAGGTTCTCGAAAATGGCACACTTTATACCATGTCATAAAAGCGATGATGCTGTTAATGTTGCTGATTTGTTCTTTCGTGAAATTATTCGCTTACATGGTGTGCCAAATACTATTGTTTCAGATCGTGATACTAAATTTCTTAGCCACTTTTGGAGATGTTTATGGGCTAAGTTTGGGACTAATTTGCTTTCTAGTACTACTTGTCACCCCCAAACTGATGGACAAACTGAAGTAGTCAATAGAACATTGTCTACTATGCTTAGGGCTGTTTTGAAGAATAACAAGAAAATGTGGGAAGAATGCTTGCCTCATATTGAATTTGCTTATAATCGTTCATTGCATTCTACTACTAAGATGTGCCCTTTTGAAATTGTGTATGGTTTCCTACCTCGTGCACCTATTGATTTGTTGCCTCTTCCATCTTCAGAGAAGGTTAATTTTGATGCTAAAGAACGTTCTGAATTGATTTTAAAAATGCATGAGTTAACTAAGGAAAACATTGAGCGTATGAATGCTAAATATAAACTTGCTGGAGATAAGGGTAGAAAACATGTTGTGTTTGCGCCTAGAGATCTTGTTTGGTTACATTTGCGTAAATATAGATTTCCCAATCTGCGCAAATCAAAGCTAATGCCACGTGCTGATGGTCCTTTTAAGGTGTTAGAGAAAATAAATGATAATGCATATAAACTTGAGCTACCTGTAGATTTTGGGGTTAGTCCCACTTTTAACATTGCAGATTTGAAGCCTTATTTGGGTGAGGAAGATGCGCTTCCGTCGAGGACGACTTCATTTCAAGAAGGGGAGGATGATGAGGACATCAATACCATTGTTACACCCACAGCCCCTACTGTTAGATATACTGGACCAATTACTAGAGCTCGCGCATGCCAATTAAATTACCAGGTACATTCGTTTCTTGGTAATGATTCTAATGATCATGAGATTATGATGCTGCCTAAATTGGATACATTTGTTTTGCTTACAAATGAAGGGCCTAGCTTGGAGAAGGATGAACATTGGAGCAAGAACACACATGGAGTTGATGGCATGCGCAAGGGGATCAAGAACGGAGTTACAAGTGCTGATTTCAGGACTTTAAAGCCGCCATAAGGAGTGCATGAAGCCTTGGACGAAATATACAAGATGCCACTTCATAATATTCGTCCATAGGCTATTCTAGGTGCTGCGTCACCCTATTAATGGGCCAGGCCCATGTAATTTCGAAATACTTAAGTATAGGCTATTTTTGGAGTCCGTATGTGTGGGGAAACAAGAGTTAGGGTTGGTTTCGGACCCCACCCTCAAGGGCCACGAAATTCCCCCCTCTTCCTCCATATATACAGCCCTTAGGGCGTCGTTTAGACTTTGGGTTTTGTTTAGATTAAAAGTTCGCCATAGCTGCAACTTCGCGTACTTCGTTTGTGTCCAACGACCAGACCAAGACATCACAGAACCCCATCTTGATCAATAAAGCTTTCATCTTATATTCGCAATATCCCGATTGCAATCTCAGTTTCTTGCTTGTTCTTCGTTTGCTCGCAGGAACAGACCCTCGTGGTCAGGTTGATCGTGCTCCGGCGTGGTCAATAACCCTCGGAAGTTGGTTTAGTGATTGCTAAGGTGCGACGTCTCGCACGTTCGTAGTCGGATCGTCAAGGTCAACTCCCACAGAAAACGATAGCCACCATCTCATCGAAACATCGGGACACCTTAGCCTCTATCAGCAACAATATGACCAAGAACCCAGGTAATTCAGATACCAGGGACAGTAGTGACAGGTCGCGTCGCAACAAGCAGAAGCGCCGCATTAACGGCGACAATGCTGAGGATACGGTAGTTAATGCCGGATTCAGAGGCTCTAAATCTAGTCAGCGGAAAAAGCCATTCAAAAGGAATCCTAGGGGCCCGTCCAGTTTGGACCGAATACTCGACCACTTGTTCCAGATACATGGCACCCCCGAAAAGCCCGCCAATCACACCAACAGGGATTGTTGGGTGTTCAAGCAGGCAGGCAAGTTAAACGCCGAAAATGAAGATAAGGGGCTGCATAGCGATGACGACAAGGAGCCCCGGCCGCCGAACAACAGTGGACAGAAGGGTTTCCCCCCACAAGTGCGGACGGTGAACATGGTATACGCAACCCACGCCCCCAAAAGGGAGCGGAAGCGCGCGTTAAGGACGTATACGCGGTAGAGACAGTCGCCCCAAAGTTCAACCCATGGTCCTCCTGCCCGATCACCTTTGATTGAAGGGACCATCCCACTAGCATCCATCATGGCGGATTCGCCGCATTGGTTCTAGACCCAATTTTTGACGGATTTCATCTCACTAGAGTCCTTATGGACGGCGGCAGCAGCCTGAACCTGCTTTACCAGGATACAGTGCGGAAAATGGGCATAGATCCCTCGAGGATTAAGCCCACCAACACGACCTTTAAAGGCATAATACCAGGTGTAGAGGCCAACTGTACAGGCTCAGTCACACTTGAAGTGGTCTTCAGATCTCCGGATAATTTCCGAAGCGAGGAGTTAATCTTCGACATAGTCCTATTCCGCAGTGGCTATCACGCACTGCTCGGGCGAACCGCATTCGCCAAGTTCAATGCGGTACCGCACTACGCATACCTTAAGCTCAAAATGCCAGGCCCTTGAGGAGTAATTATGGTCAATGGAAACACCGAACACTCCCTCCAAACGGAGGAGCACATGGCGGCCCTTGCAGCAGAAGTATAAGCAGCCTCTCCAGGCAGTTCTCCAGTCCGGCCATTAAACGACCGGACACCGTCAAGCGCGCCCGGAGTAACCTACAACAAGACCGCCTGGCACGACCTGAGCAGGCGTAGCAATGCAGCCCCAACCCCAGCCCTCCCAAAAATGCGATACCAGTACTTCGCGTACATAAGTACGCTCTAGAAATACCATGGGTACAGGGGGGAGGGGCACCATCACGGCACGCCCGAAACACGGCTTAAACCGCACTAGGGGCTGCCAATTTTTTAATTTTCTCGTACTTTCAGGACTCCACTCTTCAGAAGGCCCGTTCGGCAGTTCAATGGCCGAACAAACGATGCAAGAACCAGGGAAGCAGACAAGCCACGCCGCATTACTGAACTCCCAGGTGGTCTCTATCACGAGCAGTATACCTGTTTCGCATACTATTCCGCAGCTTGCCCCTGGAACGGACACGTTAGATAGTCCAACCTTTGCCTTATCGCATTATTTGTATCGTTTTGCTTTGATCGCAGCCCTCTTTAATACACAATGCATAGCTTTTGTCTATTTTTGCATTACTCTTTTTTAATATATGTTCCTTAACGACATGTTGCATCCGTACACTTTGGTAAGACCAAAATACGCCAGGGACTTTAGTACCCCTCAATATGGTGTGAGAAGTCCAAACACTTTAACAAGTGCGGCACCCCGAACTTATAGCATTATATGCATCGGCTCCGAATCATGTCTTGGGTCAATAGTTGTGTTTGCCCGGCTCCTATGTTTTGGTGCCTTATGTTCCGCTATATCGGCTAAGGTAGCACTAGGAGAACCATTGCGATTGTGCCCCAGTTGAGCTGGGTCGAGCACCTCAGTGGAGAAAGCTAAAACCGACTGTCATGATGAAGCGAGAGCTGGTCGTTGTTCGAGAGGTATTTCGAGTCCCTAAAGACTTATGCCGCTTAGAGCGAGGAGCCGGCTCTGTCCGGCCAAGGCGTGGATAGCGCCCCGAACTCGGTCTTCCGAATACCAGGGGCTTCGCCGAAATTTAAAATTATAGAATTCTATGGCTAAGTGAGAGTGTTCACGCATTATAGTCCGATTGCCTTGTTCGTTGGGCTGAGCGCCTCCCTCGAAGGACCCAAACATGGGAATAAGAGGGCTCAGGTTTATCCCCAAACACCCCAGCACTAGCGGCACGGGGGCAGAAGCCGATGACTTGCCATATCACAGAATTGATAAACAGCCGCACAAAAGGTAATATTTTAAATTCCAACAGCATTGCTTAGCGCATATGAACAAGTTTTCAGCGCACAGGACAAAACGAGCAAGTTTCACTCAAAAATTACATCCCTAGAACATTCATCCGCCACAAGGCAGGCACCCTTCAGAACATCGTTATAATAATTCTCGGGCTTGTGATGCTCTTTCCCCGGCGGTGGCCCGTCCTTCACAAGCTTCTTAGCATCCAGCTTGCCCCAGTGCACCTTAGCACGGGCAAGGGCCCTACGGGCACCTTCAATGCAGACGGAGTGCTTGATGACTTTGAGCCTTGGACAGGCCTCCACCAGCTGCCGCACTAGCCCGAAATAGCTCCCAGGCAGAGCCTCTCCAGGCCACAGCCGAACTATGAGGCCCTTCATGGCCTGTTCGGCCGCCTTGTGGAGCTCGACCAGTTGCTTCAGCTGGTCGCTCAGGGGCACGGGGTGTCCGGCCTCAGCATACTAAGACCAGAACACCTTCTCTGTCGAGCTTCCCTCCTCGGCTCGATAGAATGCGGCAGCATCGGACACACTCTGGGGAAGATCTGCGAACGCTCCTGGAGAGCTCCGGATTCGGGTAAGTAACAAGTAACTCACGTTTATGTGTTTGCTTTGCATAAAGAATGCCTTACCCACCGCTATCTTCTTCACCTCATCCAACTCCTGGTGGGTCTTCTGGGATTCGGCCTTGGCAGACTTGGCATTTTCAATAGCCACCGCGAGCTCGGACGCTCGCGTCTTTGAGTCAAGCTCCAAACTCTCATGTTTTTCCATGAGAGCCTGGAGCTCTTGCCGCACCTTGCCAACCTCGGCCTCATACTTCTCCCTCTCGGTGCGCTCCGTGGCCGCCCTCTTCTCGGCCTCGACCAGCGCTTGCTTAAGGGTCGCCACCTCAGACGTGGCCCCTAAAATAGCCACGATAATCCTGTCATTTTTTGCAATTGCACCTCTATACATATATTTAAACAAGGTATTTCTTACCTTCATTGTCCTCGAGCTGCTTCTTGGCACGCCCGAGCTCTTGCTCGGACCGCTCGAGGTTCTGCTTTAGCGTGTCCACTTCCGCAGTCAGTGCGGCGGACGCAAGCAGAGAAGCCTGCATACGCATATTGACTCCTTTTTGTTAGACTCCTGCGAATTTTATTTGATCCTCTATCCGGCTTTTCTTCCCGAACGCCAAACAGAGCATCAGGGGCTACTGTCTATGCGGTAATATTATTTACACATTCTTTACTTACCTCAAAGCCTGTTAAAAGGCTAGTACAAGCTTCAGTCAGTCCGCTCTTGGCGGACTGCACCTTCTGGACCATCGCACTCATAATGGTGCGGTGCTCCTCGTCGATGGAGGCGACTTGGAGCGCCTCCAACAGATTGTCCGGCGCCTCTGGTTGGACTCTGGAACCTTTGAAGGTTCCGGAGTGGTGTCCGGCCTACAACCGGACTTGGAGCCCTAGGGGGGTTTCATCCCCTTTACTCCTGGAGTCCGGGAGGTCGCCTTGCAGCGCCTCCAGGACCACCTCCTCCCGGCTTGGAACCTGTTGGGATAACACTTCGGTGTCATCCGTAGGGTGGGGGAGGAAGCCGTCGGAAGCGAGTTCCCATCCGACGAGTCCAGTGAGCCGCTCGACGACGCGTCGAGCCGGTCTTTGGGTGGGCTGCATAAACATATTCGACATAAGGGAAACTTGTGCAATAAACAAATACTATGAATTACTCTGGTATCCAGATACTTACGATTTTGCCAGGGGCTTGGCCCTGGGCGGCCACTCCTCTCCGCCGTCGTCAGCGTCGATGGAATAGTCCGGAGGAAGGGTTTTCCCCTTCTTGGACCCTCCAGCCTCCCCAGAGAGGGTGGCCTTCCTTTTCTTCTCTCCTCCCGCTGGAGGGGGAGAGGTCTCTTCTTCTTCCTCCTCGTCTTCACGGGAGGAATGCGCCTCGGAACCGTCGGATGATGGATCCGACACCTCCTGGCGCCGGGCACTCTTTCGAGTCCCTGTGGCCTTTTTCGCGGCCTTCTTCTCCGGCACCACATAGGGTGCCGGAACCAGCAGCTTCGCCAAGCGAGCGTCCGCTGGGCCTTCGGGCAAAGGAGCGGGACAGTTGATCTGTCCGGATGTCACCTGCCAATCTTGTCAAAGGTAAGGGAGCTTAGATCCTGCATGGAGTCAAACTATGAAAAACTGATACCCTGTAAAAGGAAAAAACAGCTTACCGCATGAGCGTGACGCTGCGTACTGAATCCGCGATCCTCGGTAGCGGATGCGGGGGCCTTGGCACCCTTGAAAAGCACCTTCCAGGCATCTTCGTACGTCGTGTCGAAGAGCCTGCTCAGAGTTTGGTGCCGCGCCAGGTCGAACTCCCATAGGTTGAAAGCCCGTTGTTGACATGGGAGGATCAGGCGGATAAGCATAACCTGGACTACATTGACAAGTTTGAGCTTCTTGTCCACCAGGGTTTGGACGCATGTTTGGAGTCCGGTCAGCTCTCCTTTTTTACCCCACGACAGGCCCGTCTCCTTCCAGGAGGTGAGCCGCGTAGGGGGTCCGGATCGAAACTCGGGGGCTGCGACCCATTCAGGGTCGCGCGGCTCGGTGATGTAAAACCACCCCGATTGCCACCCCTTCAAGGTCTCCACAAAGGAGCCCTCGAGCCATAAGACGTTGGCCATCTTGCCCACCATGGCGCCTCCGCACTCCGCCTGGTTGCCCCGCACCACCTTCAGCTTGACATTGAAAGTCTTGAGCCATAGGCCAAAATGGGGGTGGATGCGGAGGAAAGCCTCGCACACGACGATAAACGCCGAGATGTTGAGGACAAAGTTCGGGGCCAGATCATGGAAATCTAGGCCATAGTAGAACATGAGCCCCCGGACAAATGGGTGAAGAGGGAAGCCCAGTCCGCGGAGGAAATGGGGGAGGAACACCATCCTCTCATGGGGCCTAGGGGTGGAGATGAGATGCCCCTTTTCGGGAAGCCGGTACGCAATGTCGTTAGACAAGTATCCGGCCTTCCTCAGTTTTTTGATGTGTCCCTCCGTGACGGAGGAGACCATCGACTTGCCTCCCGCTCCGGACATGGCTGGAGAAGGTTGAGGTGGGGAGTGCGGACTTGGGCGCTGGAGCTCGAGTGCGCGAGAATGGATAAGCAAGGGATGAAGAAGGCGTAGGTGAAAAGGTGGATCCTTATCCCCTTATATGGGTGGACGCAACTACATGTCCCCACCAGCCTGGTAAAACTCGCTTATCTCCAAGCACCGTAATCAATGGCGCGGTTGGGTTACCCACGCCCGTATTGATGAGAATCCCGGAATAAGGGGACACGATCTCTGCTTTAACAAGACGTGCCAAGGAAACCGCCTCGCATGACGCGCTGAGGTGGGATAATGAAATGACTTGGATGGCTTGGCCGTGGTGTGTCACACTACGGAATATGTCAGCAGATTAGATTTGTGTAAATATTATTCTCTCTATGGCAATATGTGGAAACTTATTTTGCAGAGCCGGACACTATCTTTGTGTTCAAAATCTTCTATGAAGTACTTGGAGGAGGAACCCGCCTTGCAATGCCGAAGACAATCTGCGCGCCGGACTCGTCGTCATTGAAGCCTGGTTCAGGGGCTACTGAGGGAGTCCTGGATTAGGGGGTGTCCGGATGGCCGGACTATACCTTCAGCCGGACTCCTGGACTATGAAGATACAAGATTGAAGACTTCGTCCCGTGTCCGGAAGGGACTTTCCTTGGCATGGAAGGCAAGCTTGGCGATACGGATATGCAGATCTCCTACCATTGTAACTGACTTTGTGTAACCCTAGCCCTCTCCGGTGTCTATATAAACCGGAGGGTTTTAGTCCGTAGGACAACATACACAACAACAATCATACCATAGGCTAGCTTCTAGGGTTTAGCCTCTCCGATCTCGTGGTAGATCTACTCTTGTACTACCCATATCATCAATATTAATCAAGCAGGACGTAGGGTTTTACCTCCATCAAGAGGGCCCGAACCTGGGTAAAACTTCATGTCCCTTGCATCCTGTTACCATCCGGCCTAGACGCACAGTTCGGGACCCCCTACCTGAGATCCGTCGGTTTTGACACCGACAAGGGGCGAGTGGGGGGGGCTATGGCGGGGAGGTGGTGTTTGAGGATATGTCGCGGCTACTGGAAATTTTAGTAATGGTGTGAAGATGGTGGTGGACGAGGGAGGGCGACAGTTCAAATGTCTCGGCTACTGGAATTTTGCTATAAGATCGGTGGTGTTGGATTGGGGGCGGCGGTTGAAATACTGCGGCTACTAAAATTTGGGTAAAGAATTTATGCGGGGCGGGAGCACCCAAGATCACACACGGTCCAATAAGAATATGCGTGCATGATAATATGGAAAAGCGACAGAGCACACTATTTTTGCATCGCTCAAGGCGGATAGTTTGTTTTTAGAGTTTTAGCTTGCTGGTCTATCGCACACGGTTCATCCTAATTTTCAGACGCAGGCGTGGAATTCATCTTAAATAAACTACCCTCCTTTAGCTTGCGCGGGTGGTGATTTTACAGCGCACTAGCATTGCACACAGTTAAGCCAGTACCACCCTTGCTTGCGCTTGCGTAGTCATGGTGATTCACAATGCACTTGCATCGCACACAGTTAAGCCAGTACCACCCTTCCTCATGCTTGCGCGGTCATGATGATTTTAGAGCGCACTTGCATCACACACGGTTAAGCCACTACCTCCACCCTTTCTCTCGCTTCCATAGTCGTGGTGATTCACAGCGCACTTGCAACGTACACGGTTAAGCCACTACCTACACCCTTTGCTCGCGCTTGCGCAGTCGTGGTGATCTCACAACGCACTAGCATCGCACACGGTTAATCCACTACCTGCACCCTTGCTCGCGCCTGTGTGATACGTCTCCAACGTATCTATAAATTTTTATTGTTCCATGTTGTTATATTATCTGGATGTTTTACAATCATTTTATAGCAACTTTATATCTTTTTGGGACTAACCTATTGACATAGTGCCTAGTGCCAGTTGTTGTTTATTGCTTGTTTTTTACTTCATAGAAAATCAATACCAACCGGAGTCCAAATGCAACAAAACTTTTTGGTGAATTTTTTATGGACCAGAAGACACCTGTTGGGCCAAGAAAGTACCTGAGGGGAGCTCCGAGGGGAGCACAACCCACCAGGGCGTGCCTGGGGGCCCAAGCGCGCCCAGGTGGGTTGTGCCCACCTTGGTGGCCTCCCGCACCACCTCTTTGCTCTATAAATACCCCAATATTCCAGAAACCCTAGGGGAGTCGACGAAAATCAATTCCAGCCGCCGCAAGTTCTAGAAACCATAGATCCAATCTAGACACCATCACAGACGGGTTCACCATCCTCATTGGTACCTCTCGGATGATGCGTGAGTAGTTCACTATAGACCTACAGATCCATAGTTAGTAGCTAGATGGCTTTCTCTCTCTCTTTTGATTCTCAATACAATGGTCTCTTGGAGATCTATTTGATGGAACTTTTTTGCGGTGTGTTTGTTGGGATCCGATGAACTTTGAGTTTATGATTAGATATATGTTTTAATCCATAAAAGTTATTTGAGTCTTTTGATCTCTTATATGCATGATTACTTATAGCCTCATATTTATTCGTTGAATCTTTGGTTTAGTTAGGCCGACTAGATCGATTTTTCTTGCCATGCGAAGAGGTGCTTTGTGATGGGTTCGATCTTACGCTGCTTGATCCTAGTGACAGAAGGGCAACCGACACGTGTATATCGTTGCTATTAAGGATAACAAGATGGGGTCTATTTCTACATAAATAGATCTTGTCCACATCATGTCATCGTTCTTATTGCATTACTCCGTTTCTCCATGAACTTAATACACTAGATGCATGCTGGATAGCGGTCGATGTGTGGAGTAATAGTACTAGATGCAGGCAGGAGTCGGTCTACTAATCTTGGACGTGATGCCTATATAATGATCATTGTCTGCATATCGTCATGATTATTTGAAGTTCTATCAATTGCCCAACAGTAATTTGTTTACCCACCGTACGCTATTTTTCTCGAGAGAAGCCATTAGTAAAATCTACGCCCCCGGGTCTCTTCTTTATTATATTTGCCTTCACGGTCTATTTTTATTTGCTTTTATTTTCAGATCTATTAATCCAAAAATACAAAAATACCTTGCTGCAATTTATTATTATTTATTTTATCTCGCGTTCCCGCGAGATCTATTTACTGAATCTACTACAATTTTACCTATGTTTCTACCCATGAGGGATTGACAACCCCTCTCTTACGTGGGGTTGCAAATATTTGTTCTTTTGTGTGCAGGAGCTGTTTACGTGGTTTTGCGTGATTCTCCTACTGGTTAGATAACCTTGGTCTCATCACTACAGGAAATACCTACCGTAGTCGTGCTGTATCATCCCTTCCTCTTTGGGGAAATACTGACGTAGTTCAAGCCGCATCAATGCACGGCCGTGGCGATTTCACAGCGCACTTGCTTCGCACACGGTTAAGCCAGTACACCCATGTACATTGGGTGTCATATGAGTCTTCGTAGCAAAAAAATGTGAGAGGGGGTCAGAAGACAGCCACACCAGCATGTGGCCCAAATATATATGAATGAAAATGATGGTGTGTGATGTTCAAAATTCCAATGCACAACTTGGACCACCCCAGCCCATGGTTGGCCGCGTCTTCGAAGATCGGTGAGAGGGGGTAGAAGTCAAGAACCACCTGGAAGTGGCCAAATATATGTAGGAATAGAGGGTGTGGTGTTTAAATACACAATGCACAACTTTGGTGGCAGCTGCCTCGAAAACTGGAAAGTCCGCTTGGATATATCTATAATGACAGTAGCTACCTAGCTAGGGTGGTTGACACACCACCCACTCCATGTCAGCGGGACAGATGCACGTAGTGATACTTTGGTCATACATGCATGTATCCATGACCTACCATAAGACGGACTAGTGAATCTATTGCTTGGTCAAACGATAACTGTTATTGTCGATTAAAAATGGATAGAACATATATATACCACTTGGGCCAATAGATTGGACCATCATAAAAAAAATCACATGAGAGGGGCCACAAAACCAGTACCGCCTGCATGCGGCCCAAAATGATGTACGTTGGACGGGGTGATGGGTTTTCAATATCAAATAATGTACAATTTAGATGTGGCGCCTGCCTCTCGATACAAACAACCACCATGAAAGCCAAGTAATTAAGGATGAGATGCGCATGGTATGGTGTTGGTCCAACCCACCAATCCGAGTGTGTGGGAGGGAATCCCGAGAACGCATGAGCTCGAACTTTTCTCGAACGACATGTGATGGTGACCGGCCCTAACACGAACTAGGAGGAATCCATTCATGCATGGCCAACACGTACCCCTCTTTATCGGTCAAAGGGATATATATAGATAGATCCGGTGTAATGACCCGAGACCGACGCTCCAGATGCCTTCCATCTACTCCGAGTTTCTTTGTGTGATTTCTTTGTTTGTTGCATTCATCATTGCATCATTTGCATTGCATCATGTCATCATGCAACCCTTTTTAAAACCCAACTAAATAAATTGCATAGATCGTTGATCTATTGAAAGCGAGGGAATTCACATGGTGATTTATCTTTATAACATATCCTCCCAATATTTTTAGGGAGCTAATAAATATTCCACTATTTCGGAATCACCCTTAAACATGAAGAGATTGATTAGATAGGAAGTTCCTCCTCGTTACCTGATTCATCATAATAAACACTAGGAGGATATTGGAAAATATTTTCCCTTTCATTAGTACACTCTTCATATTCCATTTGTTTTCTTGTCTTTAGGTAGTTGGCAATATAAGGATTCTCAATGCAATTTACCGCACAAAACATATAAATTTCCTCTAGATCCAATTCAAGTAATATCTTGAGATTTGGAAAATCCTTAGTTATATGTTTCATTTCTTCATACCCCAAAAGAACACTAAGCTCTTTATGATGCTCAAGGGTAATTAAGTTATCACGATTTGATCATGAAAGTATTTGTGTTGGAGATTTCAATGACCACGTTCATTGCAAAGTTCACAAGGATGGCCAAAAAAATTAGATCTTTCCGCACAATCATCTAGCTTCTCTTGCAACCTTTTAGTTTCTAAATATTTATGCTTCTTACAAAATATATCTTCCCTTTTTGGTGTGCAAAGGCACTCCCAATTCACTCCGCAAAAAGTGACTTGCTTATAAGAAACATTTTTGTCATGACTTGTGCAATCATCATTAGCATTTTGGATATTTTCAAAGAATTCATACTAACAACATTGCAATAATGCTCATCATTCAAATATTTTGTGCCAAGCATTTTATTGGCTTCTTCTTCTAATAGTTGAGCACAATTTTGCAAACAATCATTTTCAAGAAAGACATTATAAAGATGATCAATAATATTATGCAACCTCAATTCCATTTTTATGTAGTTTTCTTTTATAAACCAAACTAGTGATAAAACAAGAAACTAAAAGAATCAATTGCAAGATCTAAATATATAACTTGAAGCAATCACCTCCCCGGCAACGGTGCCAGAAAAGAGTTTGATGTCTACTACGCAACTTTATTCTTGTAGACACATGTTGCGCCTCCAAGCGCAGAGTTTTATAGGACAACAACAATTTTCCCTCAAGTGGATGACCTAAGGTTTATCAATCCGTGAGTGGTGTAGGATGAACATGGTCTCTCTCAAACGACCCTGCAACCAAATACAAGAAATCTTTTGTGTCCCCAACACACCCAATACAATGGCAAATTGTATAGGTGCACTAGTTCGGCGAAGAGATGGTGATAAAAGTGTAATATGGATGGTAGAAATATATTTTTATAATCTGAATAAATAAAAACAGCAAGGTAGCAAATAGTAAACGGGCGCAAAAACGGTATTTCAATGCTTAAAAACAAGGCCTAGGGTCCGTACTTTTGCTAGTGCAATCTCTCAAAAATGCTAACTTAGTTGGATCACATGGTTATCCCTCAAAGTGTAACGGAGAATCACTCTCGAGTTCCTATTAGCGGATAACAAAAGATAGGAATTGTTTGTAGGGTACTAAACCACCTCAAAGCTATTCTTTCCGTTCGATCTATTCAAGAGTTCGTACTAAAATAACGCAAAGCTATTTTTTCCGTTCGATCTATCCTATAGTTCATACTAGAATAACACCAAAGCATATTCATATTCATAATACTCAGTGCACATAAAGAACTACAAGAGTGCCCCAAGATTTCTTGTAACGCCCCAGATACAACTTCCCATAGTCGTAACTCAAACTCTTGCCTTTTCCGGAGTTGCGACATGAGATTCCCTTCGTGGTTGGGTTTTTGTCTTCGTTTTGCATTTTGTTCATGTCATGCATTTCATATCATGTCATCATGTGCATCTCATTTTCATACGTGTTCGTCTCATGCATCCGAGCCTTTTCCCCGTTGTCCGCTTTGCAATCCGACTCTCCTACATGCACCGGCGTCCCCATTTGTCTCTTTTCGTCAGCGAGCGTTAAACGTTCTCGGAATGGACCGAGATTTACCAAGTGGCCCTGGTACACCATCGAAGGTTCATCAAAATTCTTGATTTCTTTTGTTCATCTTCTTTTCCGGAGTTCCAAGTTTTTCCACATTATCTCGTCGTGAAGCTCCATCTAAATCATCGCAAGGCTTCACCTTGTGTTTTCAACTTCTCTTTCCTTTCGTTTGATCATCCTTTTGTTACCGGAGTTCTTCATGGAGGCTCTACATGATGGTTCATAAAGGATTTAATTCCTTCTCCAAGTTTTCATCGAGATTCTTTTCAGAGGAGTTCAAGAATTCTTCATCTTGCATTCCAAAGTGCAATTCTTTCTACCTTATCTTTTGGGATGGTGATATGCCATTCTTAACAATTTTCTTTCATGTTTCATGATTCACAAGTTGTTTAAGAATGAGATATTTTAAACCCATCATTTTCTCTTTGTTCAGGAGATGGTTTGCAACCTGTCAACCTCTTCATTGGAGTTATCTTAGGTTATATTTCACCTAAAGCCTTCCCTAAGGAATGTTGCTTATTGTGGTGTCTATCAATGATCCAAGTTTTTCTCCTATCCCATCAGCGGAAGAAGTTTTTCATCTCCTCATCGATCTGAAGCAAGCAACTGTTTCCGTTTGTGGCAGGTTGTCACCTCATTATTTTGAGATGTGTTCCATAAGACCATATCAAGCTTATCTTTTCGTTGTTGATAATCCAACAACTCTGTTCTAGCATTTGTTGTAAGCGTGCTCTCCCACGATCTTGTTTCCCTCCATTCATTCCATTCCATTCTTTCATTTCTTCCGGAGCCATTGTGATGTTGCTCTTTTCTCTCATCATCTCGAATGGTGAGGATTGTGTTCTTTTCATGCTTATCCATTTAACTGGAGTGTTGTGCCCTCTGCTCATGTTCTTTTCGCCATATCAAGTCTTGCATCTCTTTTCAACCGGAGTGTTGTCCAAATTTGTTCTTCCTTGTTCCTCTTTTCTAACGGAGAGTTGACAACTTCGTTCATCTCCATGGTATTCTTTTCTCGAAATGGCTTAACCATTCAAGGTTCTTTGGTTTCACTCGTTTATCAAAGAAGCAACTTAGTTTTACCTCTTATCTTCCTCTTCCTTTTCCCCTCTGGTGCCATGCTAGATCTCGGGACGGGATCCTCTCGTAGTGGTGGAGTGTTGTAACGCCCCAGATACAACTTTCCATATTCGTAACTCCAACTCTTGCCTTTTCCGGAGTTGCGACATGAGATTCCCTTTGTGGTTGGGTTTTTGTCTTCGTTTTGCATTTTGTTCATGTCATGCATTTCATATCATGTCATCATGTGCATCTCATTTGCATACGTGTTCGTCTCATGCATCCAAGCCTTTTCCCCGTTGTCCTTTTTGCAATCCGACTCTCCTACGTGCACCGGTGTCCCCCTTTTATCTCTTTTCGTGAGCGGGTGTTAAACGTTCTCGGAATGGACCTAGATTCACCAAGTGGCCTTGGTACACCACCGGTAGACCCCCTGTCAAATTTCATGCCATTTGGAGTCCTTTTGATACTCCAACGGTTAACCGGGGAACCGTAAAGGCCTCATGTGTGTTGCAGCCCAACACCCCTCGAAAACGGCCCAATAACCCATCCAAACTTCTTCCATGTCCTCCGTCGTCGGATCACGACCGCGTGGGCAAAAACTACACCTCATTTGGACACTCCTACCTCCTCCTACCTATATATATGTGACCCTTCTCGAATTTTCGTGGATGAACCCTAACCTCCTCCTCCTTCGCGCGTCAGGACGCATCCGCGCTGCGCCAGACATGTCCGCCGCCCTCAGCAACGTCGCCCGGACCAATCCCAGGGAGACACGTCAGCTCTGCCGCCTCCCACGCCCAATCGCAGCATGCCACCTCACCGCATCACCGCGCCTCCCGCGCCCAATCGCAGCGTGCCACCTCACTGCATCACCGCGCCTCCCGCCGGTGGCCCGCCAGGCCCATCTGGGGCCCTCCTAGGCCCGGGTCGCCGCCATCGCTCCCCACGCATGGTGCGCGAGCAACTCCCGCAGCGCGCCTCCCTGTCTCCCGAGCGCCATCGTCGTTCTCGCCGGCGACCAGCGGCTGCGTCGGCCCCGCCACCCGTTATCGGCATGGGAGCACGTGCTCCACCGGAGCTCCGCCACCTTGCACCACCGGCCCCACCGAGAGGAGTCCCCGAGGAAACGTCGGCGAGCACACCGCCATCCTCCGTCCGTCCGCCGCCGTAGTTTCCCTGCCGCCGCCTCGCCCTCGGCTTCCGCGCCCCCCGGGTCCCATGGCCGGCCTCGGGTTCCGCCGATCTGGGCGGCCTCGTCCCAGATCCGGTCCGGGTGGATGAGATCCACTAGGACACCGATCCAAACGGCCTCGCTGCGTCCCGGATCCCCTCGTCCCGCACGTCCTCGTCCCTTTGACTTCTTCCGGAGGTTGATTTCTCTCCAAGTCCCGAATCCCTGCAGTATTTTTATGCTATGTTCATCATGCCATAACTCCATGCCCATAGCTCTGTTACATGCACACGATATATCAAAATGTTCACTGGGAGATGCTCTTCATTTCATTCCATAGTGCCTTGTTTCTTTGAGTCCATCTTGATGCCCAAATCACTGATGCAAGAGTGCTATAAATTGTTAGGTGTTGTTCCTTAGCAGATTATGATGATTTGTCATTTTTGTCAAATTTGTTGTGTGCTGCATATGGGCATGAGCTCTACATGTGTTTTGGTCTATGCCATGCCATCTTTATAGGGGTGCTTGCGATGTCTTTTTGTGATCAATGTGGTGACTAGCGCAAGCATGCAAAGTAGCTTTCATGATATTGCTGATTTCAGGGACTTTGTATTTTGCTAAGTCCTTGTTGTGCTGTTATTTTTATGCCATGTAAACATGATGCTATAGTGAGATGCATGCTTATTTTGAGTTGCTTCAGTAAGGATGATTTGGACATATGGTTGTGCTATATCCATACATCCCCATGGTTGCAATTACGGAGTGCCGTAGCATGTCTTAATCTTGCTCTACTTTTGCTATAAAATGTTCCTCGAAGATTGTTTACATGTTAATCATTTTGCCATGGTCGTTGTAGTTGATCCATGCATGCTTTTAACTTGCTCTTGACATGGTTAGCTGCATGAACATGTCATATTGCTGTAGGTATGCTTGTTTTGTCATGCAATGCCTTGTGGTGAGTGAATCGAGCTCGCAAAGATGCCTTCATAATACTGTTTATGCCATGCTCTGTTTTCTGCTAAGTCTGAAACTATTAATAAAACTTGCTATGTTTACATGGGTGCCATCATATTTTCTGTGCCTTTTTCGCTCATGATCAGTAAGGGACTTTTGTTCTATGTCTTGAGTATATCACTGCCATGTGCTTTGTTGCTATGTTGGAAGGCAGTTGCTTAGTTTCTTGTTGCATTCTAGATGGCATCGTGCTGTTAATCGCAGAATTGTGCCATTCTTCTTTTTCTTGCCATTTGCAAACCGTGCATCCGATTCCGGTGATCTTTATATCGATTTCGACCGAAATCATCTCATGTTTCTAGCGGAACACTTGGTTTGCCAAGTTGCTTCATGGTTCAATCTTTCCCTTCCGAAGCACGCATATGCATTGCATATCACATCCCGCATGTCATGCCATGTTTTGCATCATGTTCATTGTGCATTGCACCGTGATTGATTGTTGGCCCTTTGCTTGTGTTCTTGCTTTGGGTAGAGCTGGGAGACGAGTACGTGATCAAGGAACCTATTGAGTACGTTTTCTTGGATCAAGCTTCCGACAACTCTGAGAACTTTGCAGGCAAGATGACCATACCCTCAAAATCACTTCTATCTTTGCTTTCTAGTTGCACGCTCTTTTGCTATGCCACGATACCTACCACTTGCTTTATCATGCCTCCCATATTTCCATGTCAAGCCTCTAACCCACCTTTCCTAGCAAAACGTTGTTTGGCTATGTTAGCGCTTTTGCTCAGCCCCTCTTATGGTGTTGTTAGTTGCAGGTGAAGATGGAGTTTGTTCCATGTTGGAACCTGGATATTGTTGGGATATCATTATTATATCTTATTAACTTTAATGCACCTATATACTTGGTAAAGGGTGGAAGGCTCGGCTTTATGCCCGGTGTTTTGCTCCACTCTTGGCGCCCTAGTTTCCGTCATACCAGTGTTATGTTCCTTGATTTTGTGTCCCTTACGCGGTTGGGTGTTATGGGAACCCCGTGACAGTTCGCTTTGAATAAAACTCCTCCAGCAAGGCCCAATCTTGGTTTTACATTTGCCTAACAACCTATCACCTTCCCTTGGGTTCTGTAGACTCAAGGGACATCTTTATTTTAACCCCCCTGGCCAGTGCTTGTCTAAGTGTTGGTCCGAACCTGTCAGCCGCCGGTGGCCACCAGGGGAAACTCTGGTTTGGCCTACCGGAATCTTGGATAATCCGGTGTTGCCCAGAGAACGAGATATGTGCAGCTCCTATCGGGATGTCGGCGCATCGGGTGGTCTTGCTGGTCTTGTTTTACCATTGTCGAAATGTCTTGTAACCGGGATTACGAGACTGATAGGGTCTTCCTGGGAGAAGGAATATCCTTCGTTGACCGTGAGAGCTTGTGGTGGGCTAAGTTGGGACGCCCCTGCTGGGTTTTGAACTTTCAAAAGCCGTGCTCGCGGTTATGGGCAGATGGGAATTTGTTAATATCTGGTTGTAGAGAACTTGACACTTAACTTAATTAAAATGAATCAACCGCGTGTGTAGCCGTGATGGTCTCTTTTCGGCGGAGTCCGAGAAGAGAACACGGTCTCGTGTTATGCTTGAATGTAAATAGCTTCAGGATCACTTCTTGATCATTATTAGTTTCTCGATCGTGCTTTGCTTCTCTTCTCGCTCTCTTTTGCGTAAGTTAGCCATCATATATGCTAGTGCTTGCTGCAGCTCCACCTCACTACCCTTTCCTACCCATATGCTTAAATAGTCTTGATCTCACGGGTGTGAGATTGCTGGGTCCTCATGACTCATAGATACTTCCAAACAGATGCAAGTGCCGATGATGCCAGTGCAGGTGACGAAACCCGGCTCAAGTGGGAGCTCGATGAAGATCTTGATCATTGTTTTGTTTCGTTTCCTGTTGATCAGTAGTGGAGCCCAGTTGGGACGAGTGGGGATCTAGCATTTGGGGTTGTGTTTCTTTATTTTGGTTCCGTAGTCGGACCTTGATTGTATTCTGTATGATATACGATATATTTATGTATTGTGTAAGTGGAGATTGTAAGCCAACTCTTTATCCCTTTCTTATTCAGTACATGGGATGTGTAAAGATTACCCCTCTTGCGACAAGCCTACCATGCGGCTATGCCTAGAAGTCGTGCCCGGCACATGGGAGATATAGCCGCATCGTGGGTGTTACAAGTTGGTAATCAAAGCCTTCCCCGACTTAGGAGCCCCTGCATGATCGAATCGCTGACGTTGTCGAGTCTAGAACAAAAAAATTTGAGTCGTAGGATTATATATATCGGAGAGTACGATTCTTTTTACTCCCCAGTCCCTTTGTCGCTCTGGTGAGGCCTCCTGACGTAGAGTTTTGACTCTTCTCTACTCATATTTCACGAAACAAATTTTAGAATCACGCGGGTATCTTGGAATCGTTCCGATAGTCTTGTGATGAGAACATTGTTCTTGGTGCCTCCTGACATTTAGGGGTTGTGGCAGTGTCCTAGGGAGTTGAGCTCCGAGGTGTTGTCGTCACAATTTTATCGTTGTAGTTCTAGAATACCTAAGTTCGCCGACATTGAAAATCTCCTTTATGCAGTTGTTGGTGAGATAACCTCGACGCCACCCAATACTAGGGCGGGAGTTCTGGAGTATTGCCATGACTCGTATAACGGATGATTTTCAAAGGTTGAGGTAAATGATTTCTGGAGGGTTCTTGGTTATGTGTTGAAGGATGGATACAGCTGGATGTAGGATTTGCTAGTTTGGGTGAGATATTATGCTTCCCCTGTATCCCCAAAACCTGATTGCATAACAAGAAAGTTTCGGGAGTTTATAAGTGGGAATTCAAGTAGCTCCAAGAATAACTTTCCAACAGACACATGATACGATATGGGATCTATCATATGTTTGTTTCCGGCTTATTCTGCAAGCCAATCCTTTGTTTTGTTTTGAGTTGTGGTATTCGAGTTGCTTCAATGTCAAGTGTTGATTCCATTCCTTTCCTAAGTGGTGTTCTCATATTTCTATGGGAGTGCTAATCCTTTTCGATCATTGAGATGGTCATGCCAATTCTTTTTCAACCGGCGTGTTTCTCTTCAAGCGAATCCTATCATTTTCAACATTCGCAAGATCAACTCTTAATATTCTCTACGGTGTTCGTTTCATTCGTCCCAAGTTGTCTTTGTTTTCCCCGCCATCCCACCCTTTCTTTTCCTCAAGGACTTGGATTTTTGAATCAAGTATCCATCTTACGGATGTGAAGTTTCTTCATTCTTTCCTCAATGTTCTTATCCATTAATTCTCAGGAAGATACTAACGAAGTTTCAGGTTTATCATTCTTCATTCTCTTTTCTTCTCCAGTGGATTAAATTCAAGCTTTCGGTGTTGATCATTCCTTTCCTTGTTTCAAATGCTTCCCCATGCCGGTGCACCTCTTAATCATCCACTTCTCGCCATTCTTTTGTTCTGGAGTGTTGAAGACATCTCAGAAGATTCAAGTTTCCATTCTCAATTCGCTCAAGTTCTTTTGAGGATGTTATCTCATTCAAGACATTTAATTCAACTGGCGCAAATCTCTCTTTTAAATTGTTCAACCATGTCTTTTTGAGTGGGCTCTAACCCACAAGTCTCTTCCCAGGATCTTACTTGACTCTTCTTATTTTCTCGGAGTTATTCTCAAAGTTTGACGTAAGAATGAATTATCTTCAGTCATGTGTCTTTCTCCAAACATCTTTCAAATTCTTTCATCGTTGGCTCAACATCTTCGCTTTTGATTCTCCCGGAGTGTCTAAACAATTCATGGTGGTGTTTCTCATCATCATTCTCGGATTTGAAGACTGAAGAAGTGTTTCCTCTAAATCTTGCTCCATTCTCTCGAAGATTCATGGTTCTATCTTGATGCCATCCTTTCATAATTGTTTTTGATTGTGAGAATTATTTTCACCCATCCAGAGCAATTCAAGAGTCTTTTCAGTTTGATTCTCTGAAGGCCATCATTTCGGGTTTATTCATTCTTAGCATTGCGCTCTCGTTCTCCAAATCCTACCGGTGCATCATTCAAATATTCTCTAATCAAGCATCTTCTTTCTTTTGCTAATTCTTCATGATGTTTCGCTATCTTTTCTTCATTCGTTTTCAATTCTTACGGTGTCTCATTCAAGATTTCTCTTCCTTCATTATCATTTCAACTTATTCGTTGTTTCAATCCTACCGGTGGTTCGTCGAAGACCTTCTCAAGTTTACGCTATATCTCTCTTAATCCTTTCAGCGAGAATAAGTAGTATGCCAAATCCGTTGCTTGTCATCAATTTAATTGATGAAGGATAAGCATAATGTAATTCTTATTCTTGTTTCATCCAAGTGATTAATTCCTTATTCCGGAGGTTCATCAAAATTCTTGATTTCTCTTGTTCATCTTTCTTTTCCGGAGTTCCAAGTTTTTCCACATTATCTCGTCGCGAAGCTCCATCTAAATCATCGCAAGGCTTCACCTTGTGTTTTCAACTTCTCTTTCCTTTCATTTGATTATCCTTTTGTTAACGGAGTTCTTCATGGAGGCTCTACATGATGGTTCATAAAGGATTTAATTCCTTCTCCAAGTGTTCATCGAGATTCTTTTCAGAGGAGTTCAAGAATTCTTCATCTTGCATTACAAAGTGCAATTCTTTCTACCTTATCTTTTGGGATGGTGATATGCCATTCTTAACAATTTTCTTTCATGTTTCATGATTCACAAGTTGTTTAAGAATGAGATATTTTAAACCCATCATTTTCTCTTCGTTCGGGAGATGGTTTGCAACCCGTCAACCTCTTCATTGGAGTTATCTTGGGTTATATTTCACCTAAAGCCTTCCCTAAGGAATGTTGCTTATTGTGGTGTCTATCAATGATCCAAGTTTTTCTCCTATCCCATCAGCGGAAGAAGTTTTTCATCTCCTCATCGATCTGAAGCAAGCAACTGTTTCCGTTTGTGGCAGGTTGTCACCTCATTATTTTGAGATGTGTTCCATAAGACCATACCAAGCTTATCTTTTTGTTGTTGATAATCCAACAACTCCGTTCTAGCATTTGTTGTAAGCATGCTCTCCCACGATCTTGTTTCCCTCCATTCATTCCATTCCATTCTTCCATTTCTTCCGGAGGCATTGTGATGTTGCTCTTTTCTCTCATCATCTCGAATGGTGAGGATTGTGTCCTTTTCATGCTTATCCATTTAACTGGAGTGTTGTGCCCTCTGCTCAAGTTCTTTTCGCCTTATCAAGTCTTGCATCTCTTTTCAACCGGAGTGTTGTCCAAATTTGTTCTTCCTTGTTCCTCTTTTCTAACGGAGAGTTGTCAACTTCGTTCATCTCCATGGTATTCTTTTCTCGAAATGGCTTAACCATTCAAGGTTCTTTGGTTTCACTCGTTTGTCAAAGAAGCAACTTAGTTTTACCTCTTATCTTCCTCTTCCTTTTCCCCTCCGGTGCCATCCTAGATCTCGGGACGGGATCCTCTCGTAGTGGTGGAGTGTTGTAACGTCCCAGATACAACTTTCCATATTCGTAACTCCAACTCTTGCCTTTTCCGGAGTTGCGACATGAGATTCCCTTCGTGGTTGGGTTTTTGTCTTCGTTTTGCATTTTGTTCATGTCATGCATTTCATATCATGTCATCATGTGCATCTCATTTGCATACGTGTTCGTCTCATGCATCCAAGCCTTTTCCCCGTCATCCTTTTTGCAATCCGACTCTCCTACGTGCACCGGTGTCCCCCTTTTGTCTCTTTTCATGAGCAGGAGTTAAACATTCTCGGAATGGACCGAGATTTACCAAGTGGCCTTGGTACACCACCGCTAGACCTCCTGTCAAATTTCGTGCCATATGGAGTCCGTTTGATACTCCAACGGTTAACCGGGGAGCCGTAAAGGCCTTGTGTGTGTTGAAGCCCAACACCCCTCAAAAACGGCCCAATAACCCATCCAAACTTCTTCCATGTCCTCCGCCGTCGGATCACGATCACGTGGGCGAAAACTACACCTCATTTGGACACTCCTACCTCCTCTTACCTATATATATGTGACCCTTCTCGAATTTTCGCGGATGAACCCTAACCTCCTCCTCCTCCGCGCGTCCGGACACGTCCGCACCGCGCCGGACATGTCCGCCGCCCTCAGCCATGTCGCCCGGACCAATCCCGGGGCGACACATCAGCACCGCCGCCTCCCGCACCCAATCGCAGCGTGCCACCTCACCACATCACCGCGCCTCCCGCCGGCGGCCCACCAGGCCTATCTGGGGCCCTCCCGGGCCCGGGTCGCCGCCATCGCTCCCCGTGCATGGTGCACGAGCAACTCCCTCAGCGCGCCTCTCCGTCTCCTGAGCGCTGCCGTCGTTCTCGCCAGCGACCAGCGCTGCATCCGCCACGCTGCCCGTTACCGGCATGGGAGCACGCGCTCCGCCGGAGCTCCGCCGCCTTGCACCACCGGCCCCGCCAAGAGGAGTCCCCGAGGCAACGCCGGCGAGCATGCCGCAGTCCTCCATCCGGCCGCCGTCGTAGTTTCCCCGCCGCCGCCTCGCCCTCGGCTTTCATGCAGCCCGGGTCCCATGGCCGGCCTCGGGTTCCGCTGATCTGGACGGCCTCGTCCCAGATCCGGTCCTGGTGGATGAGATCCACCAGGACACCGATCGAAACGGCCTCGCTGCGTCCCGGATCACCTCGTCCCGCACGTCCTCGTCCCGTTGACTTCTTCCGAAGGTTGATTTCTCTCCAAGTCCCGAATCCCTGCAGTATTTTTATGCTATGTTCATCATGCCATAACTCCATGCCCATAGCTCTATTTCATGCGCACGATATATCAAAATGTTCACTGGGAGATGCTCTTCATTTCATTCCATTGTGCCTTGCTTGTTTGAGTCCATGTTGATGCCCAAATCACTGATGCAAGAGTGCTATAAATTGTTAGGTGCTGTTCCTTAGGAGATTATGATGATTTGTCATTTTTGTCACATTTGTTGTGTGCTGCATATGGGCATGAGCTCTACATGTGTTTTGTGCTATGCCATCCCATCTTTACAGGGGTGCTTGCGATGTCTTTTTTTGATCAATGTGGTGACTAGCACAAGCATGCAAAGTAGCTTTCGTGATATTGCTGATTTCAGGGACTTAGTATTTTGCTAAGTCCTTGTTCTGTTGTTATTTTTATGCCATGTAAACATGATGCTACAGTGAGATTCATGCTTGTTTTGAGTTTCTTCAGTAAGGATGATTTGTACATATGGTTGTGCTCTATCCATCGATGCCCCTGGTTGCAATTATGGATTGCCCTAGCATGACTTAATCTTGCTCTACGTTTGCTATAAAATGTTCCTGGCAGATTGTTTACATGTTAATCAATTTTGCCATGGTTGTTGTAGTTGATCCATGCATGCTTTGAACTTTCTCTTGCCATGGTTAGCTTCATGAACATGTCATCTTGCTGTGGGCATGCTTGTTTTGTCTTGCAGTGCCTTGTGGTGAGTGAATCGAGCTCGCAAAGATGCCTTCATAATACTGTTTATGCCATGCTCTGTTTTATGCTAAGTCTGAAACTGTTAATAAAACTTGCTATGTTTACATGGGTACCATCATATTTTCTGTGCCTTTTTGGCTCATGATCATTAATGGACTTTTGTTCTATGTCTTGAGTACATCACTTCCATGTGCTTTGTTGCTATGTTGGAGTGTAGTAGCTTAGTTTCTTGTTGCATCCTAGATGGCATCATGCTGTTAATCGTAGAATTGTGCCATTCTTGTTTTGCTTGCCATTTGCAAACCGTGCATCCGATTTCAGTGATATTTATATCGATTTCGACTAAAATCATCTCATGTTTCCAGCGGCACACTTGGTTTGCCAAGTTGATGCCTGGTTCAATCATTCCCTTCCGAAGCACGCATATGCATTGCATATCACATCCCGCATGGCATGCCATGTTTTGCATCATGTTGATTGTGCATTGCACCGTGATTGATTGTTGGCCCTTTGCTTGTGTTCTTGCTTTGGGTAGAGCCGGGAGACGAGTACGTGATCGAGGAACCTGTTGAGTACGTTTTCATGGATCAAGCTTTCGACAACTCTGAGAACTTTGCAGGCAAGATGACCATACCCTCGAAATCACTTCTATCTTTGCTTGCTAGTTGCTCGCTATTTTGCTATGCCATGATACCTACCACTTGCTTTATCATGCCTCCCATATTGCCATGTCAAGCCTCTAACCCACCTTTCCTAGCAAAACGTTGTTTGGCTATGTTATCGCTTTTGCTCAGCCCCTCTTATGGTGTTGTTAGTTGCAGGTGAAGATGGAGTTTGTTCCATGTTGGAACATGGATATTGTTGGGATATCATTATTATATCTTATTAACTTTAATGCACCTATATACTTGGTAAAGGGTGGAAGGTTCAACCTTATGCATGTGTTTTGTTCCACTCTTGCCGCCCTAGTTTCCGTCATACCGGTGTTGTGTTCCTTGATTTTGTGTCCCTTACGCGGTTGGGTGTTATGGGAACCCCTTGGCGGTTCGATTTGAATAACACTCCTCCAGCAAGGCCCAACCTTGGTTTTACATTTGCCTAACAACATATCACCTTCCCTTGGGTTCTGCAGACTCAACAGTCATCTTTATTTTAACCCCCCCTTGAGCCAATGCTTGTATAAGTGTTGGTCCGAACCTGTCAGTCGCCGGTGGCCACCAGGGGCAACTCTGGGTTGGCCTACCAGAATCTTGGACAATCCGGTGTTGCCCTGAGAACGAGATATGTGCAGCTCCTATCGAGATGTCGGCGCATCGGGCAGTCTTGCTGGTCTTGTTTTACCATTGTCGAAATGTCTTGTAACCGGGATTCCGAGACTGATCGAGTCTTCCTGGGAGAAGGAATATCCTTCGTTGACCGTGAGAGCTTCTGATGGGCTAAGTTGGGACACCCCTGCAGGGTTTTGAACTTTCGAAAGTCGTGCCCGTGGTTATGGGAAGATGGGAATTTGTTAATATCCGGTTGTAGAGAACTTGACACTTAACTTAATTAAAATGAATCAACTGTGTGTGTAGCCGTGATGGTCTCTTTTCAGCGGAGTCCGGGAAGAGAACACGGCCTCGTGTTATGCCTGAACGTAAGTAGCTTCATGATCACTTCTTGATAATTATTAGTTTCTCGACCATGCTTTGCTTCTCTTCTCGCTCTCTTTTGCGTAAGTTAGCCACCATATATGCTGGTGCTTGCGGGTGTGAGATTGCGGAGTCCTCATGACTCATAGATACTTCCAAACAAATGCAGGTGCCGATGATGCCAGTGCAGGTGACGCAACCCATCACAAGTGGGAGCTCGATGAAGATCTTGATCGTTGTTTTGTTTTGTTTCCTGTTGATCAGTAGTGGAGCCAGTTGGGACGATCGGGGATCTAGCATTTGGGGTTGTATTTCTTTATTTTGGTTCCATAGTCAGACCTTGATTGTATTCTGGATGATGTATGATATATTTATGTATTGTGTGAAGTGGCGATTGTAAGCCATCTCTTTATCCCTTTCTTATTCAGTACATGGGATGTGTAAAGATTACCCCTCTTGCGACAAGCCTACCATGCGACTATGCCTCTAAGTCGTGCCCGACACGCGGGAGATATAGCTGCATCGTGGGTGTTACATTTCTACCGGAGAAACGAGGACAAGAATGTGCATCAACCCCTATGCATAGATTACCCCAATGTCACCGCCGGAATCCGCAAGTTGAGTGCCAAAACATATATCAAGTGAACCAATACGACACCCCATTGTCACCACGAGTATTCAATTGCAAGACATATATCAAGTGTTCTCAAATCCATAAAAGTATTCAATCCGATAACCACGAAATCTTAAAGGGAAAAACTCAATACATCACAACAAGATAGAGAGGGGAAAACACCATATGATCCGACTATATTAACAAAGCCCACGATACATCAAGATCATGACATCTCTAGAACACGAGAGAGAGAGAGAGAGAGAGAGAGAGAGATTAAACACATAGCTACTGGTACAAACCCTCAGCCCCGAGGGTGGACTACTCCCTCCTCATCGTGGTAGCCGCCGGGATGATGAAGATGGCCACCGGAGATGATTCCCCAATCCGGGAGGGTGCCGGAACGGGTCTAGATTTGTTTTCGATGGCTACGGAGCCCTGCGGCAGCGGAACTTCTAATCCAGGTTAACCCCGAAGGGTTTCGAAATATTTGGGAATTTATAGTGCAACGAGGGGGTGCGGGAGGCCACTGAGGTGGGCACAACCCACCTGGGTGCGCCAGGGGGCCCTGGCACACCCTAGTGGGTTGTGCCCCCCACGGGGCACCCCCAAGGTGCTGCTTTGGCCCATCGGGAGTCTTCTGGCCCATAAAAATCCACAAAAAATTTCGCGGTGTTTGGACTCCGTTTGATATTGATTTTCTGCGATGTAAAAAACAAGCAAAAACAGCAACTGGCACTGGGCACTGGATCAATATGTTAGTCCCAGAAAATGATATAAAGTTGCTATAAAATGATTGTAAAACACCCAAGAATGATAAAATAACAGCATGAATACTTCATAAATTATAGATACGTTGCAGATGTATCAGCATCTCCAAGCTCAATTCCTACTCGTCCTCGAGTAGGTAAATGATAAAAGAAATAATTTATGAAGTGTGAATGCTAGCAAAGTGCACAAGTTTGATCAATGATATTTTCAATCACTTTTCCTAGCATCATAACAGCAACTCTTTCTTATGAAACTTCTCATGTTATAGTCGCAACCAATTCACATGTTAAGGTTCATATAATGAATTCTCTTGAAACTCAACAACCTTTGTTCTTAGTCACCAAGCAATTGCAATTCAAGTTATTCAACAGAGTTTAAGTAAGAGCTCCACATACTCAACCATCATATAGTCTTCTATGATTTCTAACACTCACCGCGTACACATGAGCAAAACTTTTTAGCCGGATACATTGAAAGATAGGGGCTTATTGTTTTGCCTCCCAACGTATTCACCTCAAGGGTGATGTCAACAATAATAACTCATGCTACCCATATTCAACGGGACATATGTGCCTAGATTTTTCCTCTCCACATGATGCTTATCAAAAGATAAAATAAAATGGAATAGAGAGGAATACTTTGACTCTTTGCATAAAAGTCAAGACTAAAAAGTAAAAGATAGGCCCTTCGCAGAGGGAAGTAGGGTTTGTAGAGGTGCCAGAGCTCAAAGCAAAAATTGAGAGATAAAAACACTTTGAGAGGCATACTTTTCCCACCAATGAAAACTACTTAGAGCTCCCAACACTTTCCATGCTAGATATATCATAGGTGGTTCCCAAACAGAAAATAAAGTTTATTCCTTTTTCCACCATACTTTCACTTTCCATGACTAACCGTATCCACGGGTGCCCTCCATACCAACACTTTCCAACAAATTTATTATTCGACAACATAAAGTAAATTCATTTTTCATTTCAGGACTGGGCATTCGTAATACCTTTGCGTTACTCTCGTGCAATGACAAGTGAATAAACACTCATCGTGTGAATAACATCTAGCATGGAAAATATTGGCCACCCCTCACTGCCTCGCGAGCGGACGAGCACACAAAAGAGAAATTTATTTTAAAAATTAGAGATGGCATATACAAATTTGCTTAGAACGGCAAAAGAATACCGCATATAGCTAGGTATGGTGGACTCTTGAAAATAAGATTTGGGTTTAAGGGTTTTTGGATGCACAAGTAGTATCTCTAATTGGTGTGGAATTTTTGGCTAGCAAAGATGGGGGGAAGCACCGCATGTTGAAGGATCTATGACAATATAACTTCTATGTGAATATGAACAAACATAAACCATTACGTTGACTTCCTTGTCCAACGTCAACAATTTTGGCATATAATATTTTGATGGGGGCTCACAATCACAAAAGATTTCCATGATAGTGTATTTATATGTGAAAGTTCTCTTCCTTATACTAATTATTCATGAATTGCTTGTATGACCAATATTGTGATTGTCAAGCCTCAAAAGATTTCACTTTCTAAACCCAATGTGAATCTCCCACTAGGCATGATATGATTTCAAATTCATGACATTCAATTTATTCAACAATTTACTCATAGGATATAAGTGAAGCACAAGAGTAAATGACATAGAAAAGAGCTTCATTGACGGGATGTGAATGCATCTTACTTAGCCTCCCTGGCAACTATTTGAGGACTCTATTTTATTTAAAAACTTTCACATCTAAGTATTTGATTAAAACAGCAAGCAAGACAAAATAAAATGACATTCCAAGGATAGCACACATCATGTGAAGAAGCAAAAACTTAGGCTCAACAAATATTAACCGATAATTGTTGAAGAAGAAAGGTGGGATACATACTGGGGCATCCCCAAGCTTGAGCTTTTTTTCTCCTTAATTCCTCTCATATCACGGTTTTCCTAAATCTCGAAAGCTTCATCCACACAAAACTCAACAAGAACTCGTGAGATAAGTTAGTATAAACCAATGCAAAAACCTTATCATTCTCTACTATAGCAAACCACTAAAATTATTATTCCACATTGCATACTAAATGCCTCTACATATTTAATTCTCCTATCCTCAAATAAGATCATTAAACAATCAAACATATGCAAACAATGCAAACATAACAACAATCTGCCAAAACAGTACAGTCTTTAAAGAATGCTAGAGTATCAATACTTACCTAACTCCAAAAGTTATGAAAATTTACCACAATGTAGAAAATTTATCAGAGACCATTTTGCAAAAAGTTTCAACATTTTATCACATTCTGTCTTTTCTAGGGAATTTTTGCAACAACGTTAAACTTTCTGTTTTCAAACACCAACATGTATACTTGCAAAATAAGTATGGCAAAGGCTATCATCGCCATTTTTGTTGAAATAAAGGATGCAAAACATTATTATTAATAACAGTAAGAAAATCCTAACAAAATAAATTGACGCTCCAAGCAAAATACATATCATGTGAAGAATGAAAACATAGCTCCATGTGAGGTTACCGATAATATTGGAGACGAAAGAGGGGATGCCTTCCAGGGCATCCCCAAGCTTAGTTGCTTGGATCTTCCTTGAATATTTACTTGGGGGTTCCTTGGGCATCCCCAAGCTTAGGTTCTTGTCACTCATTATTCTCCTCATATTGATATCTCACCCAAAACTTGAAAACTTCAATCACACAAAACTTAACGGAACTTTGTGAGATAGGTTAGTATGATAAAGAGAAAACCATTCCACTTTTGGTACTGCCAAAGACAAGATTCACAATTGTTCTCACACAATTCCTACTATATCATATCATTTCCACAATTTATATTGAGCAATATAAGCCATGGAAACTAGAAAACAAGCAAACTATGCACTAAAAAACAGAATCTGTCAAAAACAGAACAGGCTGTAGTAATCTGTACTCAAACCATACTTCTGCTACTCAAAAAATTATGAAAAAGCATGAAAATCTGGGAAATTTTTATATTAATCTTATTAAAAAAGAATCAGCATTTTATCACGCTTCTGTTAAAAATGAGAATTGTTTTCCTGAGCGCAAAAGTTTCTGTTTTTCAGCAACATCAAATCAACAATCACCATAAGCTAACCCAAAGGTCTTACCTGGCACTTTATTGAAACAAAAGCTATAAAAGATGATTAATAAAGTAGCCTAATCATGTGAACACACAAAAACAGTAGGTAAAAGTGTTGGATTGTCTCCCAACATGCCCTTTCTTTAATGCCTTTTAAGCTAGGCATGACGATTCCAATGATGCTCGCATAAAAGAAATGAATTGAAACATAAAGAGAGCATCATGAAGCATATGACTAGCACATTTAGGTCTAATCCACTTCCTATGCATAGGGATTTTGTGAGCAAACAACTTACGGGAACAAGAATCAACTAGCATAGCAAGGCAAAACAAGTGTAACTTCAAACCAATCAACACATAGAGAAGAAACTTGATATTATTGAGATATGTAAGGGCATAAGTTCCTTTCTCATAATAATTTTCAGAGGCATCATGAATGAATTCAACAATATAACCATCACATACAGCACTCTTTTAATGGCGCACAAGCATAGAAGATTTATCACTCTTTATGGCATAGATATCATCATAATAATCATCATAGATAGCAACTTCATTGTCATAATCAATTGAAACCTCTTCCAAAATAGTGGATGTATCACTAAATAAAGTCATGACCTCTCCAAATACACTTTCATCAATATTGTAATAAGATTCAACACCCTCCAAACTAGTGGGATCCCTACTACCTAGAGTTGACACTCTTCCAAACCCACTTTCATCAATGTAATCATCATAAATAGGAGGCATGCTATCATCATAATAAATTTTCTTATCGAAAGTAGAAGGAATCAAAGGATCATATTCATTAAGCAGAGCATCCTCAAGCTTAGGACAAGCATTATTTCCAGCAAAAAAAATTCAAACATATCATACTCATCAAACATAGCATCCCCAAGCTTGTGGTTTTGCATATCATCACAATCATTCTTATCAATAGCATGAATGGCACCAATAGTATAGCAAACATTATTATCATATTCTTCCAAGCAAGTGCTAAACAGATTTTCAAGATCATAAGGGATATCATTGTCTTCGCAATCATAATCATCACAACAAGCAATAGGCATAACAAAATCATCATCAATATCATCATCCTCCATCAACATATTTGATTCACTTTCATGAGGCACGATGGTGATGGAAGCAACATTATTTCGGAGAGATACCTTTTTACCTCTATTATTTCTTCTTTTCTTCTTCTTCACCACACCATGTGTGGGTTTAATTAATTATTTCAAGCTTCTTGTTGAAGAGATTGATTGGATAGGAAATTCCTCCTCATTACCTGATTCATCATAATAAACACTAGGAGGGTATTGGGAAATATTTTCCCTTTCATTAGTACTCTCTTCATACTACATTTGTTTTCTTGTCTATAGGTAGTTGGCAATATAAGGATTCTCAATGCAATTTACCGCACAAAACATATAAATTTCCTCTAGATCAAATTTAAGAAATCTCTTGGAATTTGGAAAATCCTTAGTTATATGTTTCATTTCTTCATACCCCAGAAAAGGAATAAGCTCTTTATGATGCTCAAGGGTAATTAAGTTATCACAATTTCTGGACATGATTTGATCATGAAAGAATTTGCATTGGAGATTTAAATGACCACGTTCATTGCAAAGTTCACAAGGATGGCCAAAAAAATTACATCTTTCCGCACAATCATCTAGCTTCTCTTGCAACCTTTTTGTTTCCAAATATTTATGCTTCTTACAAAATCTATCTTCCCTTTTTGGTGTGCAAAGGCACTCCCAATTCACGCCGCAAAAATGACATGCTTATAAGAAACATTTTTGTCACGACTTGTGCAATCATCATTAGCATTTTGGATATTCACAGAATTCATACTAACAACATTGCAATCATGCTCACCATTCAAATATTTTGTGCCAAGCATTTTATTGACTTCTTCTTCTAACAATTGAGCACAATTTTCAGAACCATCATTTTCAAGAAAGACATTATAAAGATGATCAATAATATTATGCAACCTCAATTCCATTTTTATGTAGTTTTCTTTTATAAACCAAACTAGTGATAAAACAAGAAACTAAAAGATTCAATAGCGAGATCTAAAGATATACCTTCAAGCACTCACCTCCCCGGCAACGGGGCCAGAAAAGAGCTTGATGTCTAGTACGCAACTTTATTCTTGTAAACACGTGTTGGGCCTTCAAGCGCAGAGTTTTGTAGGACGGTAGCAATTTGCCCTCAAGTGGATGACCTAAGGTTTATCAATTCGTGAGAGGTGTATGATGAATATGGTCTCTCTCAAATGACCCTGCAACCAAGACAAGAAATCTCTTGTGTCCCCAACACACCCAATACAATGGCAAATTGTATAGGTGCACTAGTTTGGCGAAGAGATGGTGATAAAAGTGTAATATGGATGGTAGAAATATATTTTTATAATCTGAATAAATAAAAACAGCAAGGTAGCAAATAGTAAACGGGCACAAAACGGTATTTCAATGCTTAAAAACAAGGCCTAGGGTCCGTACTTTCGCTAGTGCAATCTCTCAACAATGCTAACTTAGTTGGATCATCTGATTATCGCTCAAAGTGTAACGAAGAATAACTCCCGAGTTCCTATTAGCGGAGAACAAAAGATAGGAATTGTTTGTAGGGTACTAAAACACCTCAAAGCTATTCTTTCCGTTCGATCTATTCCAGAGTTTGTACTAAAATAACGAAAAGCTATTTTTCTGTTCGATCTATCTAGAGTTCGTACTAGAATAACACCAAAGCAAATTCATATTCATAATACTCAATCCACACAAAGAACTACTAGAGTGCCCCAAGATTTCTATCGGAGAAACAAGTAAAAGAACGTGCATCAACCCCTATGGATAGATTACCCCAATGTCATCGTGGGAATCTGCAAGTTGAGTGCCAAAACATATATCAAGTGAACCAATACAATACCCCATTGTCACCACGGGTATTCAATTGCAAGACATATATCAAGTATTCTCAAAATCCATAAAAGTATTCAATCCGATAACCATGAAATCTCAAAGGGAAAAACTCAATTCATCACAACAAGATAGAGAGGGGAAAACACCATATGATCCGACTATATTAACATAGCCCGCGATACAGCAAGATCGTGACATCTCAAGAACAAGAAAGAGAGAGAGAGAGATTAAACACATAGCTATTGGTACAAACCCTCAGCCCCGAGGGTGGACTACTCCCTCGTCATCGTGGTGGCCGTTGTGGTGATGAAGATGGCAACCAGAGATGATTCCCCCCTCCGGCAGGGTGCCGGAATGGGTCTAGATTGGTTTTCAGTGGCTACGAAGCCCTGTGGCGGCGGAACTTCTAATCTAGGTTAACCTCGAAGGGTTTCCGAATATTTGGGAATTTATAGTGCAAAGAGCGGGTGCGGCAGGCCATCGAGGTGGGCACAACCCACCTGGGCGCGCCCTGGTGGGTTGTGCCCCCCTCGGGGCACCCCCAGGTGCTGCTTTGGCCCATCGGCAGTCTTCTGGCCCATAAAAAATCCACAAAAAGTTTCGCGGTGTTTGGTCTCTGTTTGATATTGATTTTCTGCGATGTAAAAAACAAGCAAAAAACAGTAACTGGCACCGGGCACTAGGTCAATAGGTTAGTCCAAAAAATGATATAAGGTTGCTATAAAATGATTGTAAAACACCCAAGAATGACAAAATAACAGCATGAATACTTCATAAAATATAGATACGTTGGAGATGTATCAATCGATGACCCTTCAAGTTCGACAATGGTTCCCTTGTACAACTATCGTCGCCCCGAAGACATTGGATTCGTCAAGTACCTCTCTGAAACGAATGTGTACCACTACTTCCACAACTGTTACGAGAACATATTCTTCCCTCAACAAACTTGATCCATATTGAAAATGCATGCTTCGAAGGTATAACCCCGAGACGACGCCCGTGAACGAATGCATATGTGCTGGATGAGATGCTCGTGTGTGCACCGTGTCCGAGTTGTCATTGCACGTTCCTCCGCGTTTGCCATGCCGATGACCTGTGGGTACCCGGTAACCGGGATCACCCACTATCTTTTGCATGTTCCGTAAATCCACCCTTTCTTTTGCACTGACATCTGGACGAGTTGTCTAATCATCAGAATGTTGCCATGGCACCATTTTCGTTGTAGTTGCCGTGGCACCCCTTTCGTTCCGCCATGGTGACCAAATGCTTCATAACATGCGCATGTCAACATTTTCATAAAATTGCATAAAACTTGCATATGTCATCCGCATCATGATAACAACATTAAAAATGTTTGAAATTGTTGCTTGCATCAAATTGCTAAATGACATGTGGGCATTTACCAGAATTGTTTTTTGTTGTTTCTGGCCTCATTTAAACTTGCCTGATAGGTAGTTCATGTATGTTCACCCTCTTTACATGTTAACCAACATTTAATATTAATGAGTAGCTAAACGGGAGCGAAGTAAATAATTGAATGTGGGGTTTCGTCGATATGCAACTCGTTGCATATTGAGCTCCAATTAATTTGTAGCATTGTTTGTTGCACTTTGCCATGCCATGACTCATTAAACCGGACATGCATCATACTTGATTATGCATTATGCCATGATTATGCTTGTTGGTTTACCACGTTCTTTGCTTCTCTCCGGATATGCTTCTTCATGATAGTTCTTGGTACGTTGCGATTGTGGGGATTCGTTCGACTACGTCCGTTCATATTCTTCATGGATTCAGTCTTCTTCCTAGCGGGATTTCAGGCAATACGACCATCACCTTGGATCTCACTACTATCTTTGCTATGCTATTTATCTCGATGTTGTCGTTATGTCACGCTACCCACCACTTGTTTATCAAGCCACCCAATATGCCATGAAACATCCTCTAACTTTTTCCACCGTCCTAGGAAACCGTTGTTTGGCTATGTTACCGCTTTGCTCAAACCCTCTTATAGCGTTGCTAGTTGCAGGTGCAGGTGCAGTTGCAGGTTGTTCCATGTTGGAACATGGATATCATGGGATATCACAATATCTCTTATTTAATTAAAGCACATATATACTTGGTAAAGGGTGGAAGGCTCGGCCTTTTGCCTAGTTTTTGTTCCACTCTTGCCGCCCTAGTTTCCCTCATATCAGTGTTATGTTCCTTGATTTTGCATTCCTAACATGGTCGGGGTTTATGGGCCCCCCTTGACATCTTGCTTTGAATAAAGCTCTTCCAGCAAGGACCAACATTGGTTTTATCATTTTCCTAATAACAACTAAAACTTGCATAGGGGCCGGCTAGCAACCGATGTTTCTTAATCAACACCCCGAGCCAGTGCTCCTCATGAGTGTTGGTCCAAAACAGAGCCACTTGCGGTGCCACCCCTTCACCAGGGGTTTTCGGTTGTCGTACGTAGTGTTCATGCGATCGTGGCCTGAGACGAGATACGCGTGGCTACTATCAAGGTGTCGGCACATCGGGAGGTCTTGCTGGTTTTGTTTTACCATTGTCGAAATGTCTTATGAACCGGGATGCCGAGGTTGATCGGGTTGTTCCGGGAGGAGGATTTTCCTCTGTTCATCATGAGAGCTTTACGTGGGCTAAGTTGGGACACCCCTGCAGGGTTTAAAATTCGAGAGCCGTGCCCGCGGTTATGTGGCAGATGGGAATTTTTAATATCCGGTTGTAGAAAACTGGCAACCAGATCCGAACTAAAATACACCAACCGCGTGTGTAACTGTGACTATCTCTTTTCGAGCAAGTTCGGGAAGAGAACACAGTGGGGTTACATTTGACTCGTAAGTAGTTCAGGATCATTTCTTGATCATTACTAGATGCATCTGGTATGCGTAGTTTCTCTTCTTACTCTTGTACTCATAAGCTAGCCACCATACAATGCTTAGTGCTTGCTAAAACCTCACCACTAATCCATTTCATACCCATTAAGATTTGATAGGCTTGATACCCATGGTAATGGGATTGCTGAGTCCTCCTAGATCATAGTTTACTACAACAACAGTTGAAGGTACAAGTAATGCGATGACATGACGTGAGAGCGATGTTTGCTTGTTTTAGAGTTCCTCTACTTCGGTCAAGGGATAGGTTCCGGGTGGGGAGCCTGGGATTAGCAGGGTGGATGTCATTCTTCTTTTTCGTTTGATTTCATCCGTAGTCAGATCCTGCTCTTCCGTATGATGATTGCTATGTATTGATGAACTGTTGTATTCATGTTGTAGCTTGTGGCGAGTGTAAGCCTTTATCTTGTATTCTCATCTATTCAGTACATGGTATGTTGTAATGATATCCACCTTGCTATGCGCTCGAAATGCGGTTGTGCCCCATTCATGAGTTCATCACGTGATTGGGATAGAATCGCATCTTGGGCGCTACAAGTTCGCATCAGAGCCTTACCAACCTTAGGATCCCCATTGATTGATCGAACTGCTACTGTTGTTTAGTCTAGAAGAAAACTATTTGAGTCTAGTTATATATGGAGAGTAGGAATACTTTTTACTCCTTATCCCCTTCGTCGCTCTGGTGAGGACTCGTGATGTAGGTGTTTTCTCCACTATTCTATCCTTTTTCACTCAAATTTTTTTTAGGATCATGCGGGTATAGTGGAATTGTTTCGATATCATTGTGACGGGAATTCTATCTTGGTGCCTCCTGATATTTAAGGGTTGTGTGAGCTTGCGTTGGTTTTCCCTTGAAGAGGAAAAGAGTGATGCAGCACAGTAACGTAAGTATTTCCCTCAGTTTTGAGAACCAAGGTATCAATCCAGTAGGAGACTACACGCAAGTCCCTCGTACCTGCACAAACAAACAAGGACCTTACCAACGCGATAAAGGGGTTGTCAATCCCTTTACGTTCACTTACGGAAGTGAGATCTCATAAAAATAATAAGATAAATATTTTTGGTATTTTTGTTGTATAGATTGGGAAATAAAGATTGCAGAATAGAAAAAGCAAGTTGATAGGAATATAATATGATGGAAGATAGAACCTGGGGCCATAGGTTACACTAGTGGCTTCTCTCAAGATAGCAAATTCTACGGTGGGTGAACAAATTACCGTCGAGCAATTGATAGAAAAGCGCATAGTTATGAGAATATCTAGGCATGATCATGTATAGAGGCATCACGTCCGCGACAAGTAGACCGAGACGATTCTGCATCTACTACTATTACTCCACACATCGACCGCTATCCAGCATGCATCTAGAGTATTAAGTTCATAAGAACAGAGTAACGCATTAGGCAAGATGACATGATGTATAGGGATAAACTCAAGCAATATGATATAAACCCCATCTTTTTATCCTCGGTGGCAACAATACAATATGTGCCTTGCTGCCCCTGCTGTCACTGGGAAAGGACACTGCAAGATTGAACCCAAAGCTGAGCACTTCTCCCATTGCAAGAAAGATCAATCCAGTAGGCCAAACTAAACTTATAATTCGCAGAGACATGCAAAGATATTTAAATCATGCATAAAGGAGTATAGAGAAGAATCCAATATTGTTCATAGATAATATTGATCATAAACCCACCATTCATCGGATCTCGACAAACACACCGCAAAAAGAATTACATCGAATATATCTCCAAGAGAATCAAGGAGAACTTTGTATTGAGTTCCAAAGAGAGAGAAGAAGCCATCTAGCTAATAACTATGGACCCGAAGGTTTGTGGTAAACTACTCACACATCATCGGAGAGGCTATGGTGTTGATGTAGAAGCCCTTCGTGATCGATTCCCCCTCCGGCAGAGCGCCGGAAAAGGCCCCAAGAGGGGATCTCACGAGTACATAAGGTTGCGATGGTGGAAATAGGGTTTCGTGGTGCTCCTAGATGTTTTCGGGGTATATGGGTATATATAGGAGGAAGAAGTACGTCGGTGGAGCTGCGAGGGGCCCACGAGGGTGGGGGGCGCACCTACCCCCCTGGGCGCGCCCTCCTGCCTCGTGGCCTCCTCGCTTCTTTCTTGACGTCCACTACAAGTCTCCTAGATCACCTTTGTTCCAAAAATAACTCTCCTGAAGGTTTCATTCCGTTTGGATTCCGTTTGATATTCCTTTTCCGTGAAACACTGAAATAGGCAAAAAAACAATTTGCACTGGGCCTTTGGTTAGTAGGTTAGTCCCAAAAATAATATAAAAAGGTATATTAAAGCTCATTAAACATCCAAAACAGATAATATAATAGCATGGAACAATCAAAAATTATAGATACGTTGGAGACGTATCAAGCATCCCCAAGCTTAATACCTTCTCGTCCTCTAGTAGGTAAATGATAAAACAGATTTTTTTTATGTGGAATGCTACCTAGCATAAATCTCAATGTAATTTTCTTTATTGTGGCATGAATGTTCAGATCTGAAAGATTCAAGACAAAAGTTTAACATTGACATAAAAATAGTAATACTTCAAGCATACTAGCGAAGCAATCATGTCTTCTCAAAATAACATGGCCAAAGAGACCTATCCCTACAAAATCATATAGTCTGGCTATGCTCCATCCTCACCACACAAAATATTTAAATCATGCACAACCCCGATGATAAGCCAAGCAATTGTTTCATACTTTTGATGTTCTCAAACTTTTTCAATCTTCACGCAATACATGAGCGTGAGCCATGTACATAGCACTATAGGTGGAATAGAATGGTGGTTGTGGAGAAGACAAAAAGGAGAAGATAGTCTCACATCAACTAGGTGTATGAACGGGCTATGGAGATGCCCATCAGTAGATATCAATGTGAGTGAGTAGGGATTGCCATGCAACGGATGCACTAGAGCTATAAGTGTATGAAAGCTCAACAAAAGAACTAAGTGCATGTGCATCCAACTTGCTTGCTCACGAAGACCTAGGGCGTTTTGAGGAAGCCCATCATTGGAATATACAAGCCAAGTTCTATAATGTAAAATTAGCACTAGTATATGAAAGTGACAACATAGGAGACTCTCTATCATGAAGATCATGGTGCTACTTTGAAGTACAAGTGTGGTAAAAGGATAGTAGCATTGTCCGTTGTCTCTTTTTCTCTCATTTTTTCTTTTTCTTTTTCTTTTTTTTCGTCCGGAGTCTCATCCCGACTTGTGGGGGAATCATAGTCTCTATCATCCTTCCTCACATGGGACAATGCTCTAATAATGATGATCATCACACTTTTATTTACTTACAACTCAATACTTAGAAAAAAAATATGACTCTATGTGAATGCCTCTGGTGGTGTACTGGGATTTGCAATGACTCATGAGTGACATGTATGAAAGAATTATAAAGGTGGATTTGCCACAAATACGATGTCAACTACATGATCATGCAAAGCAATATGACAATGATGAAGCGTGTCATAACAAATGGAACGGTGGTAAGTTGCATGGCAATATATGTGGGAGTGGCTATGGAAATGCCATAATAGGTAGGTATGGTGGATGTTTTGAGGAAGGCATATGTTGGGTCTATGGTACCGGCTAAAGTTGCACGGTACTAGAGAGGTTAGCAATGGTGGAAGGGTGAGAGTGCGTATAATCCATGGACTCAACATTAGTCATAAAGAACTCACATACTTATTGAAAAAATCTATTAGTTATTGAAACAAAGTACTACGTGCGTACTCCTAGGGGGGTAGATTGGTAGGAAAAGACCATCGCTTGTCCCCGACTGCCACTCATGAGGAAGACAATAAATAAATAAATCATGCTCCGACTTCTTCACATAACGGTTCACCATACGTGAATGCTATGAAAATCACAAACTTTAGAACAAGTATTTATCAAATTCACAACTACTCAACTAGCATGACTCTAATATCACCATCTTCATATCTCAAAACAATCATCAAGTATCAAACTTCTCATAGTATTCAATGCACTTTTTATGATAGTTTTTATTATACCCATCTTGGATGCCTATCATATTAGGACTAATTTTATAGCCAAAGAAAATTGCGATGCTGTTCTAAAAGACTCTCAAAATGATATAAGTGAAGCATTGGAGATCAATAATTTCTAGAAAATAAAACCACCACCGTTCTCTTAAAGATATAAGTGAAGCACTAGAGCAAAATTATCTAGCTCAAAAGATATAAGTGAAGCACATAGAGTATTCTAATAAATTCCGATTCATGTGTGTCTCTCCAAAAAGTGTGTAAAGAAAGGATGATTGCGGTAAACTAAAAATCAAAGACTC
The DNA here is from genome assembly GCF_002162155.2 of Triticum dicoccoides. Classification (NCBI taxonomy): domain Eukaryota; kingdom Viridiplantae; phylum Streptophyta; class Magnoliopsida; order Poales; family Poaceae; genus Triticum; species Triticum dicoccoides. Next base: position 221,904,550 of record NC_041380.1, on the reverse strand, counting down.
AAATCATACAAGATGCTCCAAGCAAAACACATATCATGTGGTGAATAAAAATATAGCCTCAAGTAAAGTTACCGATAGACGAAGATGAAAGAGGGGATGCTTTCCGGGGCATCCCCAAGCTTAGGCTTTTGGTTGTCCTTGAATTTTACCTTGGGGTGCCTTGGGCATCCCAAAGCTTAGGCTCTTGCCACTCCTTATTCCAAAATCCATCAAATCTTTACCCAAAACTTGAAAACTTCACAACACAAAACTCAATAAAAAATCTCATGAGCTCCGTTAGTATAATAAAACAAACCACCACTTCAAGGTACTGTAATGAACTCATTATTTATTTATATTGGTGTTAAACCTACTGTATTCCAA
>NC_041380.1:221831746-221904042 GCF_002162155.2 Triticum dicoccoides | reverse complement strand
TGTCAAAAACAGAACAGTCTGTAGTAATATGTAGGTTTCGAATACTTCTGTAACCCCCAAAATTCTGAAATAAATTGGTGGACGTGAGTAATTTCTCTATTAATTATCTGCAAAAAGAATCAACCTAATCTCGCTCTCCAGTAAACAATGGAAGCAAATCTCGTGAGCGCTAAAGTTTCTGTTTTTACAGCAAGATCGCAAAAACTTCCCCCAAGTCTTCACAAAGGTTCTTCTTGGCACAAACACTAATTAAAAGCATAAAACCACATCTAAACAGAAGCTAGATGAATTATTTATTACTAAACAGAACCAAATAGCAATAAACAAAAATAAAATTGGGTTGCCTCCCAACAACGCTATCGTTTAACGCCACTAGCTAGGCATTGATAATTTCAATGATGCTCACATGAAAGACAAGAATTGAAGCAAAAACAGAGCATCACGAAAAACGTGACAAACACATCTAAGTCTAACATACTTCCTATGCATAGGCATCTTATAGGCAAACAAATTATCATAGCAAGCAAAAACTAGCATATGCAAGGAAGCGAAAAGAAACAATAGCAATCTCAACATAACGAGAGGTAATTTAGTAACATGAAAATTTCTAAAACCATATTTTCCTCTCTCATAATAATTACATGTGGGATCATAAGAAAATTCAACAAAATAGCTATCACATAAAATATTTTCAACATGATCCACATGCATGCAAAGTTGACACTCTTCCAAAATAGTGGGATTAACATTAAGTAAAGTCATGACCTCTCCAAACCCACTTTTACAAAAAAATCATAAGATTGAACATTCTCCAAATATGTGGGATATAAAGTTGATATTCCAAACCCACTTTCAATAATATTGCAAACATTATTATCAATCTCATATTCATCATGGGGCTTAAATAAATCTTCAAGATCATAATAAGAATCACCCCAATCATCATCATTGCAACAAATAGTAGTCATAGCAAAACTAGCATCCCCAAGCTTGAGGTTTTGCATATCATTAACACAATTGACATTAAGAGAGTTTATAATAACATCATTGCAATCATGCTTTTCATCGAAGGAACTATCAAGTATGGGTGCAATAGCAACGATCTCAAGTTTAACATAAGGAACTATAGAAAATTCATCTTCATAAATGTTGGCATCATGGCCAAAAGAATAGCAAGCATAATGTTCATCAAAATTTTCAGATTTGTAGAGAGTAATATCATCGGAATCATAATTATCTATAGATTCATGCACATCATTATTTTCTTCCGAAGCAATGGTTATTCTTTCAATAAATTCTTTGACATAGACATTATGAGAATAGTTTTCATAGCAATATTTAAGTATGTCAAAATTTTCAGATTCGTAGAGAGTAATATCATACTTTTCAATCAAAGAAGCAACTTCATAAGCACCCTTAAAAGCAACAAATTCTTCAATTTGTTCGATATCGTAGTAACAATAAACACCCTTTGCATAAGAAGATAAGATTTCATTGTCATTAAACTCACATAGGTAGGGGAGGTGTTTTTAGGGTTCTTAGAGCAACAAGTAAAATCATAAATTTCACAAAGATTCCAAGCATAACACAGCATTTTGTTTATTTGATCCCATAAGAGTCTCCCTTTTTCAGACAAATGGTGACGCACAAAATGAGCATGCTCATCTAAACATTTCCTATCAACTAGGCTAGTTGGGGTTTCAGCACGAGCGCGTAAGGATCGAAGATGATCCAAGTAGAACAGTTTAAGTGAATCCATATCAATAAATTTTTAGCAAGCAAAGATGCAAGCCAATGGAAGGAACATGGAAACATAAACAAAGATACATACGGGAAGAAGGCGAAGAAAGGCAAAGGTTTTCAAAATTTGTTTTAGAAGTGGGGGAGAGGAAGACGAGAGGCAAATGTCAAATAATGTAATGCGACGGATAAGAGTTTGTGATGGGTACTTGGTATGTCTTGACTTGTGCGTAGATATCCCCGGCAACGGTGCCAGAAATGGCTAGTTGCTGGGAGATCAAATCTTGACTTGACTTGGTGCAACCTCCCCGGCAACGGCGATAGAAATCCTTCTTGCTACCTCTTGAGCTTGCGTTGGTTTTCCCTTGAAGAGGAAAAGGGTGATGCAGCACAGTAGCGTAAGTATTTCCCTCAGTTTTGAGAACCAAGGTATCAATCCTGTAGGAGACTACACACAAGTCCCTTGTACCTGCACAAACAAACAAGAACCTCGCAACCAACGCGATAAAGGGGTTGTCAATCCCTTCACGGTCACTTATGAAAGTGGGATCTGATAAAAAATAATAAGATAAATATTTTTGGTATTTTTGTTGTATAGATTGGAAAATAAAGATTGCAAAATAAAAATAGCAAGTTGGTTGGAAAATAATATGATGGAAGATAGACCCGGGGGCCATAGGTTTCACTAGTGGCTTCTCTCAAGATAGCAAATTCTACGGCGGGTGAACAAATTACTGTCGAGCAATTGATAGAAAAGGGCATACTTATGAGAATATCTAGGCATGATCATGTATATAGGCATCACGTCCGCGATAAGTAGACCGAAATGATTATGCATCTACTACTATTACTCCACACATCGACCGCTATCCAGCATGCATCTAGAGTATTAAGTTCATAAGAACAGAGTAACGCATTAGGCAAAGATGACATGATGTAGAGGGATAAACTCATGCAATATGATATAAACCCCATCTTTTTATCCTCGATGGAAACAATACAATAAGTGCCTTGCTGCCCCTACTGTCACTAGGAAAGGACACCGCAAGATTGAACCCAAAGCTAAGCACTTCTCCCATTGCAAGAAAGATCAATCTAGTAGGCCAAACCAAACTGATAATTCCAAGAGACTTGCAAAGATATTTAAATCATGCATAAAATATTTCAGAGAAGAATCAAATATTGCTCATAGATAATCTTGATCATAAACCCACAATTCATCGGATCTCGACAAACACACCGCAAAAATAATTACATCAAATAGATCTCCAAGAGAATCGAGGAGAACTTTGTATTGACATCCAAAGAGAGAGAAGAAGCCATCTAGCTAATAAATATGGACCCGAAGGTCTGCAGTAAACTACTCACACATCATCGGAGAGGCTATGGTGTTGATGTAGAAGCCCTCCGTGATTGATTTACCCTCCGGCAGAGCGCCGGAAAAGGCCCCAAGATGGGATCTCATGGGTACAGAAGGTTGCGGCGGTGGAAATTGGGTTTCATGGTGCTCCTGGATGTTTTCGGGGTATATGGGTATATATAGGAGGAAGAAGTACGTCGGTGGAGCTGTGAGGGGCCCATGAGGGTGGGGGTGCGCCTACCCCCTAGGCATGCCCTCCTGCCTTGTGGCCTCCTCGCTTATTTCTTGACGTCCACTCCAAGTCTCCTGGATCACGTTTGTTCGAAAAATAACTCTCCCGAAGGTTTCATTCCGTTTGATATTCCTTTTCTGCGAAACACTAAAATAGGCAAAAAAAAAACAGCAATTTGCACTGGGCCTTTGGTTAGTAGGTTAGTCCCTAAAATAATATAAAAAGGTATATTAAAGCCCGTTAAACATCCAAAACAGATAATATAATAGCATGGAACAATAAAAAATTATAGATACGTTGGAGATGTATCATTGTCGTAGTGTCCCAGGGAGTTGAGTTCCAAGATGTTTTCGTCACAGTGCTTATCGTTCTAGTTCTGGATTAACGGAGGTTGCCGACATCGAAAACACTTCTATACTCTTTGTGGTGAGAGTAGTTTGACGCCACCCAGTACTGGGGAGAGCGATCAGATGTATTGCCACAGCTAGTATATCGGATGTTTCCGAAGATCTGGGGTACACGATTTCCAAGGTTTTCTTGGTTATATGTTGACGGATGGATAAAGTTGGAGTGTTGGAGTGTAGAATTTGTCAGTTGTGTGAGATATTTGTGCCTCCCTGTATCCCCAACACCAGACTTCATAACCAGAAAGTTTCGGGAGTTAATGGGTGGGAATTCAGGTAGTTTCATAGGATATCCTTCCAACAAATGCTTGAGGGGTTTATTTGTTTCTGGCTTATTCTGCGAGCCTAATCCTTTGTTTTGTTTTGAGTTGTGGTATTCGAGTTGCTTCAGTATGAAATGATGATTCCAGACCTATCCTAAGCGGTGTTCTCATCTTTCTATGGGAGTGTTAATCCTTCTTGATCATCAAGATTGTCATCCCAATTCTATTTCCAACCGATGCACTTCTCTTCGAGATGATCCTATCATTCTCCCCATTCGCAAGATCACTTCTCAGTTTTGACAACGTCGTTTGCTTCACCCATCAATCACTTTGTTGGAGTTGTGTTAGTAAAGATTTCACCTAAAGCCTTCCCTAACGAATGTTGCTCTTGAAGGAAATATGCCCTAGAGGCAATAATAAAGTTATTATTTATTTCCTTATATCATGATAAATGTTTATTATTCATTCTAGAATTGTATTAACCGGAAACATAATACATGTGTGAATACATAGACAAACAGTATGTCACTAGTATGCCTCTACTTGACTAGCTCGTTGAATCAAAGATGGTTAAGTTTCCTAGCCATAGACACGAGTTGTCATTTGATTAACGGGATCACATCATTGGAGAATGATGTGATTGACTTGACCCATTTCGTTAGCATAGCACTTGATCGTTTAGTTTGTTGTTATTGCTTTCTTCATGACTTATACATGTTCCTATGACTATGAGATTATGCAACTCCCGTTTACTGGAGGAACACATTGTGTGCTACCAAACGTCACAACGTAACTGGTTGATTATAAAGGTGCTCTACAGGTGTCTCCAAAGGTACTTGTTGGGTTGGCGTATTTCGAGATTAGGATTTGCCACTCCGATTGTCGGAGAGGTATCTTTGGGCCCACTCGGTAATGCACATCACTATAAGCCTTGCAAGCATTATAGCTAATGAGGTCATTGCGGGATGATGTGTTACGGAACGAGTAAAGAGACTTGCCAGTAACGAGATTGAACTAGGTATTGAGATATCGACGATCGAATCTCGGGCAAGTAACATACCGATGACAAAGGGAACAACGTATGTTGTTATGCGGTTTGACAGATAAAGATCTTCGTAGAATATGTAGGAGCCAATATGAGCATCCAGGTTCCGCTATTGGTTATTGACCAGAGACGTGTCTCGGTCATGTCTACATAGTTCTCGAACCCGTAGGGTCCGCACGCTTAAAGTTCGATGAAGGTTATATATTGAGTTTATGTGTTTTGATGTACCGAAGGAGTTCGGAGTCCTGGATGAGATTGGGGACATGACGAGGAGTCTCTAAATGGTCGAGACGTAAAGATCGATATATTGGACGACTATATTCGGACATCGGAAAGGTTCCGAGTGAATCGGATATTTTCGGGAGTACCGGAGAGTTACGGGAATTCGTATTGGGCCTTAATGGGCCATACGGGAAAGGAGAGAAAGGCCTCAAAGGGTGGCCGCACCCCTCCCCATGGGCTGGTCCTAGTTGGACTAGGGAGGGGGCCGCCCCCTTCCTTCCTTCTCCTTTTCCCTTCCCTTTCCTTCTCTCCTACTCCTACTAGTTGGAAGGGATCCTAGTTCTACTAGGAAAAGGGGAATCCTACTCCCGGTGGGAGTAGGACTCCCCTAGGGCGCGCCATAGAGAGGGTCAGCTCCTCCCCTCCTCCACTCCTTTATATACGTGGCCAGGGGGCACCCCATAGACACAACAATTGATCTCTTGATCTCTTAGCCGTGTGCGGTGCCCCCCTCCACCATAATCCACCTCGATCATATTGTAGCGGTGCTTAGGCGAAGCCCTGCATTGGTAGAACATCATCATCGTCACCACGCCGTCGTGCTGACGAAACTCTCCCTCAACACTCGGCTGGATCGGAGTTCGAGGGACGTCATGAAGTTGAACGTGTGCAGAACTCGGAGGTGCCATGCGTTAGGTACTTGATCGGTCGGATCGTGAAGATGTACGACTACATCAACCGCATTGTGCTAATACTTCCGCTTTCGGTCTACGAGGGTACGTGGACAACACTCTCCCCTCTCGTTGCTATGCATCACCATGATCTTGCGTGTGCGTAGGATTTTTTTTTGAAATTACTACGTTCCCCAACAGTGGCATCCGAGCCAGGTTTTATGCGTTGATGTAATATGCACGAGTAGAACACAAGTGAGTTGTGGGCAATATAAGTCATATTGCTTACCAGCATGTAATACTTTGGTTCGGCGGTATTGTTGGATGAAGCGGCCCGGACCGACATTACGCGTACACTTACGCGAGACTGGTTCTACCGACGTGCTTTGCACACAGGTGGCTGGCGGGTGTCAGTTTCTCCAACTTTAGTTGAACCAAGTGTAGCTACGCCCGGTCCTTGCGAAGGTTAAAACAGCACCAACTTGACAAACTATTGTTGTGGTTTTGATGTGTAGGTAAGAACGGTTCTTTCTCAGCCCGTAGCAGCCACGTAAAACTTGCAACAACAAAGTAGAGGACGTCTAACTTGTTTTTGCAGGGCATGTTGTGATGTGATATGGTCAAGACGTGATGAGATATAAGTTGTTGTATGAGATGATCATGTTTTGTTGAAGTTATCGGCAACCGGCAAAAGCCTTATGGTTATCTCTCTATTGCATAAGATGCAAGAGCCAAATAATTGCTTTACCTTATCGCTATGAGATAGCAATAGTTGCAAGAGCAATTGTTGGCGAGACAACCATGTGACGACACATTAATATAGATCAAGATGATGGAGATCATGGTGTCATGCCGGTGACGATGGAGATCATGACGATGCTTTGGAGATGGAGATCAAAGGCACAAGATGATGATGGCCATATCATGTCACATATTATGATTGCATGTGATGTTTATCTTTTATACATCTTATTTTGCTTAGTTCGGCGGTAGCTTTATAAGATAATCTCTCACTAAATTATCAAGGTATAAGTGTTCTCCCTGAGTATGCACCATTGCGAAAGTTCTTCGTGATGAGACACCACGTGATGATCGGGTGTGATAGGCTCTACGTTCAAATACAACGGGTGCAAAACAGTTGCACACACGGAATACTCAGGTTAAACTTGACGAGCCTAGCATATAACAGATATGGCCTCGGAACACGAAGACCGAAAGGTCAAGCGTGAATCATAGTATAGATATGATCAACATAGTGATGTTCACCATTGAAACTACTCCATCTCACGTGATGATCGGACATGGTTTAGTTGATATGAATCACGTGATCACTTAGAAGATTAGAGGGATGTCTGTCTAAGTGGGAGTTCTTAAGTAATATGATTAATTGAACTTTAATTTATCATGAACTTAGTCCTGGTAGTATTAGCATATATATGTTGTAGATCAATAGCTCGCGATATTGCTCCCCGTTTAATTTTTATATGTTCCTAGAGAAAACTAAGTTGAAAAATGTTAGTAGCAATGATGCGGATTGGATCCGTGATCTGAGGATTATCCTCATTGCTGCACAGAAGAATTATGTCCTGATGCACCGCTAGGTGACAGACCTATTGCAGGAGCAGATGCAGCCATTCTGAATGTTTGGCTAGCTCAATATGATGACTACTTGATAGTTTAGTGCACCATGCTTAACGGCTTAGAATCGGGACTTCAAAGACGTTTTTAACGTCATGGAACATATGAGATGTTCCAGGAGTTGAAGTTAATATTTCAATCAAATACCCGAGTTGAGAGATATGAAGTCTCCAACAAGTTCTATAGCTAAAAGATGGAGGAGAATAGCTCAAGGAGTGAGCATGTGCTCAGATTGTCTGGGTACTACAATCGCTTGAATCAAGTGGGAGTAAATCTTCCAGATAAAATAGTGATTGACAGAATTCTCTAGTCACCATCACCAAGTTAGTAGAACTTCGTGATGAACTATAATATGCAAGGGATAACGGAAACAATTCCCAAGCTCTTCGTGATGCTGAAATCGACGAAGGTAGAAATCAAGAAAAACATCAAGTGTTGATGGTAAACAAAACCACTAGTTTTAAGTAAAGGGACAAAGGGAAGAAAGGGGAACTTCAAGAAGAACGGCAAGCAAGTTGCTGCTCAAGTGAAAAACCCAAGTCTGGACCTAAGCCTGAAACTGAGTGCTTCTACTTCAAAGGGACTGGTCACTGGAAGCGGAACTACCCCAAGTAATTGGCGGATAAGAAGGATGGCAATGTGAACATAGGTATGTTTGATATACATGTTATTGATGTGTACTTTACTCGTGTTTATAGCAACCCCTCAGTATTTGATACTAGTTCAGTTGCTAAGAATAGTAACTCGAAATGGGAGTTGCAGAATGAACAGAGACTAGTCAAGGGTGAAGTGACGATGTGTATTGGAAGTGGTTCCAAGATTGATATGATCATCATCACACACTCCCTATACTTTCTGGATTAGTGTTGAACCTAAAATAAATGTTATTTAGTGTTTGCGTTGAGCATGAATATGATTGGATCATGTTTATTGCAATACGGTTATTCATGTAAACTAGAGAATAATTGTTGTTCTGTTTACATGAATGAAACCTTCTATGGTCATACAGCCAATGAAAATGGTTTGTTGGATCTCGATCGTAGTGATACACATGTTCATAATATTGAAGCCAAAAGATGCAAAGTTAATAATGATAGTGCAACTTATTTGTGGGACTGCTGTTTAGGTCATATTGGTGTAAAGCGCATGAAGAAAATCCATGCTGATGGGCTTTTGGAATCACTTGATTATGAATCAGTTGATGCTTGCGAACCATGCCTCATGGGCAAGATGACTAAGACTCTATTCTCCGGAACAATGGAGCGAGCAACAGATTTGTTGGAAATCATACATACTGATGTATGTGGTCCGATAAATATTGAGGCTCGCGGCAGGTATCATTATTTTCTTATCTTCACAGATGATTTGAGCAGATATGAGTATATCTACTTGATGAAACACAAGTCTGAAATATTTGAAAAGTTCAAAGAATTTCCGAGTGAAGTGGAGAATCATCGTAACAAAAATAAAAGTTTCTACGATATGATCGCGGAAGTAAAATATTTGAGTTACGAGTTTGGCCTTCAGTTAAAACAATGTGAAATAGTTTCACTACTCACGCCACCTAGAACACCATAGTGTAATGGTGTGTCCGAACGTCGTAACCGTGCTTTATTAGATATGGTGCGATCTATGATGTCTCTTACCGATTACCACTATCGTTTTCGGGTTATGCATTAGAGACAGCTACATTCACGTTAAATAGGGCACCATCTAAATCCGTTGAGACGACACCGTATGAACTATGGTTTGGCAAGAAACCTAAGCTGTCGTTTCTTAAAGTTTGAGGTTGCAATGCTTATGTGAAAAAGTTTCAACTTGATAAGCTCAAACCCAAATCGGAGAAGTGCGTCTTCATAGGATACCCAAAAGAAAATGTTGGGTACACCTTCTATCACAGATCCGAAGGCAAGATATTCATTGTTGAGAATGGGTCCTTTCTAGAGAAGGAGTTTCTCTCGAAAGAAGTGACTGGGAGGAAAGTAGAACTTGATGAGGTAACTGTACCTGCTCCCTTATTGGAAAGTAGTTCATCACAGAAATCTGTTCCTGTGACTACTACACCAATTAGTGAGGAAGCTAATGATGATGATCATGTAACTTCAGATCAAGTTACTACCGAACCTCGTAGATAAACCAGAGTGAGATCCGCACCAGAGTGGTACGGTAATCATGTTCTGGAGGTCATGTTACTTGACCATGACGAGCCTACGAACTATGAGGAAGCGATGATGAGCCCAAATTCCACGAAATGGCTTGAGGCCATGAAATCTGAGATGAGATCCATGTATGAGAACAAAGTATGGACTTTGATTGACTTGCCCATTGACCGGTGAGCCATTGAGATTAAATGGATCTTCATGAGGAAGACGGACGCTGATAGTAGTGTTACTATCTACAAAGCTAGAATTGTCGCAAAAAGGGTTTTCGACTAGTTCAAGGTGTTGACTACGATGAGAGTTTCTCACTCGTATCTATGCTTAAGTCTGTCCGAATCATGTTAGCAATTGCCGCACTTTATGAAATATGGCAAATGGATAAACAAAACTGCATTCCTTAATAGATTTATTAAAGAAGAGTTGTATATAATGCAACAAGAAAGTTTTGTCAATCCTAAAGGTGCTAACAAAATATGCAAGCTCCAGCGATCCATCTATGGACTGGTGCAAGCATCTCGGAGTTGGAATATACGCTTTGATAAGTTGATCAAAGCATATAGTTTTATACAGACTTGTGGTGAAGCCTGTATTTACAAGAAAGTGAGTGGGAGCACTACAACATTTCTGATAAGTATATGAGAATGACATATTGTTGATCAGAGATAATGTAGAATTATTCTGCAAAGCATAAAGGAATGTTTGAAAGGTGTTTTTCAAAGAAAGACCTCGGTGAAGCTACTTACATATTGAGCATCAAGATCTATAGAGATAGATCAAGACGCTTGATAAGTTTTTCAATGAGTAAATACCTTGACAAGATTTTGAAGTTGTTCAAAATAGAACAGTGAAAGAAGGAGTTCTTGCCTGTGTTACAAGGTGTGAAATTGAGTAAGACTCAAAACCCGACCACGGCAGAAGATAGAAAGAGAATGAAAGTCATTCCCTATGCCTTGGCCATAGGTTCTATAAAGTATGCCATGCTGTGTACCAGATCTATTGTATACCCTACACTGTTTTTGGCAAGGGAGTACAATAGTGATCTAGGAGTAGATCCCTGGACAGCAGTCAAAATTATCCTTAGTGGAATAATGATATGTTTCTCGATTATGGAGGTGACAAAAAGGTTCATCGTAAAGGGTTACATTGATGCAAGTTTTGACACTAATCCAGATGACTCTAAGTCTCAATCTGGATACATATTGCAAGTGGGAGCAATTAGCTAGAGTAGCTCCGTGCAGAGCATTGTTGACATAGAAATTTGCAAAATACTTTTGGATCTGAATGTGGCAGACCCGTTGACTAAACTTTTCTCACAAGCAAAACATGATCACACCTTAGTACTCTTTGGGCGTTAATCACATAGCGATGTGAACTAGATTATTGAATCTAGTAAACCCTTTGGGTGTTGGTCACATGACGATGTGAACTATATATGGGTGTTAATCACATGGTGATGTGAACTATTGATGTTAAATCACATGGCGATGTGAACTCGATTATTGACTCTAGTGCAAGTGGGAGACTGAAGGAAATATGCCCTAGAGGCAATAATAAAGTTATTATTTATTTCCTTATATCATGATAAATGTTTATTATTCATGCTAGAATTGTATTAACCGGAAACATAATACATGTGTGAATACATAGACAAACAGTATGTCACTAGTATGTCTCTACTTGACTAGCTCGTCGAATCAAAGATGGTTAAGTTTCCTAGCCACAGACATGAGTTGTCATTTGATTAACGGGATCACATCATTGGAGAATGATGTGATTGACTTGACCCATTCCGTTAGCATATCACTTGATCGTTTAGTTTGTTGCTATTGCTTTCTTCATGACTTATACATGTTCCTATGACTATGAGATTATGCAACTCCCGTTTACCGGAGGAACACTTTGTGTGCTACCAAACGTCACAACATAATTGGGTGATTATAAAGGTGCTCTACAGGTGTCTCCGAAGGTACTTGTTGGGTTGGCGTATTTCAAGATTAGGATTTGTCACTCCGATTGTCGGAGAGGTATCTCTGGGCCCACTTGGTAATGCATATCACTATAAGCCTTGCAAGCATTACAACTAATGAGTTAGTTGCGGGATGATGTGTTACGGAACGAGTAAAGAGACTTGCCGGTAACGAGATTGAACTAGGTATTGAGATACCGACGATCGAATCTCGGGCAAGTAACATACCGATGACAAAGGGAACAACGTATGTTGTTATGCGGTTTGACCGTAAAGATCTTCGTAGAATATGTAGGAGCCAATATGAGCATCCAGGTTCCGCTGTTGGTTATTGACCGGAGACGTGTCTCGGTCATGTCTACATAGTTCTCGAACCCGTAGGGTCCGCACGCTTAAAGTTCGATGACGGTTATATTATGAGTTTATGTGTTTTGATGTACCGAAGGAGTTCGGAGTCCCGAATGAGATCAGGGACATGACGAGGAGTCTCGAAATGGTCGAGACGTAGAGATCGATATATTGGACGACTATATTCGGACATCGGAAAGGTTCCGAGTGATTCGGGTATTTTCGGGAGTACCGGGGAGTTATGGGAATTCGTATTGGGCCTTAATGGGCCGTACGGGAAAGGAGAGAAAGGCCTCAAAGGGTGGCCGCACCCCTCCCCATGGGCTGGTCCGAATTGGACTAGGGAGGGGGGCCGCCCCCTTCCTTCCTTCTCCTTTTCCCTTCCCTTCCCTTCTCTCCTACTCCTACTACTTGGAAGGGATCCTAGTTCTATTAGGAAAAGGGGAATCCTACTCCCGGTGGGAGTAGGACTCCCCTAGGGCACGCCATAGAGAGGGCCGGCCCCTCCCCTCCTCCACTCCTTTATATACGTGGCCAGGGGGCACCCCATAGACACAACAATTTATCTCTTGATCTCTTAGCCGTGTGCGGTGCCCCCCTCCATCATAATCCACCTCGATCATATCGTAGCGGTGCTTAGACGAAGCCCTGCGTTGGTAGAACATCATCATCGTCACCACACCGTCATGCTGACGAAACTCTCCCTCAACACTCGGCTGGATCGGAGTTCGAGGGATGTCATCGAGTTGAACGTGTGCAGAACTCGAAGGTGCCGTGCGTTCGGTACTTGATCAGTCAGATCGTGAAGACGTATGACTACATCAACCATGTTGTGCTAATGCTTCCGCTTTCGGTCTATGAGGGTACGTGGACAACACTCTCCCCTCCCGTTGCTATGCATCACCATGATCTTGTGTGTGAGTAGGATTTTTTTTGAAATTACTACGTTCCCGAACAGCTATTGTGGTGCTTATTAATGATCCAATTTTCTCCTTCTCAACTCGGTGAAGAAGTTTTCATCTCTTTGTTGATTTCAAGCAATCAATCATTTCGTTAGTGCCAGAATCTCACCTCAGTTTTGATGTTTTTCATACGCCCAGAATAAGATTATTCTTTTCGTTGTTGATTTTACAACAAAACCTTTCAACCCTTCTTCGTAAGGATGCTTTTCCAATTCATTTGGTAGAAGTTGTCATTTTCTTCTCCGTTCTTTTCTTTCCAATGATCTAGCTTCCATTCCTTCATCGGGAGGCATTGTGACGTTACTCTCTTCGACCCATATTCTTGTTTTGTCAAGATCATGTTATTTTCCTTATTTACCCGTTTAAATGGTGTGGAGTCCTCTACTCAAGTTCATGTCATCTTATTAAGTCTGGCATGTCTTCTCTACTAAAGCGCTGCCCAAATTCTCATGTATACCTTGCATCTCTTTTCAACTAGAGTGGTTTTAAATTCTTGCATGACCCTTGAGCTCTTGATTCATGTGTTTGCAACTGACAAGGTTCTCATAATGTTCATTGTTCCTCTTTTCTAACGGAGTGCTTTCAACTTCGTTCATCTCCTTCATGTCGCTTCTTCAGCTTTGTAACCTTTCAAGGTTCGTGGTTTCTCTTGTTTGTCTAAGAAGCAACTTAGTTTTACCTCTTCTCTTCCTCTTCCGGTTGTCATCCCTAGATCTCGGGGCGAGATCTCTTGTAAGTGGAGGAGAGTTGTAACGACCCGAGACCGATGCTCCAGATGCCTTCCATGTACTCTGAATTTCGTTGTGTGATTTGTTTGTTTGTTGCATTCATCATTGCATCATTTGCATTGAATCATGTCATCATGCAACCCTTTTCAAAACCCAACTGAATAAATTGCATAGATCGTTCATCTATTCAAATCGAGGGAATTCACATGGTGATTTCTCTGTATAACATATCCTCCCAATATTTTTAGGGAGCTAATAAATATTCCACTATTTCAGAATCACCCTTAAACATACTTGCAAAGTAATTTCGTGCCTTTTCTGCTTCAAGTTTGGTCTCCAAACCTTGCCAATAATTGTTTCTCCATTTATTGAGGATCCTCCAAAAATCTCAACATTTTTGGCCACACCAAAAACCTAGTCCCAATTCAAACCCATGAGTTTGAATTTAAATCTTGCTTTCGTGCCAACTTCTATTTTCTCAGACCAAGCATATTTTTGTGAATCCGGGAAAATAATCCCCATGCCCGAATTAATTGTCCACCCATTTCTTTTCTCTCCTCTTCTTTCTTTGATTTTCCATATTTGGAAGAGATTGAAAGGAGGGAGAAAGAGGGAGAGCAGCCCAGCCAAGAACTCAAGCCAACCCATCTGCACCTAAGGCCCAGCCACTGCCCGGTTAACCCTAGCGAACCCTCTGCCAAATCCCCTCTCTCCCCTTCGTGCGTCCTAGCGCCGCCAGAGAGCCCCACGCTCGATCCCCATCTCTCTCGCTCGCTATCCCTAACCCTCGCTCCATCCTCTCGATCCCCCTCATGAACGCTGCTACCTGCACCCAATGCCTCCAGGGAAGACGCCCGATCCCCTCGACAAGGTCGAGGTCGACCGCGACCACGACACCACCTCATGCGCGAGACCCGGGAAGGTGCTGCTCTGCTCCGCTCCGTTGTAAATCTACTCCTCGCCCACGAGCTCGACTAACCCGCATGGCCACCTTTTTTCCCTGCCACTGCGAGCACCTTGTCCGCAAACCCCGCTACTCTCTTCATCCCTACGGTTCCGAGCTCTCAGATCCACCCATGGTCACGGCCCTCTGCTCGCGAGCTGCACATTTGCTGCCTCCTCGCGAGGTCTCCTCTACCCCGCCGCTCCTCACCATGCCGAGGCTTCCTCCTGCCTTGTCCGTGTCCATCACCATGCTCATGTTCATGTGGCTATGACACCGCATCCCGGCAATGCTTTCGTGATCGAGACCACTGCTGCAGCTATACACCACAACGTTGCTCGCTGCACACCAAGTACCCTGGACTGCCAAATTCATCTACCGCCGTCAAGTAAACGACTACCATCACTCCAAGACCCGAATGGCTACGATGACATGAACATCTATGGAATGTGTACGACTACACGATGGCCTGCCAAGGCCGCCTACAACCCATGTACCACTACTATCGCCAAGTACCATGACATCGGCGACCCTTCAAGTTTGACTACGGTTCTCGTGTACAACTATTGTCGCCCCTAAGATGTTGGATTCTTTAAGTACCTCTTCAAAAAGAACATGTAACACTACTTCCACTACCGTTGCGAGAACATCTACTTCCCTCAACGAACTTGATAAGTTCCGAAAATGCATGCTTCGAAGGTATAACCCCGAGACGATGCCCGTGAACGAATGCATGTGGGTTGTATGAGATGCTTGTGTGTGCACCGTGTCCGAGTTGTCATTGCACGTTCCTCCTCATTTGCCATGCCGTCGACCCGTGGGAACCCGGTAATTGGGACCACTCCACCATCTTTTGCATGTTCCATACATCCACACTTTCTTTTGCACCGACATCTCTACGAGGTGTCGAATCATTGGAATGTTATCATGGCACCATTTCCATTGTAGTTGCCGTGGCAACACTTTCATTCCGCCATGGTGACCAAATGCTTCATAACATGCTCATGTCAACATTTTCATAAAATTGCATAAAACTTGCATATGTCATCCGCATCACGATAACAACATTAAAAAATGTTTAAATTGTTGCTTGCATCAAATTGCTAAATGACATGTGGGGATTTATCAGAATTGTTGTTTGTTGTTTCCGGCTTCATTTAAACTTGCCTAGATAGGTAGTTCATGTATGTTCACCCTCTTGCCATGTTAACCAACTTTAATATTGATGAGTAGCTAAACGGGAGCGAACTAAATAATTGAATGTGGGGTTTCGTCAATATGCAACTCGTTGCATATTGAGCTCCACATAATTTGTAGCATTATTTGTTGCACTTTGCCATGCCATGACTCATTAAACCGGACATGCATCATACTTGATTGTGCATCATGTCATGATTATGCTTGTTCGTTTACCATGTTGTTTGCTTCTCTCCGGTTACGCTTCTTCGTGATAGTTCTGGTTACGTTGCGATTGTGAGGATTCGTTCGACTACGTCTGTTCGTCATCTTCATGGATTCGGTCTTCTTCTTAGCGGGATTTCAGACAAGATGACCATCACCTTGGATCTCACTACTATCTTTGCTATGCTAGTTGTCTCGATGCTATCGCTATGTCGTGCTACCCACCACTTGTTTATCAAGCCTCCAATATGCCATGAAATAGCCTCTGACTTTTTCCACCGTCCCAGCAAACCGTTGTTTGGCTATGTTACCGCCTTGCTCAGACCCTCTTATTGCGTTGCTAGTTGCAGGTGGAGTTGCAGGTTGTTCCATGTTGGAACATGGATATCATGGGATATCACAATATATCTTATTTAATTAAAGCACATATATACTTGGTAAAGGGTGGAAGGCTCGGCCTTTTGCCTGGTGTTTTGTTCCACTCTTGCCGCCCTAGTTTCCGTGATATCGGTGTTATGTTCCTTGATTTTGCATTCCTAACACGGTCGGGGTTTATGGGCCCCCCTTGATAGTTCGCTTTGAATAAAACTCTTCTAGCATGGCCGAACGTTGGTTTTACCATTTGCCTAATAACAACTAAAACTTGCATAGGGACCGGCTAGCACCCGAGGTTTCTTAATCAACAACCCGGGTCAGTGCTCTTCATGAGTGTTGGTCGAAAAAAGAGCCACTTGCGGTGCCACCCTTCACCAGGGGTTTTCGGTTGCCGTATGTAGTGTTCCTGTGATCGTGGCCTGAGACGAGATACGCGCGGCTACTATCAGGGTGTTGGCACATCAGGAACTCTTGCTGGTTTTCTTTTATCATTGTCAAAATATCTTGTGAACCAGGATGCCGAGCTTGATCGGGTTGTTCCGAGAGGAGGATTTTCCTCCATTGATCGTCAGAGCTTGTCGTGGACTAAGTTGGGACACCCCTGCAGGGATTAAACTTTCGAGAGTCATGCCCGCGGTTATGTGGCAGATGGGAATTTTTAATATCTAGTTGTAGAGAACTTGACACCAGATTTCAACTAAAATACAACAACCGCATGTGTAACCGTGACTGTCTCTTTTCGAGCAAGTTCGGGATCACTTCTTGATCATTACGAGATGCGACTGTTATGCGTAGTTTCTCTTCTAACTCTTGTACTCATAAGTTAGCAACCATACAATGCTTATTGCTTGCTGCAACCTCACCACTTATCCATTTCATACCCATTAAGCTTTGCTAGTCTTGATACCCATGGTAATGGTATTGCTGGGTCCTCATGGCTCACAACTTACTACAACAACAGTTGCAGGTACAGGTAATGCGATGACATGACGTGAGAGCGATGTTTGCTTGTTTTGGAGTTCTTCTGCTTCGGTCAAGGGATAGGTTCCGGGTCGGGAGCCTGGGATTAGCAGGGTGGATGTTGTTCTTCTTTTTCGTTTGATTTCATCTGTAGTCAGATCCCGCTCTTCTGTATGATGATTGGTATGTATTGATGAACTGTTGTATTCATGTTGTAGCTTGCGGCGAGTGTAATCCTTTATCTTGTATGCTCATCTATTCGGTACATGGTATGTTGTAATGATATCCACCTTGCTATGCGCTCCACATGCGGTTGTGCCCCAATCATGAGTTCATCACGTGATTGGGATATAATCGCATCTTGGGCGCTACAAGTTGGCATGCAAGACTTACCGACCTTAGGAGCCCCGTTGGTTGATCGACCCGCTGCCGTTGTTGAGTCTACAAGAAAACTATTTGAGTCTAGTTATATATCGGAGAGTAGGAATTCTTTTTATCCTTATGACCTTCGTCTCTCTGGTGAGGACTCGTGATGTAGGTGTTTTCTCCACTATTCAATCCTTTTTCACTCAATTTTTTTAGGATCATGCGAGTATTGTGGAATCATTCCTATATCATTGTGACTGGGATTCTATCTTGGTGGGTCCTCACATTTAGGGGTTGTGGAAGTGTCCTGGGGAGTTGAGCTCCAAGGTATTTTCGTCACAGTGCTTATTGTTTCAACTCCGGAATACCGAAGGTCGCTGACATCGAAAACACTTCTATACTCTTTATGGTCAGAGTAGTTTGACGCCACACAGTACTGAGGAGATCGATCAGATGTATTGCCATAGCTAGTATATAGGATGTTTCCGAAGGTCTGAGGTACATGATTTCTGAGGTTTTCTTGG
Organism: Triticum dicoccoides; assembly: GCF_002162155.2. NCBI lineage: Eukaryota > Viridiplantae > Streptophyta > Magnoliopsida > Poales > Poaceae > Triticum > Triticum dicoccoides. The sequence goes on along the minus strand of NC_041380.1, from coordinate 221,885,735 downwards.
TAATGTGTTGACTGATGGATACAGTTGTAGTGTAGGATTTGTTAGTTGTGTGAGATATTTGTGCCTCGCTGTATCCCCAACACTAGATTGCATAGCTAGAAAGTTTCGGGAGTTAATAGGCGGGAATTCAAGTAGTTTCCTAGGATATCCTTCCAACAAATGCATGAGGGGTTTATTTGTTTCTGGCTTATTCTATGAGCCAAAGCCTTTGTTTTGTTTGGAGTTGTGGTATTCGAGTTGCTTCAGTGTCTAATGATGATTCCATACATATCCTAAGAGGTGTTCTCATGTTTCTATGGGAGTGTCAATCCTTCTTGATCATCAAGATTGTCATCCCAATTCTATTTCCAACTGGTGCGCTTCTCTTCGAGATGATCCCATCATTCTCCCCATTCGCAAGATCACTTCTTAGTTTTCACAACGTTGTTTGCTTCACCCGTCCCAAATTTTCTTCTTCTTTTCCCACCACCCACCCTTTTTCCAAGGAGTCTGAAATCTCAATCAAGTATCCAATTTATTAATGTGAAGTCTCTTCATTATTTTCCTTCAATGTTCTTATCCGGGATTCTCATGAAGATTCTAAGGAAGTTCATCATTCTTCATTATCATTTTCTTCCCTGGTGAATTCAATACAAGCTTTCGGTGTTGATCATATCCCTTTCATCCTTTCATATGCTTTCTCATGCTGGTGCACCTCTAATTTATTCACTTCTCTCTATTCATAATCGGAGTGCTCAAAATATCTCAGAAGGATCGCGTTTCCATGCTCAATCCATTCACGTTATTTCGAGGTTCTTACCTCATCCAGGCCATTTAAAATCAATCAGTGCAATCTCCCTTTCCAGCAATCATTTCAACGATGTTTCTTTTGAGTGGTCCCATAACCCATAGGTATTTTCGAGGATCTTACCTGACTCTTCTAATTTTCCCAGATTTAATCTCAAATTCTTTTCAAAGTTTGACGTAAGAATGAATTTTCATCGATCAATTGCCTTCTCCGAGATTGCTTTCAAATTATTTTCATCCTTCGCTCATCCTTTTCTATTTTCATTCTTCCAAGGTGTCTCAATAATTTCGGTGGTGTTCCTTGTTGCCTTTCTAGGTATTTGAAGAACGAAGAAGAGTTGCTCTTCATCTTGGTCCGTTCTCTTGAAGATTCATGGTTCTAGCTTGATGCCATCTTCTCATAATTGTTTTCGATTGTGAGAATTCTTTTCACCCATCCGATGCATTTCAGGAGTTGCTTTCCTTTCTCGATCATCTGAAAGCCACCATTTCAGAAGATATATGCATTCTCAACATTCAGCTCTCATTCCCCAATTCTGCCGGTGCATCATTCAAATATCCTCCAATCAGTTCATGATCTCTTCGTTGTCTCATATTTGAATTCCCTCAAGCTTTGTTCGGTTACACCTCTTCCCACAGGGATTGGAGGGGATTTGGGTGGAATTTGACTTGTAGGAGATCTAATCCCCCCTCAATCCCTGCCAAACCTCTTCAATTCCCTATGAACCTAAAGCAGCCTCAATTATCTTCGTTCATTTCCTAAATTGTTCCCGATGATTTGTTCACTTTTCTTCAATTGTTTTCAATTCTTACGGTGGTTCTTTCAAGATCCCTCTTCCGTTGTTATCATATCTATCCATTTGTTCTTTCAAATCCTATGGGTGGTTCATTGAAGAATTTCCCCAAGTTTGCACTATATCTCTCCTTAATCCTTCTCAACAAGAATAAGTAGTATGCCCAATCCATTGCTTGTAATTAATTTCCTTTGATGAAGGATAAATATACAGTAAATCTTATTCTTGTTTCCTCGAGATGATTCAATTATTTTCTTTTGGAGTTCCTCATGATATCAATTCTCAGTTTCCAGTCGTTCATCTTTCTCTTCCCAAGTTCCAAGTTTTCTCGGTTATCTAGTCACGAAGCTCCATCTAAATCATTTCAAGGCTTCAGCTTGTGTTTCCAACTTCTCTTTCCTTTCATTTGATCATTCTTTTGTAACCGGTGTTCTCACGAAGGCTCAACATGGTGGTTCATCAAAGATTTCATTCTCAAAGTGTTCTTCAAGATTCTTATTGCAGGAGTTCAAGCATTCTTCATCTTGCATTCCAACGTGCAATTCTTTCTGCCTTATCTTTTGAGATGGTGTTATATCATTCTTGACAATTTCCATTCATGTTTCGCGATTCACATGTTGTCAACAATGAGGTATTTTAAATCCATCAATCACTTCGTTGGAGTTGTCTTGGTAAAGATTTCACCTAAAGCCTTCCCTAAGGAATGTTGCTATTGTGGTGCTTATCAGTGATCCAGTTTTCTCCTTCTCAACTCGGTGAAGATGTTTTCATCTCTTCGTTGATTTCTAGCAATCAATCATTTCGTTAGTGGCAGAATCTCACCTCAGTTTTGATGTTTTTCCTAAGCCCACAACAACCTTATTCTTTTCGTTGTTGATTTTACAACAACTCCTTTCAACCCTTCTTGTAAGGATGCTTTTCCAATTCATTTGGTAGAAGTTGTCATTTTCTTCTCCGTTCTTTTCTTTCCAACGATCTAGCTTCCATTCTTTCATCTGGAGGCATTGTTATGTTACTCTCTTTGACCCATCTTCTTGTTTTGTCAAGATCATGTTCTTTTCCTTGTTTATCCATTTAAATGGTGTGGTGTACTCTACTCAAGTTCTTGTCATCTTATTAAGTCCCTGTCTTCTCTACTGGAGCGTCGCCCAAATTGTCTTGTATACCTCGCTTCTTTTTTCAACTGGAGTGGTTTTAAATTCTTTTTTCACCCTTGAGCTCTTGATTCATATGTTTGCAACCGACAAGGTGCTCATAATGTTCCTCTTTCCTCTTTTCTAACAGAGTGCTTTCAACTTTGTTCATCTCCTTTGTGTCATTTCTTCATCTTTGCAACCTTTCAAGGTTTGTGGTTTCAGTCGTTTGTCTAAGAAGAAACTTAGTTTTACCTCTTCTCTTCCTCTTTCGGTTGTCATCCCTAGATCTCGGGGCGAGATCTCTTGTAAGTGGAGGAGAGTTGTAACGACCCGAGATCGACGCTCCAGATGCCTTCCATGTACTCCGAGTTTCTTTGTGTGATTTGTTTGTTTGTTGCATTCATCATTGCATCATTTGCATTGCATCATGTCATCATGTAACCCTTTTTAAAACACAACTATATAAATTGCATAGATCGTTGATCTATTGGAATCGAGAGAATTCACCTGGTGATTTCTGTTTATAACATATCCTCCCAATATTTTAGGGAGCTAATAAATATTCCACTATTTTGGAATGACCCTTAAACACACTGGCAAAATAATTCCATGCCTTTTCTGCTTCAAGTTTGGTCTCTAAACCTTGCGAATATTGTTTATCCATTTATTGATGCTCCTCCAAAAATCTCAACATTTTTGGCCACACCAAAAAACCTAGTCCTAATTCAAACCCATTTGAATGATATTCAAATAAGTTTGAATTTAAATCTTGCATTCGTGCCAACTTCTATTTTCTCAGACTAAGCATATTTTTGTGAGTCCGCGAAAATAATCCCCATGCCCAAATTCTCTGTCCACCCATTTCTGTTCTCCCCTCTTCTTTCTTTGCATTTCTGTATTTCGATGAGATTTCAAGGAGGAAGAAAGAGGGAGAGCAGCCCAGCCAAGAACTCAAGCCAGCCCATCTGCACCTAAGGCCCAGCCGCTGCCAGGTTAACCCTAGCAAACCCTCTACCTGATCCCCTCTGTACCCTTCATCCCTCCTAGCGCCGCCAGAGAGCCCCACGCTCGATCCCCATATCTCTCGCTCGCTATCCCTAACCCCGGCTCCATCCTCTCGATCCCCCTCCTGACCGCTGCCTGAAGGAAATATGCCCTAGAGGCAATAATAAAGTTATTATTTATTTCCTTATATCATGATAAATGTTTATTATTCATGCTAGAATTGTATTAACCGGAAACATAATACATGTGTGAATACATAGACAAACAGAGTGTCACTAGTATGCCTCTAATTGACTAGCTCGTTGATCAAAGATGGTTATGTTTCCTAACCATAGACATGAGTTGTCATTTGATTAATGGGATCACATCATTAGGAGAATGATGTGATTGACTTGACCCATTCCGTTAGCATAACACTTGATCGTTTAGTTTGTTGCTATTGCTTTCTTCATGACTTATACATGTTCTTATGACTATGAGATTATGCAACTCCCGTTTACCGGAGGAACACTTCGTGTGCTACCAAACGTCACAACGTAACTGGGTGATTATAAAGGTGCTCTACAGGTGTCTCCGAAGGTACTTGTTGGGTTGGCGTATTTCGAGATTAGGATTTGTCACTCCGATTGTTGGAGAGGTATCTCTGGGCCCTCTCGGTAATGCACATCACTTAAGCCTTGCAAGCATTGCAACTAATGAGTTAGTTGCAGGATGATGTATTACCGAACGAGTAAAGAGACTTTCCGATAACGAGATTGAACTAGCTATTGAGATACCGACAATCGAATCTCGGGCAAGTAACATACCGATGACAAAGGGAACAACGTATGTTGTTATGCGGTCTGACCAATAAAGGTCTTCGTAGAATATGTGGGAGCCAATATGAGCATCCAGGTTCCGCTATTGGTTATTGATCGGAGACGTGTCTCGGTCATGTCTACATTGTTCTCGAACCCGTAGGGTCCGCACGCTTAAGGTTTCCATGACAGTTATATTATGAGTTTATGAGTTTTGATGTACCGAAGGAGTTCGGAGTCCCGGATGAGATTGGGGACATGACGAGGAGTCTCGAAATGATCGAGACGTAAAGATCGATATATTGGACGACTATATTCGGACATCGGAAAGGTTCCGAGTGATTCTGGTATGTTTCGTAGTACCGGAGAGTTACGGGAATTCGCCGGGGAGTATATGGGCCTTATTGGGCCATACAGGAATACAGGAGAGAGGCCAAAAGGAAGAAGGCGCCCCCCCCTCTGGTCCGAATTGGACAAGGGGTGCAGCCCACTTTTCCTTGTTCCTCTCGCCCTCTTTCCTTCTCTCCTACTCCAACAAGGGAAGGAGGAGTCCTACTCCCGGTGGGAGTAGGACCCCCCCCTTGGCGCGCCCTCCTCATAGGCCGGCCGCCTCCCTCCCTTGCTCCTTTATATACGGGGGCATGGGGGCACCCCATAAACACAACAATTGATCATTGATCTCTTAGCCGTGTGCGGTGCCCCCCTCCACCATAATCCTCGATAATATTGTAGGGGTGCTTAGGCGAAGCCCTCCGACGGTAGAACATCAAGATCGTCACCACGCCATCGTGCTGACGGAACTCTTCCCCGACATTCTGCTGGATCGGAGTCCGGGGATCATCATCGAGCTGAACGTGTGCTAGAACTCGGAGGTGCCGTAGTTTCGGTGCTTGATCGGTCGGGACGTGAAGACGTACGACTACATCAACCGCGTTGTGCTAACGCTTCCTCTTTCGGTCTACGAGGGTACATGGACAATACTCTCCCCTCTCGTTGCTATGGATCACCATGATCTTTCGTGTGCGTAGGAATTTTTTTGAAATTATTACGTTCCCCAATAGTGGCGTCCGAGCCTAGGTTTTATGCGTTGATGTTGTGCACGAGTAGAACACAAGTGAGTTGTGGGCGATATAAGTCATACTGCTTACCAGCATGTCACACTTTGGTTCGGCGGTATTGTTGGATGAAGCTGCCCGGACCGACATTATGTGTATGCTTACGCGAGACTGGTTCTACTGACGAGCTTTGCACACAGGTGGCTGGCGGGTGTCAGTTTATCCAACTTTAGTTGAACCGAGTGTGGCTACACCCGGTCCTTGTGAAGGTTAAAAGAGCACCAACTTGAAAAACTATCGTTGTGGTTTTGATGCGTAGGTAAGTACGGTTCTTGCTCAGCCTGTAGCAGCCACGTAAAACTTGCAACAACAAAGTAGAGGACGTCTAACTTGTTTTTGCAGGGCATGTTGTGATGTGATATGGTCAAGACATGATGCTAAATTTTATTGTATAAGATGATCATGTTTTGTAACCAAGTTATCAGCAACTGGCAGGAGCCATATGGTTGCCGCTTTATTGTATGCAATGCAATTGCACTGTAATGCTTTACTTTATCACTAAGCGGTAGCGATAGTCGTGGAAGCATAAGATTGACGAGATGACAACGATGCTACGATGGTGATCAAGGTGTCGCGCCGGTGACAATGGTGATCATGACGGTGCTTCGGAGATGGAGATCACAAGCACAAGATGATGATGGCCATATCATATCACTTATATTGATTGGATGTGATGTTTATCTTTTATGCATCTTATCTTGCTTTGTTTCACGGTAGCATTATAAGATGATCTCTCACTAAATTGCAAGATAAAAGTGTTCTCCCTGAGTATGCACCATTCCCAAAGTTCGTCGTGCCCAGACACCACGTGATGATCGGGTGTGATAAGCTCTACGTCCATCTACAACGGGTGCAAGCCAGTTTTGCACATGTAGAATACTCATGTTAAACTTAACGAACCTAGCATATGCAGATATGGCCTCGGAACACTGAGACCAAAAGGTCGAGCGTAAATCATATAGTAGATATGATCAACATAATGATGTTCACCATTGAAAGCTATTCCATTTCACGTGATGATCGGTTATGGTTTAGTTGATTTGGATCACGTGATCACTTAGATGATTAGAGGGATGTCTATCTAAGTGGGAGTTCTTAAGTAATATGATTAATTGAACTTTAATTTATCATGAACTTAGTCCTGGTAGTATTAGCGTATCTATGTTGTAGATCAATAGCTCGCGATGTTGCTCCCCATTTAATTTTTATATGTTCCTAGAGAAAACTAAGTTGAAAAATGTTAGTAGCAATGATGCGGATTGGATCCGTGATCTGAGGATTATCCTCATTGCTGCATAGAAGAATTATGTCCTTGATGCACCGCTAGGTGACAGACCTATTGCAGGAGCAGATGCAGATGCAGACGTTCTGAACGTTTGACTAGCTCAATATGATGACTACTTGATAGTTTAGTGCACCATGCTTAATGGCTTAGAATCGAGACTTCAAAGACATTTTTAACGTCATGGAACATATGAGATGTTCCAGGAGTTGAAGTTAATATTTCAAGCAAATACCCGAGTTGAGAGATATGAAGTCTCCAACAAGTTCTATAGCTAAAAGATGGAGGAGAATAGCTCAAGGAGTGGGCATGTGCTCAGATTGTCTGGGTACTTCAATCGCTTGAATCAAGTGGGAGTTAATCTTCCAAATAAAATAGTGATTGACAGAATTCTCTAGTCACCATCACCAAGTTAGTAGGACTTCGTGATGAACTATAATATGCAAGGGATAACGGAAACGATTCCCAAGCTCTTCGCGATGCTTAAGTCGACGAAAGTAGAAATCAAGAAAAGCATCAAGTGTTGATGGTAAACAAAACCACTAGTTTCAAGTAAAGGGACAAAGGGAAGAAAGGGGAACTTCAAGAAGAACGGCAAGCAAGTTGCTGCTCAAGTGAAAAACCCAAGTCTGGACCGAAGCCTGAAACCGAGTGCTTCTACTGCAAAGGGACTGGTCATTGGAAGCGGAACTACCCCAAGTATTTGGCAGATAAGAAGGATGGAAAAGTGAACAAAGGTATATTTGATATACATATTATTGATGTGTATTTTACTAGTGTTCGTAGCAACCCCTCGGTATTTGATACTGGTTCAGTTGCTAAGACTAGTAACTCAAAACGGGAGTTGCAGAATGAACAGAGACTAGTTAAGGGTGAAGTGACGATGTGTGTTCGAAGTGGTTCCAAGATTGATATGATCATCATCGCACACTCCCTATACTTTCGGGATTAGTGTTGAACCTAAATACATGTAATTTGGTGTTTGCGTTGAGCATGAATATGATTTGATCATGTTTATTGCAATACGGTTATTCATTTAAGTAAGAGAATAAATTGTTGTTCTGTTTACATGAATAAAACCTTATACGGTTACACACCCAATGAAAATGGTTCGTTGGATCTCGATCGTAGTGATACACATATTCATAATATTGAAACCAAAAGATGCAAAGTTAATAATGATAGTGCAACTTATTTGTGGCACTGCCGTTTAGGTCATATTGGTGTAAAACACATGAAGAAAATCCATGCTGATGGGCTTTTGGAATCACTTGATTATAAATCAATTGATGCTTGCAAACCATGCGTCATGGGAAAGATGACTAAGACTTCGTTCTCCGGAACAATGGATATCATACATACTGATGTATGTGGTCCGATGAATATTGAGGCTCGCGGCATGTATCATTATTTTCTGATCTTCACAGATGATTTGAGCAGATATGAGTATATCTACTTGATGAAACACAAATCTGAAACATTTGATAAGTTCGAAGAATTTCAGAGTGAAGTGGAGAATCATCGTAACAAAAATAAAAGTTTCTAAGATATGATCGCAGAAGGAAAATATTTGAGTTACGAGTTTGGCCTTCAGTTAAAACATTGTGAAATAGTTTCACTACTCACGCCACCTGGAACACCACAGTGTAATGGTGTGTCTGAACGTTGTAACCGTACTTTATTAGATATGGTGCGATCTATGACGTCTCTTACTGATTTACCGCTATCGTTTTGGGGTTATGCATTAGAGACAGCTACATTCACGTTAAATAGGGAACCATCTAAATCCGTTGAGACGACACCGTATGAACTATGGTTTGGCAAGAAACCTAAGCTGTCGTTTCTTAAAGTTTGAGGTTGCATTGCTTATGTGAAAAAGTTTCAACCTGATAAGCTCAAACCCAAATCGGAGAAGTGCATCTTCGTAGGATACCCAAAAGAAAATGTTGGGTACACCTTCTATCACAGATCCGAAGGCTAGATATTCATTGCTGAGAATGGATCCTTTCTAGAGAAGGAGTTTCTCTCGAAAGAAGTGAGTGGGAGGAAAGTAGAACTTGATGAGATAACTGTACCTGCTCCCTTATTGGAAAGTAGTTCATCATAGAAATCTGTTCCTGTGACTACTACACCAATTAGTGAGGAAGCTAATGATGATGATCATGTAACTTCAGATCAAGTTACTACCGAAACCTCGTAGGTAAACCATAGTGAGATTCGCACCAGAGTGGTATGGTAATCCTATTCTAGAGGTCATGTTACTTGACCATGATGAGCCTACGAACTATGATGAAGCGATGATGAGCCCAGATTCCACGAAATGGCTTGAGGCCATGAAATCTGAGATGAGATCCATGTATGAGAACAAAGTATGGACTTTGATTTACTTGCCCAATGATCGGTGAGCCATTGAGATTAAATGGATCTTCAAGAGGAAGACGGACGCTGATATTAGTGTTACTATCTACAAAGCTAGAATTGTCGCAAAAAGGTTTTTGACAAGTTCAAGGTGTTGACTACGATGAGAGTTTCTCACTCGTATCTATGCTTAAGTCTGTCCGAATCATGTTAGCAATTGTCGCATTTTATGAAATCTGTCAAGTGGATAAACAAAACTGCATTCCTTAATGGATTTATTAAAGAAAAGTTGTATATGATGCAACCAGAAGGTTTTGTCAATCCTAAAGGTACTAACAAAATATGCAAACTCCAGCGATCCATCTATGGACTGGTGCAAGCATCTCAGAGTTGGAATATACGCTTTGATATGTTGATCAAAGCATATAGTTTTATACAGACTTGCAGTGAAGCCTGTATTTACAAGAAAGTGAGTGGGAGCACTACAACATTTCTGATAAGTATATGTGAAAGACATATTGTTGATCGGAGATAATGTAGAATTATTCTGCAAAGCATAAAGGAATGTTTGAAAGGAGTTTTTCAAAGAAAGACCTCGGTGAAGCTGCTTAGATATTGAGCATCAAGATCTGTAGAGATAGATCAAGAAACTTGATAAGTTTTTCAATGAGTACATACCTTGACAAGATTTTGAAGTAGTTCAAAATGGAACAGTCAAAGAAGGAGTTCTTGCCTGTGTTACAAGGTGTGAAGTTGAGTAAGACTCGAAACCCGACCACGGCAGAAGATAGAGAGAAAATGAAAGTCATTTCCTATGCCTCAGCCATAGGTTCTATAAAGTATGCCATGCTGTGTACCAGACCTATTGTATGCCCTACCCTGAGTTTGGCAAGGGAGTACAATAGAGATCTAGGCGTAGATCACTTGACAGCGGTCAAAATTATCCTTAATGGAATAAGGATATGTTCCTCGTTTATGGAGGTGACAAAAAGGTTCGTCGCAAAGGGTTACGTCGATGCAAATTTTGACACTGATCCAGATGACTCTAAATCTCAATCTGGATACATATTGAAAGTGGGAGCAATTAGCTAGAGTAGCTCTGTGCAGAGCATTGTTGACATAGAAATTTGCAAAATACTGATGGATCTGAATGTGGCAGACCCGTTGACTAAACTTCTCTCACAAGCAAAACATGATCACACCTTAGTACTCTTTGGGTGTTAATCACATAGCGATGTGAACTAGATTATTGACTCTAGTAAACCCTTTGGGTGTTGGTCACATGTCGATGTGAACTATGGGTGTTAATCACATGGTGATGTGAACTATTGGTATTAAATCACATGGCGATGTGAACTAGATTATTGACTCTAGTGCAAGTGGGAGACTGAAGGGAATATGCCCTAGAGGAAATAATAAAGTTATTATTTATTTCCTTATATCATGATAAATGTTTATTATTCATGCTAGAATTGTATTAACCGGAAACATAATACATGTGTGAATACATAGACAAACAGAGTGTCACTAGTATGCCTCTACTTGACTAGCTCGTTGAGCAAAGATGGTTATGTTTCCTAACCATAGACATGAGTTGTCATTTGATTAACGGGATGACATCATTAGGGGAATGATGTGATTGACTTGACCCATTCCGTTAGCATAGCACTTGATCGTTTAGTTTGTTGCTATTGCTTTCTTCATGACTTATACATGTTCCTATGACTATGAGAATATGCAACTCCCGTTTACCGGAGGAACACTTTGTGTGCTACCAAATGTCACAACGTAACTAGGTGATTATAAAGGTGCTCTACAGGTGTTTCCGAAGGTACTTGTTGGGTTGGCGTATTTCGAGATTAGGATTTGTCACTCCGTTTGTCGGAGAGGTATCTCTGGGCCCTCTCGGTAATGCACATCACTTAAGCCTTGCAAGCATTGCAACTAATGAGTTAGTTGCAGGATGATGTATTACTGAACAAGTAAAGAGACTTTCCGGTAACGAGATTGAACTAGGTATTGAGATACCGACGATCGAATCTCGGGCAAGTAACATACCGATGACAGAGGGAACAACGTATGTTGTTATGCGGTCTGACCGATAAAGATGTTCGTAGAATATGTGGGAGCCAATATGAGCATCCAGGTTCCGCTATTGGTTATTGACCGGAGACGTGTCTCGGTCATGTATACATTGTTCTCGAACCAGTAGGGTCCGCACGCTTAAGGTTTCGATGACAGTTATATTATGAGTTTATGAGTTTTGATGTACTGAAGGAGTTCGGAGTCCCGGATGAGATCGGGGACATGACGAGGAGTCTCGAAATGGTCGAGACGTAAAGATCGATATATTGGACAACTATATTCGGACATCGGAAAGGTTCCGAGTGATTCTCGTATGTTTCGGAGTACCGGAGAGTTACGGGAATTCACCGGGGAGTATATGGGCCTTATTGGGCCATATGGGAATAGAGGAGAGAGGCCAAAAGGAAGAAGGCGCGCGCCCCCCCTCTGGTCCGAATTGGACAAGGGGTGCAACCCACTTTTCCTTGTTCCTCTCCCCCTCTTTCCTTCTCTCCTACTCCAACAAGGGAAGGAGGAGTCCTACTCCCGGTGGGAGTAGGACTCCCCCCTTGGCGCGCCCTCCTCATAGGCCGGCCGCCTCCCTCCCTTGCTCCTTTATATACGGGGGCAGGGGCACCCCATAGACACAACAATTGATCATTGATCTCTTAGCCATGTGCGGTGCCCCCCTCCACCATAATCCTCGATAATATTGTAGCGGTGCTTAGGCGAAGCCCTGCGACGGTAGAACATCAAGATCGTCACCACGCCATCGTGCTGACGGAACTCTTCCCCGACATTCTGCTGGATCGGAGTCCGAGGATCGTCATCGAGCTGAACGAGTGCTAGAACTCGGAGGTGCCGTAGTTTCGGTGCTTGATCGATCGGGCCATGAAGACGTACGACTACATCAACCGCGTTGTGCTAACGCTTCCGCTTTCGGTCTAAGAGGGTACGTGGACAACACTCTCCCCTCTCGTTGCTATGCATCACCATGATCTTGCGTGTGCGTAGGAATTTTTTTCAAATTACTACGTTCCCCAACAGTGGCATCCGAGCCCAATGCCTCCTGGGGAGATGCCCGATCCCCTCTACAAGGTCGAGGTCGACCGCAACCACAAGCCCACCTCCTGCGCGAGACCTGGGCGCTGCTGCTCTACTCCGATCCGTCGTTCCTCGACTCCTCGCCCGCGAGCTCGTCTGAACCGCACGGCCACTTTTTCCCCTGCTACTACAAGCAGCTTGTTCGCAAACCCCGCTTCTCTCTTAATTGCCACGGTTCCGAGCTCTCAGATCCACCCGTGGTCACGGCCCCTCTGCTCACGAGCCGCACATTTGTTGCCTCCTCACGGGGTCTCCTCTACCCCGCCGCTCCCCACCATGCCATCCTGCCTTGTCCGTGTCCATCACCATGCTCATGTTCATGTGGCTATGACAGCCGCATCCCGACAACGCTTTCGTGATCGAGACCACCGCTGCACCTATACACCACAACGTTGCTCGCTGCACACTAAGTACCCTGGACTGCCAAATTCGTCTACCGCCGTCAAGTGAATGACTACCATCACTCCAAGACCCGAACAACTACGACGACAAGAACATCTACAGAATGTGTACGACTGCACCATGGCCCGCCAAGGACGGCTACAACCCATGTACCACTACTATCGCCAAGTAGCACGATATCGACGACCCTTCAAGTTCGACTACAGTTCCCCTGTACAACTATCGTCGCCCCGACGACGTTGGATTCGTTAAGTACCTCTCTGAAACGAACGTGTATCACTACTTCCACTACTGTTGCGAGAACGTCTACATCCCTCAACGAACTTGATCCGTTTCAAAAATGCATGCTTCGAAGGCATAACCCTGAGATGACGCTCGTGAGCGAATGCATGTGTGTTGTATGAGACGCTCGTGTGTGCACTGTGTCCGAGTTGTCATTGCATGTTCCTCCTTGTTTGCCATGCGGTCGACCCGTGGAAACCCAGTAACCAGGATCACCCCACCATCTTTTGCATGTTCCGTACATCCACACTTTCTTTTGCACCGACGTCTTGACGAATTGTCGGATCATCAGAATGTTGCCGTGGCACCATTTCTGTTGTAGTTGCCATGGCACCCCTTTCATTCCGCCATGGTGACCAAATGCTTCATAACATGCTCATGTCAACATTTTCATAAAATTGCATAAAACTTGCATATGTCATCCGCATCATGATAACAACATTAAAAAATGTTTAAAATTGTTGCTTGCATCAAATTGCTAAATGACATGTGGGGATTTACTGGAATTGTTGTTTGTTGTTTCCGACCTCATTTAAACTTGCCTAGATAGGTCGTTCATGTATGTTCACCCTCTTGCCATGTTAACCAACATTTAATATTGATGAGTAGCTAAACGGGAGCGAACTAAATAATTGAATGTGGGGTTTTGTCGATATGCAACTTGTTGCATATTGAGCTCCACTTAATTTGTAGCATTGTTTGTTGCACTTTGCCATGCCATGACTCGTTAAACCGGACATGCATCATACTTGAATGTGCATCATGCCATGATTATGCTTGTTAGTTTACCATGTGGTTTGCTTCTTTCTAGTTATGCTTCCTCGGGATAGTTCCGGTTACGTTGCGATTGTAAGGATTCAGTCTTCTTCCTAGCAAAATTTCAAGCAAGATGACCGTCACCTTGGATCTCACTACTATCTTTGCTATGCTAATTGTCTTGATGCTATCGCTATGTCGTGCTACCCACCACTTTTTTATCAAGCCTCCAATATGCCATGAAATAGCCTCTAACTTTTTGCACCATCCCAGCAAACCGTTGTTTGGCTATGTTACCTCTTTGCTCAGACCCTCTTATAGTGTTACTAGTTGCAGGTGGAGTTGCAGGTTATTCCATGTTGGAACATGGATATCATTGGATATCACAATATCCCATATTTAATTAATGCACATATATACTTGGTAAAGGGTGGAAGGCTCGGCCTTTTTCCTGGTGTTTTGTTCCATTCTTGCTGCCCTAATTTCTGTCATATCAGTGTTATGTTCCTTGATTTTGCGTTCCTAACACGGTCAGGGTTTATGGGCCCCCCTTGTCAGTTCTCTTTGAATAAAACTCTTCCAGCAAGGCCCAACATTGGTTTTACCATTTGCCTAATACTCCCTCCGTTCCTTTATGTAAGGTGTATTATTTTTGGCACGATGACCAAGGCATAGCATTATAGACATGTTAGGACGAAATTACCCTTGTCAAATTTATTAGTTAGTGGCAAGTTAATCAGTTAGTCCAGGAAAGTATGAGATACATACAATCGACAGAGAGATACCTTCCTTCTTTTTCTACAAGGAGAGATACAGACAATCACAAGAGAGATACTTTCGCTTTTTATGGAGGGCAAACAAGCGAATTATGAGAAATTAGAAGAAATGAACCTTACATTCTAAAATTTTATCAAAAAACAGATACACCTTATATAAATGAACGGAGGGAGTAACAATTAAAACCTGAATAGGGACCGGCTAGCACCCGAGGTATCTTAATCAACAACCCGGGATAGTGCTCCTCATGAGTGTTAGTCCAAAACAGAGACACTTGCAGTGCCACCCCATCACCAGGGGTTTTTGGTTGTCGTATGTAGTGTTCATCCGATCGTGGCTCGAGACGAGATACACGCGGCTACTACCGGGGTGTCGGCACATCGGGAGGTCTTGCTAGTTTTCTTTTACCATTGTCGAAATGTCTTGTGAACCAGGATGCCGAGCTTGATTGGGTTGTTCTGGGAGGAGGGTTTTCCTTTGTTGATGTTGAGAGCTTGCCGTGGACTAAGTTGGGACACCCCTACAGGTTTAAACTTTTGAGAGATGTGCCCCCGATTATGTGGCAGATGGAATTTTTTAATATCCGGTTGTTGAGAACTTGACCCCAGATCTGAACTAAAATACAACAACCGCGTGTGTAACTGTGACTGTCTCTTTTCAAGCAAGTTCAGGAAGAGAACTCAGTGGGGTTATGTTTGACTCATAAGTAGATCAGGATCACTTCTCGATCAATACTAGATGCGACCGTTATGCGTAGTTTCTCTTCTTACTCTTGTACTCGTAAGTTAGCCACTATACAATACTTAGTGCTTGCTGCAACCTCACCACTAATCCATTTCATACCCATTAAGCTTTGCTAGTCTTGATACACATGGTAATGGGATTGCTTAGTCCTCGTGGCCCACAATTTATTACAACAACAGTTGTAGGTACAGGTAATGCGATGACATGACGTGAGAGCAATGTTTGCTTGTTTTGGAGTTCTCGTGCTTCGGTCAAGGGATAGGTTCCGGGTCGGGAGCGCGGGATTAGCAGGGTGGATGTTTTTCTTATTTTTCTTTTAATTTTATCCGTAGTCGGATCATGCTCTTCTGTATGATGATTGCTTTGTATTGATGAACTGTTGTATTCATCTTGTAGCTTGTGGCGAGTGTAAGACTTTATCTTGTATTCTCATCTATTCAGTACATGGTATGTTGTAATGAGATCCACCTTGTTATGCGCTCGAAATGTGGTTGTGCCCCAATCATGAGTTCATCACGTGATTGGGATAGAATCGCATCTTGGGCGCTACAAGTTGGTATCAGAGCCGTACCGACCTTAGGAGCCCCTTTGATTGATCGAACCGTTGTCGTTGTTGAGTCTAGAAGAAAACTATTCGAGTCTAGTTATATATCAGAGAGTAGGAATTCTTTTTACTCCTTATCCCCTTCGTCTCTCTGGTGAGGACTCGTGATGTAGGTGTTTTCTCCACTATTCTATCTTTTTTCACTCAATTTTTTTAGGATCACGCGGGTATTGTGGAATCATTCCGATATCATTGTAACGGGGATTCTGTCTTGGTGCCTCCTAACATTTAGGGGTTGTGGCAGTGTCCCGGGGAGTTGAGCTGCAACGTGTTTTCATCACAGTTATTATTGTTTCAGTTCTGGATTATGGAGGTCGCCGACATCGAAAACGCTTCTATACTCTTTGTGGTGAGAGTAGTTTGACGTCACCCAGTACTGGGGAGAGCGATCAGATGTATTGCCACAACTAGTATTTTGGATGTTTCCGAAGGTCTAAGGTACACGATTTTTGAGGTTTTCTTGGTCATGTGTTGACGGATGGATACAGTTGGAGTGTAGGATTTGTTAGTTGTGTGAGATATTTGTGTCTCCTTGTATCACCAACACCGGACTGCATAACCAGAATTTTTGGGAGTTAATAGGTGGGAATTCAAGTAGTTTCCAAGGATATCCTTCCAACAAATGCATGAGCGGTTTATTTGTTACCGGCTTGTTCTGTGAGCCAAATCCTCTGTTTTGTATTGAGTTGTGGTATTCGAGTTCCTTCAGTGTCCAATGATGAGTCCGTACATATCCTAAACGGTGTTCTCATCTTTCTATGGGAGTGCAAATCCTTCTTGATCATCAAGATTGTCATCCCAATTCTATTTCCAATCGGTGCGCTTCTCTTCGAGATGATCCCATCATTCTCCCTATTCGCAAGATCACTTTTTAGTTTTCACAACGTTGTTTGCTTCACCCGTCCCAAATTTGTCTTCTTCTATTCCCATGACCGACCCTTTTTCTTCAAGGAGTCTGAAATCTCAATCAAGTCTCCAATTTATTAATGTGAAGTCTCTTCATTCTTTTCCTTCAATGTTCTTATCCGGTGATTCTCATGAAGATGCTAAGGAAGTTCGTCATTCTTCGTTATCATTTTCTTCCCAGGTGGATTCAATGCAAGCTTTGGGTGTTGATCATATCCCTTTTGTCCTTTCATATGCTTTCTCATGCCGGTGCACCTCTTATTTATTCACCTCTCTCTATTCATATCCGGAGTGCTCAAAATATCTCACAAGATTCGTGTTTCCATGCTCAATCCATTCAAGTTATTTTGAGGTTCTTACCTCATCCACGCCATTTAAATCTATCAGTGCAATCTCCCTTTCTAGCAATCATTTCAATGTTATTTCTTTTTAGTGGGCCCATAACCCACAGGTCTTTTCCCAGGATCTTACCTGACTCTTCTAATTTTTCCGGATTTAATCTCAAATTCTATTCAAAGTTTGACGGAAGAATGAATTTTCATCGGTCAATTGCCTTCTCCGAGATCGCTTTCAAATTAATTTCATCCTTGGCTCAACCTTTTCTCTTTTCATTCTTTTGGGGTGTCTCAATAATTTTGGTGGTGTTCCTTGTTGCCTTTCTCAGCTTTTGAAGAACGAAGAAGAGTTGCTCTTAATCTTGGTCCATTCTCTTGAAGATTCATGGTTTTAGCTTGATGCCATCCTCTCATAATTATTTTCGATTGTGAGAATTCTTTTCACCCATCCGACGCATTTCAAGAGTTGCTTTCCTTTCTCGATCATTCGAAGGCCATAATTTTAGAAGATTTATGCATTCTCAACTTTTAGCTCTCATTACCCAATTCTACTGGTGCAACGCTCAAATATTCTCCAATCAGTTCATGATCTCTTCGTTCTCTCATATCTGAATTCCCTCAAGTATCTTCATTTGTTTCCTAAATTCTTCCTGGTAATTTTCTCACTTTTCTTCAATTGTTTTCAATTCTTACGGTCGTTCTTTCAAGATCCCTCTTCTGTTGTTATCATATCTATCCATTTTTTTTTTCAAATCCTACGGGTGGTTCATTGAAGTTTTTTCCCAAGTTTGCGCTATATCTCTCCTTAATCCTTCTCAACAAGAATAAGTAGTATGCCAAATCCGTTGCTTGTCATCAATTTTAGTCGATGAAGGATAAACATACAGTAAATCTTATTCTTGTTTCCTCGAGGTGATTCAATTATTTTCTTTCAGAGTTTGTGATGATATCAATTCTCAGTTTCAAGTCGTTCATCTTTCTCTTCCGGAGTTCCAAGTTTTCTTGGTTATCTAGTCACGAAGCTCCATCTAAATCATTGCAAGGCTTCAGCTTGTGTTTCCAACTTATATCTCCTTTCGTTTGATGATTCTTTTGTTATCGGTGTTCTCACGAAAGCTCAACATGGTGGTTCATCAAAGATTTCATTCGTTCTCGAAGTGTTCTTCAATATTCTTGTTGTAGGAGTTCAAGCATTCTTCATCTTGCATTCCAAAGTGCAATTCTTTCTTGCTTATCTTTTGAGATGGCGTTATATCATTCTTGACAATTTCCATTCATGTTTCGCGATTCACATGTTGTCAAGAATGAGGTATTTTAAATCCATCAATCACTTCATTGGAGTTGTCATGGTAAAGATTTCACCTAAAGCCTTCCCTATGGAATGTTGCTATTGTGGTGCTTATCAATGATCAATTTCTCCTTCTCAACTCAGTGAAGAAGTTTTCATCTCTTCGTTGATTTCAAGAAATGAATCGTTTCATTAGTGGAAGAATCTTACCTCAGTTTTGATGTTTTTACTAAGCCCATACCAAGCTTATTCTTTTCGTTATTGATTTTACAACAACTCATTTCAACCCTTCTTCATAAGGATGCTTTTCCAATTCATTTGGTAGAAGTTGTCATTTTCTTCTCCGTTCTTTTCTTTCCAACGATCTAGCTTCCATTCTTTCGTCTGGAGGCATTGTGATGTTAGTCTCTTCAACCCATCTTCTCATTTTGTCAAGATCTTGTTCTTTTCCTTCTCTATCCATTTAAATGGTGCGGTGTCCTCTACTCAAGTTCTTGTCATCTTATTATGTCCCTGTCTTCTCTACAGGAGCGTCGCCCAAATTCTCTAGTATACCTCGCTTCTCTTTTCAATTGGAGTGGTTTTAAATTCTTTCGTGACCCTTGAGCTCTTGATTCATGTGTTTGCAACCGACAAGGTTCTCATAATGTTCATTATTCCTCTTTTCTAATGCACTGCTTTCAACTTTGTTCATCTCCTTCATGTCATTTCTTCAGCTTTGCAACGTTTCAAGGTTCATGGTTTCACTCGTTTGTCTAAGAAGCAACTTAGTTTTACCTCTTCTCTTCCTCTTCCGGTTGTCATCCCTAGATCTCGGGGCGAGATCTCTTGTAAGTGGAGGAGAGTTGTAATGACCTGAGACTGACGCTCCAGATGCCTTCCACGCACTCCGAGTTTCATTGTGTGTTTTGTTTGTTTGTTGCATTCATCATTGCATCATTTTCATTGCATCATGTCATCATGCAACCCTTTTTAAAACCCAACTAAATAAATTGCATAGATCGTTGATCTATTGAAATCGAGGGAATTCACATGGTGATTTCTCTTTATAACATATCCTCCCAATATTTTTAGGGAGCTAATAAATATTCCACAATTTCGGAATCACCCTTAACCACACTTGCAAAATAATTCCTTGCCTTTTTTGCTCCAAGTTTGGTCTCCAAACCATGCCGATAATTGTTTCTCCTTTTAATGAGGCTCCTCCAAAAATCTCAGCATTTTTAGCCACACCAAAAACCTAGTGCTAATTCAAACCCATTAGAATCATATTCAAATGAGTTTGAATTTAAATCTTGCATTCGTGCCAACTTCTATTTTCTTAGACCAAGCATATTTTTGTGAGTCCGGGAAAATAATCCCCATGCCCAAATTCTTTGTACACCCATTTCTTTTCTCTCCTCTTCTTTCTTTGCTTTTCCGTATTTGGAAGAGATTTAAAGGAGGGAGAAACAGGGAGAGCAGCCCAGCCAAGAACTCAGGCCAGCCCATCTGCACATAAGGCTCAGCCGCTGCCCGGTTGACCCTAGCGAACCCTCTGCCCGATCCCCTCTATCCCCTTTGTCCCTCCTAGCGCCGCCAGAGAGCCCCACGCTCGATCCCCTCTCTCTCGCGCGCTATGCCTAACCCTTGCTCCGTTCTTTTGATCCCCCTCATGAGCACTGCCACCTGCACCCAATGCCTCTAGGGGAGACGATTGATCCCCTCAACAAGGTCGAGGTTGAGGTCGACCGTGACCGCGACCACGACCCCACCTCCTGCGCGAGACCCGGGGCGCTGCTGCTCTGCTCCACTCTGTCGTCCCTCTACTCCTCACCCGCGATCTTGTCTGACCCACACGACCACCTTTTTTCCCTAGTACTACGAGCACCTTGTCCGCAAACCCCGCTGCTCTCGTCATCGCCACGGTTCCGAGCTCTCAGATCCACCCATGGTCACGGCCCCTCTTCTCGCGAGCTGCACATTTGTTGCCTCCTCGCGGGGTCTCCTCTACCCCGCCGCTCCCCACCATGCCGTCATGCCTTGTCCATGTCCATCACCATGCTCAAGTTCATGTGGCTATGATAGCCGCATCCCGGCAATGCTTTCGTGATCGAGACAACCGCTGCACCTATACACCACAACGTTGCTCGCTACACACCAAGTACCCTGGACCACCAAATTCGTCTACCGCCGTCAAGTCAATGACTACCATCACTCCAAGACCCGAACAGATACGACGACATGAACATCTACAGAACGTGTATGACTACACGATGGCCTGCGAACGCCGGCTACAACCCATGTGCCACTACTATCGCCAAGTACCATGACATCGTCGAACCTTCAAGTTTGACTACGGTTCCCGTGTACCACTACTGTGGCCCCAAAGACGTTGGATTCGACAAGTACCTGTCCGAAATGAACGTATACCACTACTTCCGCTACCGTTGCGAGAATGTCTACTTCCCTCAACAAACTTGATCCGTTTGGAAAATGCATGCTTCGAAGGTATAACCCCGAGACGGCGCCCGTGAGCGAATGCATGTGTGTTGTATGAGATGCTCGTGTGCACCGTGTCCGAGTTGTCATTGCATGTTCCTCCTCATTTGCCATGCCATCGACTCGTGGAAACCCGGTAACCGGGAACACCCCACCATCATTTGCATTTTTCGTACATCCACACATTCTTTTGCAATGACATCTCGACGAGTTGTCGGATCCTCAGAATGTTGCCGTGGCACCATTTTCGTTGTAGTTGCCGTGGGATCCGTTTCGTTCCACCATGGTGACCAAATGCTTCATAACATGCTCATGTCAACATTTTCATAAAATTGCATAAAACTTGCATATGTCATCCGCATCATTCTTGTGAGGATTCGCTCGACTACATCCATTCGTATTCTTCATGGATTCGGTCTACTTCCTAGAGGGATTTCAGGCAAGATGACCGTCACCTTGGATCTCACTACTATCTTGGCTATGCTAGTTATCTCGATGCTATCGCTATGTCGCGCTACCTACCACTTATTTATCAAGCCTCCCAATATGCCATGAAACCGCCTCTAACTTTTTCCATCGTCCCAACAAACCGTTGTTTGGCTATGTTACCACTTTTCTCAGACCCTCTTATAGCGTTGCTAGTTGCAGGTGTAGTTGTAGGTTGTTCCATGTTGGAACATGGATATCATGGGATATCACAATATCTCTTATTTAATTAATGCACATATATACTTGGTTAGTGGTGGAAGGCTCGCCCTTTTGCCTGGTGTTTTGTTCCACTCTTGCCGCCCTAGTTTCCGTCATATCAGTGTTATGTTCCTTGATTTTGCGTTCCTAACACGGTCGGGGTTTATGGGCCCCCCTTGATAGTTCGCTTTGAATAAAACTCTTCTAGCAAGACCCATTGGTTTTACCATTTTCCTAATAACAACTAAAACTTGCATAGGGACCAGATAGCACCCGAGGTTTCTTAATCAACAACCCGGGCTAGTGCACCTCATGAGTGTTGGTCCAAAATAGAGCCACTTGCGGTGCCACCCCTTCACCAGGGGTTTTTGGTTGCCTTACATAGTGTTCACCTGATCGTGGCCTGAGACGATATACGCGCGGCTACTTTCAGGGTGTTGGCACATCGGGAGGTCTTGCTGGTTTTCTTTTACCACTGTCATAATGTCTTCTGAACCGGGATGCCGAGCTTGATCGGGTTGTTCCGGGAGGAGGATTTTCCTCCATTGATCGTGAGAGCTTGTCGTGGGCTATGTTGCCACACCCCTACAGGATTTAAACTTTCGAGAGCCGTGCCCGCGGTTATGTGGCAGGTGGGAATTTTTAATATCCGGTTGTAGAGAACTTGACACTAGATCCAAAGTAAAATACACCAACCGTGTGTGTAACCGTGACTGTCTCTTTTCGAGCAAGTTCGGGAAGAGAACACGGTGGGGTTATGTTTGACTCATAAGTAGTTCAGGATCACTTCTTGGTCATTACCAGATGCGACTGCTATGCTTAGTTTCTCTTCTTACTCTTATACTTGTAAGTTAGCCACCATACAATGCTTAGTGCTTGCTGCAACCTCACCACTTATCCATTTCATACCCATTAAGCTTTGCTAGTCTTGATACCCATGGTAATGGGATTGCTAAGTCCTCATGGCTCATAGTTTACTACAACAACAATTGCAGGTACAGGTAATGCGATGACGTGATGTGAGAGCGATGTTTGCTTGTTTTGGAGTTCTTCTACTTTGGTCAAGGGATAGGTTCCAGGTCGGGTGCCTGGGATTAGCAGGGTGGATGTCGTTATTTTTTTATTTTATCCATAATCGGATCCTGCTCTTCTGTATGATGATTGCTATGTATTGATGAACTGTTGTATTCATCTTGTAGCTTGTGGCGAGTGCAAGCCTTTATCTTGTATTTTCATCTATTCAGTACATGGTATGTTGTAATGATATCGACCTTGCTATGCACTTGAAATGCGGTTGTGACCCAATCATGAGTTCATCACATGTTTGCGATAGAATCGTATCTTGGGCACTACATCCGAGGACCCACAGTTATGTGTGTGTCATCACAAAAAACCGCACATGTAGACTTGGGTAATCAGAAGACCCCCTATACCCTGCATGCGGCCCGAAAATATGTATGGGTGGTGTGTGATGTGTTCAAATCATCACAAAAAACCGCACAGGGAGACGTGGTTGATTAGTAGACCCCCTATACCCTGCATGCAACTCAAAAATATGTATAGGTGGTGTGTGATGTGTTCAAATCTCTAATGCACAACTCCGATGGGGCACCAACTACATTACAAACAGAACACCATACCTGACCCCAAGCCATGTTCAATATGTATGATAATGTTGGTTCCCCAACTTCGAGGCAGGGGGAGGGGGTGTCGTCCAACGCATGTGCTCAAACTTTACTTGGTCTAACATGGCACACACAAAGCAATAGGAAACCGTCATGGTCAAACCCTTCTCGTATGTTGGGTCAAAGGGATATATTGTGTGGGGCCCCTTGTTATCGATCATATATATATATATATATATATATATATATATATATATATATATATATATATATATATATATATATATATATATATATATATACCTCCGAGAGCCTATGGATATGTGTGTCGTTTAAACTGCACAAGGGAGACATGCTCGATCAGAACACCACCTATACCCGGCATGCGGCCCGAAAAAAATGTATTGGTGATGTGTGATTTGTTCAAATCCTGAATGCACAACTTCGATGGGGCACCAAATACATTAGTAACATTACAAATTGAACATCGTACTCCCTAACCAAGTCAAACTTGATTGTCCCTAACATAGCACCCAGAGCAAGAGGAAATCGTCATGGTCAAACCCTTCACGTGCGTTGGGTCAAAGGGATAGATTGTGTGGGCATACAGATCTCGATTATTCTCCGATTTTTTAGAAATAAGAAATAAAAAATACAAAATATATTCTACAAATTACCAAAACAAAGATCCCAAGGTTTATATAATTGTCATAACAGGTCATTACAGGCACATTTAGATGATAAATGTCTATAATAATCGTATCATAGTGCTTCCCACCGGGTCACCCATCTTTAGACTCCTCCAGCCCGAGCACGACTAACTTATGTGTTCTATTCGACTCGGTTAGCAGATGGGAAGCCATCCCTTGCTGATAACACTTACCTCCTTACCTTCAAGGCGTTTCACGCTGGTCACCGTATGGGACCTACTCCCTACTATCACACATGTTTGTACTTTTAGGAATTTTGTGGAATATTTACATGGCCGGTGTGTCGCCGCCTAGCCTTCTATGAGCACTGACGCTGGCAGAGGGAAACCAATGAGAGAAGAGGCGGGAAAACGATGGGAGGACTGGAGGGAAACGGTTGCGTGTTTGGAAATCTAACACCATTAATATGGAAAACTTAGTAAAGAAGGAAGCGTGAGCTAGCACGACACGTGCGCACAGTGCTTACCAACGGGTGAAAGATGGTTGACTAGAATTGCTTTAAATGTTAAGGGTTCATTGGGCCTTTTTTATACATTATAATTAAGTTTTATAAGCATAAATTTAGTGTGCACAATTCAAATTGGTGCACCAAATGGCTAAAAAAATCATACATATGTCCTTGGGTGCATGTTTAGGTTCCATGCAAATAATGGTAATGAAATACAACCGTATCGGCGTCCTGGCACGTCCTCAAACATTGGGAATCTTGGTTTTTAAATCCCCGTAAATCCATAACTCACCAGAAAATCATGAAAGTAGGCACGGTGTCACGTCATGGCACATATATGTCGTGGTTAAAAAATTGTCCAATTTGGGTCAAGCTTTATTAGAAACCTCTTACAAACCAGAGCTTCTTTCAAGAAGCCTCGTGGTTCCGATAGAGAAACGTGTTGTCAGTGCAACAAACCCTGGGTCCATTGCCCAGACTATGCACAGGCACGGAAGCAAGTTTACAACACCAAAGGCAGACCAAAGTACAAGAAATCAAGATTCTCAGAAGGCCAACATGCAGATCAAGAGGACCAAGGACAAGCCAGAAAAGTAAGAAACCACTAGGAGAACAGCCTCCCTTGCCGGGCAGGAGAGGCCAGCAAGGATGGGGTCACCCCGTAAGAAGACCTCCAAGACGCCCCGGCAGGGCCTGCGGGGCTCACGGAGATGCAACCACCTCACTAAACTACTTCACCACGACGCACGTCATTGATCAGTGCAATGTCAGCCGCAAAGTGACTAAGTGGCAGCCATCTGGCACATGGCAGCCTCCTTCTGCAGGGAATACCCACAGACGACACCCGTCCTACGACGTGTCAAGTGAGCAGGCGTGAAGCGGGCAAAACCACCCGGCAAGGCTTGCCGGGCAAGCGACGATGTGACATTGAGCGGCGCATTTAATGCGCTCTGTCAGCCTGCAGAGTAGGTATGACATCACTGTTTGCTATCTTATCAGTGCATAATGACTGATTTACCACTTGGTGACCCCTTAACCTATAAAAGGAGGCCCGAGGCAACCTTAGAAAGGGTTGGACACTATATTAGCAAATCCACCCCCTCACATTTCATACGCACATAGCTGTTTAGACCTGAGGCAACCCTGCCAGGAAAACGGGCTACGACCACCACCATCAATCCACCAAACCAGGAGTAGGGTTTTGCACCTCACGGCGGCCCAAACCTGGGTAAAAACTGCCTGTGTGATCCATGCCGTGCAGCCTCACGCTTCTCTGCTCTTCGTGCAACGTGCCATCCCCCCGCTGAACCAGCATGGGACCTTTGGTCCCATAGGTGGTCGTGGTTTCCCGCGACATCTTTGGTGCACTAGGTAGGGGGATCACTTGCGTGTACCTGAAAGTGTGAGCAGCGCGTCATCTTCATCGCCATCTTCATCTTCGGCGGCGCCATCGACCATGCTGCCCAAGAAGAAATCCGGTGTTTCAGCTCACCCGTCCACCTCGAAGGCTACGCCGCCCACAGCCACCAATGCCGTGGGTGATGCAGAGGCGCGCGAGGGTGTGGATGCTGCTGGGGATGTGGTCGGAGCAAGTGGCGCTGTCACCACCTCCCCCGTGGCCGGAGTAGGAGACACCAGAAGGGAGTACATCAGCGGCATCCTAGTGGCCATGCCCCACGAGGTGCGGGCGAAGGGGTTATTCCATTTGCGCCCCTTCCCCTCACTGGCGAGCACTATTGGATTACGGGTTCCGGCAAACCCTTGAGGTTGGAATTCTGGGTGCGCACGAAGATCCCTCTCCCCCTAGCTCACACTCTCGCCACGATCTCAAAGCCTAGCTCAACAAACCCGAGGAACAAGAGACACAAGAGTTTATACTGGTTCAGGCCACCATTGTGGTGTAATACCCTACTTCAGAGTGGTGTGGTGGATTGCCTTGTAGCCTAGGGATGAACAAGTATAAGGGAAGAACAGTCTCCTAAGGAGAGGTGTTCTTCAGCTCGATGAGCTTGTGTGTGTGTGGATGGTCTGGTTCCTCTCCAGATCCGATGAGATGCCTCCTACGGTGGTGGCTAGTCCTATTTATAGAGGCCCTGGTCCTCTTCCCAAATATTAGGCGGGAAGGGATCCCACAACGGCCAATTTGAAGGGGGGCAACTAGTACAAGTTATCTTGACAAAAGGTGGTCTTCGCCTGCCAAAGGCTCTAGTGGTGACGCCTTCCTGGCCTCTGTGATGATCTCCGTCCTACCGTCCTACTGGTCTTGGTCTCGTTGCATCGATAAGGAAACCTTTGCCTGATACCTCGGGACTCCTCGCCTGCACTTGCCTCTTTAGCACCAAAGAGAAAACTGGCACTCTACGCCCGCTGGCGGCCGCCTGGCCTTGGTCGTCATGGCTCACGTCAGGCGCTCCTCATGAGGTGCCCCTTGCATAGATATCTCCGCTCCTCAGGAGCCAGCGTAGGGAGGCCACCCCAGAGGAGGTCTTGGTGTCGTCTGCCTCGCGAGGCTTGACCCCTCGTGAGGGTCTTGAGTGGTTGCTGGTGAAGATGGGTCGTACCAGGCCGCTGGTGGAGCCACGCCCTAGGCCGCAGGCAGTCAAGTCTGGGTACCCCCATTCCTAGGACACCGACAGTAGCCCTTGGGCTCAAGGAACGCTCGTACTTGGCTTCGAGGCGAAGAAAAGGGTCAAGTACAGAGCGTTGCGGGCCCCAACCACCTGTGGCCTTGATTGACGACGCGATTGATGGGACATAGGCACCTCCGCTTCCCCACGCTAGCTCGGCAACTTCCCGACTGACAAAAGGTGGCGCGCACCACAGTGTCTTCATTGCTTGCTTCATCCTGCTCCAGATCCCCTTTCTTGCTCCTCGCTCCCCAAGCCTCCAGATCTGCACCAATCCTCCTCCAAGTCCGCCATCTATGGCGCCCAGCAAGGCAACGACCACCCTTCCACCCTCCTGGTATGCGCTAGCCCTAAGCACGGCTAGCGTCTCTGAGAAGAACCTCACCGCCACGCTCCTGATGACGGCGGAGGGCAGCGACAAGAAGAGGAAGACCGTGCTCCGGGTTGGGTCCGCCGAGCCAGAGGCCCCGGGCAGCACCTTCTATCCCTTCTTCATGAGCAGCATTGTCGTGGGATTGGTTCCCCCCTTCTCTGATTTCTTCTACCCCATCCTCAGCCATTACAAGCTGCATGCCCTCCATCTTCATCCCAACTCTGTCCTCCTTCTATCGATCTTCGCCTTCTACTATGAATGATACGTTAGGGTGATGCCGTCCGTGGCACTGCTGCGCCACTTCATTTATTTCCGGATCAATGCGGGGTGCGCCAACTTCATTGCGGCCAACAAGACCAACGCGGTCTCGAAGGCCGGGAAGAAGGCCGAGGGCTTCAGGAGCAAGTGGGTCCTGATAGATGCCAAGTGCTCCCACCCCCAGCTGGTGCTGCTGACGAGGATGCCCACGTCTCACGACGGGTGGTTCCATGCGAAGCTCACCGACCCCCGCACGGAGCGTCTACTAGAGAAGATGGTTGCCGATCTGAAGCCTGACGACCCAAATGCGGCAAAGATGATGGGGGCCATGATCGTCATGGAATTCCTGTCACAGCGCGTGGCTCCACTCCAGGTGCACTCACGCCCTTCGTGGAAGCTCGGGGACAAGGATGATGACCTCTGCCTGCATCCAGAGGCCTTGTCTCACGAGGAACTAGGCACGACTCTCCGCTCCCTGACTCGGGACGACCAGGGGTACCCTCCGGACACCTTTGTTCCTCTGTACCGCTGCCCCGACGGAGCGAAGGTTGCCGCCGCCATGCCTGTCTTTGATGCGTGTGGGCTCGCGCCGTCGGCGCCCTCTAAGGCCCCGGTGGTGACGGCTCCGGTGATGGTGTCCTCCGGCGACTCTGACGGGAAGGAGGAGCGGGACTCGGAGGGGACCCCAGAGGGGACCGGGGAGACCTCCCCTCCGCGCAAGGCCGATCTCCTCCATGCGCTGCCTGACAATGACGACGCCGGTGACCACCCGGTGAGGGAGGTCCTGCCCCCTGCTGGAGTCACCACAAGGTCCAAGGTCACCCCTCAAAGAAGTCACCGATTGTGGTTCCGACAAAGAGCAGGTCGGCACTGGTCTCCCGGGGCGACGCTCCTGCCCTGGCGTCGTCTGGTGCTGCCGTTGGGCCGGCTGCTGCTTCTTCATCTGCTCCTGGAGCCCGCGTACTGGCGCCCTAGACCGCGAGGCTCTTGGGCTCTGTGCTCCTGAAGAGGTCACGGGACTACGCCGCTGTGGACCTATAAGCACCTCACCCTGACTTTGCTTTTGCTCCCGCTTCCGTTGTTGCTTCCTTATCTTGTCGTGGAGCTCGAGGGTGTCATCAACGGGATCGGTCCCATGGTGGAGGGGGAAGACCGCGTGCTTTCTTCTTCTGCTCTAACTCATGTTTTCAGCCACCTATATCTTTGCAACCCTGACGCCGACCTCGGCGAGCTGCTCCAGCCCATGGAGGAGGAGCGCGGCGTAGCTGCCACCGCAGCCGTGGAGGGCCAGGTGGAAGCCCTGTTGAAGAAGTTCCTTGCCGTCGAGCCTACACCTCCAACCGAAAGCGCTGCCAATCTTGCAACTGAGGCCAACGATGCGACCGACGGTGACGCTGCCGATGGGAAGGCGCTTCCTGATGACGGCACCCAGGGCTGAAGAGAAGGCTTGGTGGTGAAGGACGGTGCTCCTTCTCGTTTTATTTTCTTGCGAACTTCCCTATGACATGAGAAGTGCCTTGTGGAGGCGTTAAAACTTTAAAACTCTGCTTGATGTTTGAAGGACAATATGATGTGTAATAATTTATTTAGGTTCCGCGATTTCCTTCCCATTTGTTTGATGTTCTACATCGGCAGGGATCGACCCCGTGCATACCTTAGCCGCCGTTGGGCCGTCCTGATCACCAGGACGGGACCACGGGGTGAGGGGCTACGTGGCCAGTTAGGCTCCTGAGTCGTGATGCTCAGGAGTCCCCCTTGACGTGCAAATGGCATGCGGGAAGGAAATGCCAAAATAGGCATTAGGGTTCTATGTCAGCAGGGCCCAACCCCACGCATACCTCAGCCGCCGTTGGGCCGTCCGGATCACCAGGACGGGATCAAGGGGTGAGGGGCTACGTGGCCAGTTAGGCTCCTGAGTCGCGATGCTCGGGAGTCCCCCTTGACGCTCAAACAGACGTTCATACCTACCCTCGCCGAGGTCCCACTCGGGAGGGGTGCATGACGACCAGGTTCGAGGGACCTGACAGGGCGGCGTACGCTAGGCGAGGCCTGAGCGCAGCCCTCGTGCCCAGCCCCCTCCCGTGATTCCCAGAGCGCAGAGCGTTGCGGTGAGGCTGGACACTGAGCCGGCTGGCTCCTTGAGGTTGGTACGGCCATGGGGCCGCCCTCAGTTGTTTATCACCAGCATGGAGCGTAGTGCTTCCGCACTTGCACGGGCATAGACGCTCCTCGACCGTGTCGACTGCCAGTGCGTAGCATGGTGCTTCCACTGGTGCGTGGATGAGGGCTCCCTCTGAGTGGAGCCCCCGGGCGTGTACATCCCCGCCCTGACACGTGGCTTTCATGGCGGGGCTAGACGAGGTATGTCTAGGCACTTGTGAGACAGCGCGGGACTCACGAGGCCCTACCTCAAGGCGGGTTGCGCCTGGTCTTAGTTCTTGATAGCTTTAGTGGTCCTGCGAGATGGTTAGGAAACCTACACCGGATGAATTTCCTGAGGCGATCCCATGAGAAGGCCAGACACCAATGACCCTAGGAGGTGACGTGAACGGGGCCGGCCCGCTAGACAGAGCTCAGTCGTTGGGTTTATCAACGCTGCAGGGACGGACCCGAGCATAGACGCCGTGCGAAGCCTACTCATGCGAGGAATCCTAAGGAAAGACAACTGGCGCGCGGCTCCCGTTGCAACAAGGGCAGTCGCGAGTGGGGTATCGAAGTACCAAATAAGCAGGTGATAACCATAGAATGGCTTAAGCAAAGGGGCAGGTTAGCTTAGATAGATGCAAGAACGATACATGCCACTAGGACGGACCCGAGCGACCTAGGGATGATGCAGCCCGAGGGGCGCCCCCAGCCAGGTAAGCTAAAGGTGCAAAAAGGATACATGTCGCAGGGACGGGCCCGTGCGACTTGGGGATGATGCTGCCCGAGGGGCAGCCCCAACTGAATGAACTGGAAAGAGTCACTTGATACCGTAGCTGGAGTGGTGTTCGAGTAGCTGAAGGTGCATGCTGAAGGACTCGTTCCTCACGAGCCGCCAGGGCCCTGAGCCTCAGGAGGCTCCGGGGGCCCTGGTGGCTCCTGGAGAACCGTCGTGATCTCCTCCAGGACGGCCTGATGCCTGGCCTCCTGAGCCGCCAGGATGCTCCGTAGTTGGCGCTGGTTGGTGACAGTCGCATTCGGTAAGCCAAATGGCATGCAAACGTAGCTGTGAGGTGGACCCTCGCACCGACCAATGCGCGAAGGCCAGTAGCGCTCTTGAGATGTGGCCCTGTTGAGCCCTGGAATGTCGACGCAGACGCGTAGTCCGCCATCCTCACCTAGATGGGGAGCTACGCTGCGTGGTGGGCGGCGGTCACCACGCATGGCCCTTGCCTCTTGAAGCTCCTGAGTCGCCTTGACGATGAACTCCTGAGTATCGGGCGCTCCTCGCCCAGCGCCCTCCAGAGGGAAACGTGTGGCAAAGCACGCCTCCACATAGTGCCCGAGCGCGTCTCCGTGATGTTGGCTAGGTCCGAGGCCCTCCAGAAGAGAGCCCCAAGCCTTGCCTGAGGAGGGCAGCGGGCGCGCCTTCCTATGCGAGGGAGGGAGGTGCCCCAGCTACGGTAGTGGATCCTGTGGTGGTGCCGCTGGAGACGCCGCTCTCCTAAGGCCTTAGGTGGAGTAGCTGCTTCTTCTTTTTGTGGATGGCCTCAGGAGGGTACGTGTTGCCTTCGTTGTCGGGGTCTTCGATCGCAGCGGCTTGGAAGGCGCGCTCAAGGGAGCACACCACATATCCTTCTTCACAGGGGACCGTGATGACGCCACCACTCCCTGGCATCTTGCGGACGTTGTAGCCATGGTGGGTCACTGCCATAAACTTGGCCAATGCTGGATACCCAAGGATAGCGTTGTACGGCAGACGGACGTGGGCGACGTCAAAGTCGATGAGCTCGGTGCGGTAGTTGTTACGCTGGTTGATGACCCACAAGTATAGGGGATCTATCATAGTCCTTTCGATAAGTAAGAGTGTCGAACCCAACGAGGAGCAGAAGGAAATGATAAGCGGTTTCCAGCAAGGTATTCTCTGCAAGTACTGAAATAAGTGGTAACAACTAGTTTTGTGATAGGATAATTTGTAATGAGCAACAAGTAACAAAAGTAAATAAAGTGCAGCAAGGTGGCCCAATCCTTTTGTAGCAAAGGACAAGTCTGGACAAACTCTTATATGATGTAAAGCGCTCCCGAGGACACATGGGAATATCGTCAAGCTAGTTTTCATCACGTTCATATGATTCGCATTCGGTACTTTGATAATTTGGTATGTGGGTGGACCGGTGCTTGGGTGCTGCCCTTACTTGGACAAGCATCCCACTTATGATTAACCTCTATTGCAAGCATATGCAAATACAACAAAAGTATTAAGGTAAACCTAACCATAGCATGAAACATATGGATCCAAATCAGCCCCTTACGAAGCAACGCATAAACTAGGGTTTAAGCTTCTCTCACTCTAGCAACCCATCATCTACTTATTACTTCCCAATGCCTTCCTCTAGGCCCAAACAATGGTGAAGTGTCATGTAGTCAACGTTCACATAACACCACTAGAGGAGAGACAACATACATCACATCAAAATATCGAACAAATACCAAATTCACATGACTACTAATAGCAAGACTTCTCCCATGTCCTCAGGAACAAAAGTAACTACTCACAAAGCATAAACATGTTCATAATCAGAGGGGTATTAATGTGCATATAGGATCTGAACATATGATCTTCCACCAATTAAACCAACTAGCATCAACTACAAGGAGTAATTAACACTACTAGCAACCTACTAGCACCAATCCTGGACTTGGAGACAAGAATTAGATACAAGAGATGAACTAGGGTTTTGAGATGAGATGGTGCTGATGAAGATGTTGATGGAGATTGCCCTCTCCCGATGAGAGGAGCGTTGGTGATGACGATGGCGATGATTTCCCCCTCCGGGAGGGAAGTTTCCCCGGCAGAACAGCCCCGCCAGAACCCTAGATTGGTTCCGCCAAGGTTCCGCATCCTGGCGGCGGAGTTTCGTTCGAGAAGATGGCTTATGATTTTTTCCCATCAAAAGAGTCCATATAGCAGAAGATGGTCACCGGAGGGCCACCAGGGGGACCACGAGGTAGGGGGCACGCCCAGGGGGGTAGGGCGTGCCCCCACTCTCGTGGGTAGGGTGTAGCCCCCATGGTGAAGTTCTTGCGCTCAATGTTTTTTATATATTTGGAAAACATCATCCGTGAAGTTTCAGGACTTTTGGAGATGTGCAGAATAGGTCTCTAATATTTGCTCCTTTTCCAGCCAGAATCCCAGCTGCCGGCATTCTCCCTCTTTATGTAAACCTTGTAAAATAAGAGAGAATAGGCATAAGTATTGTGACATAATGTGTAATAACAGCCCATAATGCAATAAATATTGATATAAAAGCATGATGCAAAATGGACGTATCACTGGCCGAAGGTGACGGGGAGGCGGACCTGCCCTATCGGGGTGTTGGAGCCGTTGGTCGCTCTCAAGAAAGGCTTGGTAGGCTGTAGCTGATCGTATGGCACTTGAAGGTTGTCGAACGTCTTGACGAACATGACATTGAGCCCTGCGCCGCCGTTGATGAGGGTCTTGGTGACTTGGATGTTGCTGATGACGGGTGAACAGAGGATCGGAAGGATACCGGCGGTCGCCGTGCACTTGAGCTGGTCCGCCGAGCTGAAGGTGACAGAGCACTTGGACCACCTAAGCGGGCGCCTAGCCTTGAGCCTGGGAAGGGCCGTGTTCACCTCACGAGAAAACTGTTTGAAGATGCGCTGGGAAGCTGGGGCCTGTGCACCGCCCAAGATGCAGGCGATAGCGCGCGGCTCTTGGAAGCCCCCAGCCCCCTCGTCCTGATGGTGGCTGTCAGTGTCAAAACCAGCGGATCTCGGGTAGGGGGTCGCAAACTGTGCGTCTAAGACGGATGGTAACAAGAGGCAGGGGACACGATGTTTTACCCAGGTTCAGGCCCTCTTGATGGAGGTAAAACCCTACGTCCTGCTTGATTATTCTTGATAATATGAGTAGTACAGGAGTAGATCTACCACGAGATCAGAGAGCCTAAACCCTAGAAGCTAGCCTATGGTATGATTGTATGTTGTCCTACGGACTAAAACCCTTCGGTTTATATAGACACCGGAGGAGGCTAGGGTTACACAAGGTCGGTTACAAAGGAGGAGATATCCATATCCGTATTGCCTAGCTTGCCTTCCATGCCAAGTAGAGTCCCATCCGGACACAGGACGAAGTGTTCAATGTCATATCTTCATAGTCCAACAGTCCGGCCAAAGGATATAGTCCGGCTGTCCGGAGACCCCCTAATCCAGGACTCCCTCAGTAGCCCCTGAACCAGGCTTCAATGACGATGAGTCCGGTGTGCAGTGTTGTCTTCGGCATTGCAAGGCGGGTTCCTCCTCCGAATACACCACAAAAGAGTTTGAATACAAGGATAGTGTCCGACCCTGCAAAATAAGTTCCACTGTAGAGAGAATAATATTCCCACAAATCTAATATGCTGACACGTTTTTGGCAGCATGACATCACGCCACGGCCCGGTTATTATTTGAACCGTTTTTGTTTAACCAGCCCTGCACATAACGCGAGGCGGTTTCTTGACACGTCTTGTCAAAGCAGAGATCATGTTCCCCTTATCACGGGATTCTCATCAATAGAAACATGGGTAACCCAACCGTGCCTGTTGGTATGACTCCTAGATCTTAGGTAAGTCTCGAATGACCACGAGGAGGACGCCTGATATTCATCCCCTTTATAAAGGGATAGGGCTTTTTCTTTTTTCCTTCCCGCGCTCAATCGAATCCTTCCCCTGCCTCGAGTTCTAACACCCAAAGCCCAGGTCAGGCGCTTCGGACCTTCAATCATGTCCGGATCCAGCCTTCAAGGCCGGTGGATGCCTTCCGCCGTCACGGAGGAGGACATCAAGAAGTTGAGGGCGGCCAGATATCTGACCGCCGAAATTTCACATAGGCTGCCCGCCCGAGGGCAGGTCGTCCCTACTCTCGAGCCCAACGAGAGCGTTGTGTTCATCTCCCACTTCCTCCGAGTACTAGGCCTCGCTCTAGATCCCTTCGTTAGGGGTCTTATGTTCTATTACGGGCTGGATTTTCACGATCTGGCCCCGGATTCCCTTCTTCACATCTTGTTATTTTATTGTCGTTTGTGAGGCCTTCCTCCGCATTACCCCTCACTTCGGCCTGTGGCTCAAGACCTTTGATGTGAAGCCGAGGATGGTCGAGGGGCAGTGCGCAGCGTGCGGAGGTGCTCTAATAAGCAAGATTGCTGATGCTCCATGGCCAAAGGGTTCCTTTCCAGAGGTGTCCGGATTGTGGCAACGGGAGTGGTTTTACGTCACAGCTCCCTGAAGTGCCAAGTGGGTAGCTACCCCCACCTTTCGCTCGGGCCGTCCACCAGAACTGATGTCATGGATCAGCAGGGGGCTGAGCCGGGGTCCAGCCAAGGACGTGCCAATACTGCAGAGCCGTATCCGAGATCTCTTCGAGGGAGATTTCAGTCTGGTTATGGTAATGCAAGTTATGTTGGTTCGTCGAGTCCAACCTTGCAAACACCGGCCCTCCGTATGTGGGAATTCAACCCGGAAGGACTGCGCACTATTCAGAATTTCCTTGGCATGACGCACGAGGAGATGTACAAATCATTCTTCGGACCCCAAATAGAGTGTCCTGACACTACCGAGGACGTGGGCCTAAGCTGCAACCGCCCCGTTGCCCAAGTAAGTAATCCCATGGCTGAACACACTGTCCCTTTGTTTATCATGACATCATTCTGAAGAATCGCTCTTTGACCAGGACTGGATAACAAAGGAGAAGATGATCCGGTGTTCGGCCCCCCTTCCTGAAGGCTTGGACAATCCGGTGCTGGAAAAGATGCTCGAGCCAGCACCTTGTCTGGTGCCCTCAAAGGAAGATGAAGGGGGAATAAAGAGGGCGAAAGCGAGCCTCCATCGCTACTTATTCCAATCGAGGGAATGAGCGCCTCCGCGAGGGAGGATAACCAAGGGGAAGAATCTGACATTCTCTCTCCCCGGGGAAGGAAGAGGACTACCTCTGAAGATCCAGAAACCAAGTTTTCCAAACGGGAGAAGAAATTTCCACCATAGGGTCCTACCTCGGAGGGTATTCTTGCCGCACAATGTCCGCGCAGGGATCAACCCTCTACCGAGTTGTAAGTAATCAAAAAGTACTTAATAGTGAATATATCCTACCTTACTTCTGAGGAAAAATAACAAAAGCATTTATCTTGCAGTTCGGATCTTAGCCCTTCTCAGCAGAGCTCGTCTTCAGGGGATCTTCTTCCAGAGATGATGGAGAGTGAAACGCCTCCCCCTGCCACACTGCCTCACGAGGCGGGCGACCCCGAGGTGTCGTCGTGGAGGGTTTCTCCTGATCCGGCAAGGCCAAAAGGTAATCCTATGGCCACCCAAAGTCCCCAGTATCCGGCTCTTGAAGAGAGAAATCAAAAGAGTCTGACACTTGTCTGGTATGCGGTCGGACATACTGAGGGATCTGCTAGAGTGAGCGACTATCACAGAAGAGCACCGTACGTTGATGGGTACGGTGATTGAAAGGATTTCGTCCGCCGAAAGCGGGTTGCATGAAGCCTTTATGAGTCTATTGACGGGTTTTGAGGTACGTAAAATGATGTACATTTTTGATAGTACCGCACAATTTTAGGTGTGCCCCATGTAGATAGTAGCCCCTAAGACTCTGGTTGTCGTCGAAAACGGTCGCAAACAGAGGATCATAGTCCCAGGTAATAACCAGACCGCTTGTATGCGCAGGTGGTTGAAGCTCCGGTGGCTAGCCGGACTAATGGGTTTGCTGAACTAAGGCAGCAACTAGATGCGGCAGATGCCGACATCGTGCTTGTTAACAAGCGGCTTGACGAGGCACAGGGTAGGTGATTTTTCTGGTGAATGTCACATAGTAAGAGCAGCATGATGCCAGTATCTTTAATATGTTGTGACTGCAGATGGAGCTGCCATCGTGGAGACCCTTCGGGCGGAGCTTGCCTGAGCCAAGGAGCAAGCAAGGAGTAGTAATGCGGCCGCTTTACAGGTGGCCGAAGAGTTAAGTGCCGAACAGGCCGCACACTGCAAGATCAAAGAAAAAATTGCCAAGATGGCCATGGAGTTAAAAGATACTGCTGACCATTACCGGCTTCTTGAAGAGGAAAACCGGGCGAAGGCAATGGACCTAGAGAAGGCCCGGTGGCTGCCAAGGAAGCCCACTCCAAAATTAGATCGGCGAAGGAGGAGCTGAATCAAGCTGCAGATATCGTGTCTGGGAAGCCCTTCTTGTTGCGGGCTAAGTTCAGAGATCCGAAGTATGCTCCTCTAGACCGTCTATGGAGTTCTGCGGACGCGTACATGGATTTGGCTGCAAGTGTTGCGGATGCGACTGAGTACTTCAAGGATCAGAAGGGTCCTGAGGTGGAGAAGCTGTTCTGGTCACAGTTTCATGCTCCAGTCCGTCCGCTGTTGCTAAATGAGCGATTGACCGGTTGGGCCGAGCTCCATAGGTTATCCGGACTGGCCATGAGGTCCGTTGTGGATCATTTGTGGCCAGGAGGGCCAAGGCCGAATAGCTACTTTAGCTTA
The DNA here is from genome assembly GCF_002162155.2 of Triticum dicoccoides. NCBI lineage: Eukaryota > Viridiplantae > Streptophyta > Magnoliopsida > Poales > Poaceae > Triticum > Triticum dicoccoides. The sequence goes on along the minus strand of NC_041380.1, from coordinate 221,848,305 downwards.
GTGCAACAATTCCTTGGTGCTGTGCCACGCATCGATGCTGTAAAGAGGTCGGCATGCATAGAAGGCTCGTGGATGGCCCTTGCCCGTGTCAAAACATACTGGGCAGAGATGGATGCCACCACTATTGCGCCACAGGGTTCGGCCGTAGGCCGAGTGGCTGCCGAGCACTACTTTGAAGAAGTTCTTGAAGGTGCTCGTTTGATAGAGGCTTAGTGCTCGAAGAATATTATGTTTGAGTGACATGTACTCCCATTGTAAAAACAATGTTTTATTGAGTTTATCAAGGCTGTATTTATACTTTTACCCGAAAGTACTATGATGCCTCCTGTGCAGCCGTTTATGTATATGTGTATATAACCTGAAAGATGGCAGTCGTCAGCTTCAGCCCCCACGCATATAATGCGGGGGTGTTCGCAGTAGACGCATGTTCACACTTGATCCAACGTCTTGGTCCATTAAGGAGGTGATAGCGCAGTGAACTAGGAAACCGGACTATAATGCTTTAACACTTTCACTTAGCCAGAGGAGTTTGACAGTGGGGCTACTATATAGCCCCTGGTGGCTTCCGCACTCATCCGAATTCGGGGTGCGTACATGCCTGGCCGGTAAAGGGCCCTTCGTTAAGGCAGAGGAATCCCGAAGAATCCGCTAGGTCATCGAGTGGTTGACCAGTCTCACGCTATATCATGACAGTCAGTTTTCGGCTTTCTCTACTGAGGTGCTCGTCCGGATGAACCAGGGCACAATCACAGTAGTTCTCCTGGTGCCGCCTTAGCCGATAGAGTGGAACGTAAGGCAGATAAACACAGGAGCCGGGCAAACCCAACATTTGACCAAAGACATGATTCGGAGCTGATGCATATAAAGCCAAACTCGCGAAGCCGAACACTCCCTAAGGTATTCAGTCTTTATGGTGTTAACCGGGCTTAAGCAGCGCCCTTTGTAATAAGCCCCTGGTGTCCAGGTACATGCAATGTCCTGACGTGGTCACATGCCAATACGTCAGTATCCTTCTCAATTGTACTGAGAATCCGGGGGATGTGGATCAACAAGAGACAGTAAAAAAGGTTTATGTAGGGTCTTAATCTAAAAAGAATCCTTGGAACGGGTCCCTGCTGCACGTCTGCACCTGTATGTTCGTTGTGCCGTGTCATGGACGGGTGTAGCACGATGGTCATCTGTAAAAGAGAGGAACTTAGTTAAAAAATTGTCGTGCAAAAAGGTAGGTTATACTAAATAAACTACATACAGTTCAAGATGAGTAAAGTTGAGCCTAATCGCCACTTGTTTGCGCGCATTGAGCCCCTTGTATTGTAATAGGGGTATAGCCGTCAAACCTGTATCGAGTACATATAGTTGCGCCGGACTCGTCTAACCGTGTCTGTGGTCTTAACGACCTGTCAGATGCATTAGTTGGTGAGGCCGTTTAGTGTGCGGCTGCCAGCCGCACGGTCTTCCGCGCGCAAGGAGTGCTCAATATTTCCATTTACTGTAATGATGCCGCATGGACCGGGCATCTTAACCATGAGAGAAGAGTAATGCGGTATTGCGTTAAAGAGAGCAAAAGCTTCGCGTCCGAGTAGTGCTTGATAACCACTTTGAAACGGAGCGATGTGGAACGTTAAATTTTCGCTGCGGACGTTATCGGGAAAGCCGAATATAACCTCTAGTAGCAGGGAGCCCGTGCATTGGGCCTCTGGGCCTGGCGTTACTCCTTTAAAGGTAGTATTGCCGCGGCTAATTTTTGTTGGGTCTATCCCCATTTTGCGGACTGTGTCATGATATATCAGGTTTAAACTGCTGCCGCCGTCCATTAGGACTCGTGTGAAGTGGTATCCGTCAATTATTGGGTTTAATACCAAGGCAGCCCATCCTGTACGCCGGATACTTGCCGAGTAATCCCGATGGTCAAAGGTGATCGGTTGGGACGACCAGTGGCAGAACTCCGCGGTGATAGGCCCTGGGGCATGTGTCTCTAGCAGTGCCGCTTTGTTTCTCCCCTTTGTCACATGTAACACGTTTACTGTTTTGACTTCTGGTGGGAATTTCTTCTGTTCCCTAGTGCTTTGCTTGCGAGGCTCGTCCTCGTCTTCGCTTGGTGTATCCTGCCCCTTATGTTCGGCGTTGAGCTTGCCGGACTGCTTGAAGACCCAACATTATCTATGGGTATGGTTTGTAGGTTTATCGGGGGTGCTATGGATCTGACATATTTGGTCCAGAATCTTGTTTAGGCTGGACAGTTTGTCTCTGTTGCCTTTGGAGGGCGGCTTTTGCTGACCTGGCCGATAGCTTCTGAATCCGGCGTTTACCACCGTGCTCTTCGGGCTGTCTTCTTTATTCCGGCGCTTGTTTTTGCTGCGTCGTGATTTCCCGTTTCCGTCTGACTTCGGATGTACTTGGGTCGCTGGTGCTGCATCGGGCTAACTAGCTGTCCTCACCCGTGCAAAAGCGGGTCATGAGGCTTGTTAACGCTGCCATTGTTCTCGACTTTTCTTGGCCGAGGTGTCTGGCAAGCCAATCGTCTCGAATGCTGTGCTTGAAAGCTGCTAAGGCTTCAGCGTCCGGACAGTCGACTATTTGGTTCTTTTAAGTGAGGAACCTGTTCCAAAGCTTTTGGGCTGACTCTCCGGGCTATATGACTTAAATCGTCTGCATCCGGTGGTCGGACATAAGTCCCTTGAAAATTTGCCCGAAAAGCATCATCGAGCTCTTCCCAGCTTCCAATGGAGTTTTCAGGGAGCCTTTTAAGCCAGTGCCGAGTTGGACCTTTGAGCTTGAGGGGTAAGTACTTGATGGCATGGAGATCGCCTCCTCGAGCCATGTGGATATGGAGGATGTAGTCCTCAATCCAGACCCCAGGGTCTGTCGTTCCGTCGTACGCCTCTATATTTACGGGTTTGAATCCCTCTGGAAATTCATGGTCCAGCACCTCATCGATGAAACATAGGGGATGTGCGGCACCCCTGTATTTGGGTGTACCGTGGTGTTCGGATGTTTGTTGTGTTGCATTGCATGGTGGAGGGCACTTGCGTGGCCCGTATATGGATCTGGTTGCGCCGTCCTTTTGATGCGGGCCCTCGCGTGGATCGCGTACTGGCTTATGTGTGGCGTCCTTTGCCGCTCTATGTTGGCCACGAGGTCGTCTATCCGACCGGATGGCCATTTTGTTTTTCAATTGCAGGGGATCTAAGGCCTCCTCATCGAATACAGGTAGCAACTTTCGCTTCGGGTAGCTCTTGGTGTGGCCATTACCGCCGTACTTCGCTGCAGTGTTGAGTACTTCACTCCATCTGATTCTGAGTGTGTCTTGTGCAGCCCTGAGCCTTTGCTTCTGCTTTTTCAGACTCCTCGCCGTGGCAACAAGCCTTTGATGGGCATTTTGTTGCTCCGGGCGCCTGTCCAGTGTGATGTCGTCTGGACTATTATCTTCGACGGAGTCGGGTTGTTCGGTTTGATACTCCGTGTTGCCATGGTCGGGCGATGGTTCACCCTGCTCTAGCGCTGGGTCTATATGATCGTTGTTTCTGCCGAGGTGGGATTTGGAGCGGCGCTTACGCCGCCACTTTGACTACTTCTCGAGGGAACAACCCTTCACTGCGTCTTTCTGTTCCTCGTCGTCGTTTTCTTTGGGTGTGTCCACCATGTATACGTCATATGATGAAGTGGGCGTCCAGTGCGCTGTGGGCAGTGGTTCCTGTTCGTCTCGTGCATCATCGTCCTTACTGTCGATGTCTTCGGAGTCGAAGTCGAGCATGTCGATCAAATCATCGACAGTGGCTACTAAGTGGGTGGTGGGTGGGAGGCGAATTTCTTCGTCATCCGCATCCCAATCTGCCGGACATAGTTCGGCCAAGACTCTCCTAACAAGGAGAGAGACCTTAATGAGTTTAGTATGTTGCCGAAGGGCGAGCGCTAAAAGATATCCGCGGAGGTAAACTCCATGATCGGCGCCCAGTCGGATTCGATAGGCACGGGCATAGTCGGTTCAGAGTCCGTGGCCGGGGAAGAATCTGGTAGTTTGGCATCACGGCTCTCGTGAAGGGTAAGGTCGGTACTTGGCTCGATCGCCGCTGAGGATACGGCCTCCATGGCGAGGTCTATCCACCTCTCCATGGATGGCGCAACTGGCTCCGAATTGAGGGTTGGAGCGGTTGCTAGTGCGATCTCCTGAACACTGTCCAATGGTAGAGCTAAATCATGCTCATCGTGACCATGTGGCATACTAGGCAGGGGCTTGAATCCATCGAAGATCAAGTCTCCGCGGATAACGGCCGTGTAGTTTAAGCCTCCAAACCTGACCTGGTGGCCAGGGGCGTAACTCTCGATCTGCTCCAGATGGCCAAGCGAGTTGGCCTGCAGTGCGAAGCTGCCGAATTCAAAGATCTGTCCGGGGAGAAAAGTCTCACCCTGGACTGCATCGCTATCGATGATTGAAGGAGACATCAAGCCTAATGATGATGACATAGAGGAACTCTCAATGAAAGCACTAATGTCGGTGTCAAAACCGATGGATCTCGGGTAGGGGGTCCCAAACTGTGCGTCTAAGGCGGATGGTAATAGGAGGCAGGGGACACAATGTTTTACCCAGGTTCGGGCCCTCTTGATGGAGGTAAAACCCTACGTCCTGCTTGATTATTCTTGATAATATGAGTAGTACAAGAGTAGATCTACCACGAGATCGGAGAGGCTAAACCCTAGAAGCTAGCCTATGGTATGATTGTATGTTGTCCTATGGACTAAATCCCTCTGGTTTATATAGACACCGGAGGAGGCTAGGGTTACATGATGTCGGTTACAAAGGAGGAGATATCCATATCTGTATTTCCTAGCTTGCCTTCCACGCCAAGTAGAGTCCCATCCGGACACGGGACGAAGTCTTCAATCTCGTATCTTCATAGTCCAACAGTCCGGCCAAAGGATATAGTCCAGGACTCCCTCAGTGGTCGTCGTTCCTCCTTGGTGGTGGTGCCAGCGGAGGGAGGCCAGCATTGCCCTGAGGATGGTCCTCACGAGGCTGGTCCCTCCAGGCGCCCTCGCAAGGCTGTTCCTGCCAGTGGTCCTCGTGAGGCCGGTCGCGCCACTCCTGACGGGGGCCGCGGTCGTCCCAGTGTCCTCCACTTCGTCCCCCTCCTCGGCCGTAGCCCCGGTCGTTGCGCTCGGGGCATCGACCGAATCATCCATCTCGAATGGCCTTGAGATCTTGGCAGTCGTTGGTGTTGCGGCTGTGTACGTTGTGGAAGGCGCAGAATGGACGGTTGCTCTTGGACTATTCGGGGTGGTCCCGGCCGCGCTTTGTGTCCGGCTTCGCCGCGAGCACGGCTACTCCCTTGTGCTTCATGTCCTTGGCCTTGGCTTTCTTCTCTTCTGGGTTGACAGCAGGGAGGTCGAGGAGGGAGAGGCGCCCCTCCTCAGCTCTTGTGCACTTAGTCGCCATGTTAAACATATCCAGTGCCGTGCAGAGCTCCTCGTGGATGGCGAGCTCCTACTTCATCTTGACACCATGTACGCCATCAGAGAATGCTGAGATGATGGCCTCGTCCATCACCTTGGGAATCTTGAGGCGAACAATGTTGAAGCGTTGGATGTACTTCTACAGGGTCTCTCTTGGCTGCTGTTTGATGCAGCGCAGGTCAACCGCGGGCGGTGGGCGGTCGCGAGTGCCCTGGAAGTTGGCGACGAAGCGGTCGTGCATGTCACCACAGGAGGAGATTGACCTCGGGGGAAAGTTCAGGAGCCACGAGCGAGCACCATTGAGAGCCATGGTAAACCAGTTCGCCATGACTTTCTCGTCGCCATTGGCCGCCTCGATGCTCAGCTCATAGAGCTGCAAGAACTCCGCAGGGTCGTGGGTGTCGTCGTAGTGCGTAGGCAGGTCTGGCTTGAACTTGCCTGGCCAGACTACGCTATGCAGCTCTAGAGTGAAGGCACGGCAGCCTGCTGTGGCCATCGGGGCCGCTGCAGGGGAGGGGCTTGATCTTGATGCTAAGCAGCTCTGGAGTGAAGGCACGGCAGCCTGCTGTGGCCACCGGGGCCCGCTGCAGGGGCAGAGCTTGATCTTGACGCCGATGCACCGCCGCCGCAGGCGGCACACGGTCTTGACGAGGTGGTGCCAGGAGTGCAGGAGCGTTTTCCAGCAGTCGGGGAACATCTTGGCAGCTTCCTTCTTCGCGTGCAGGCACCCGGTGTGGAGGGTCGCACCGAGGGGTCGCGCGTCTTGGCGCCAGGATGCCGTCTTGATGCGGAGGTGGCGGAGGTGCTCCATGAGCTACGTCGCCCGCAGCTGGGGGAGGGCGAGGTAGTGAGAGAGATGGTGCGGGGGAGCCACCAACGGCGATGACGAGCTCGGTGATGCGGTCGAGCCAGTCCTCGTAGAGGTTGTCTACCGGGCGGTAGCGCAGGAGCTCGCGTGCCATGAGTAGTGCAGCCAGTGCGTCCATGGGCGCGTGACGAGCGTGGGACTATGAACCGGCCGGAGTCAGCGACGGGGTGGCGGTGCGTCCATCCCGCCGCATAGAGGGGTGCAACAATGACGCTTGCTGCTTGTTTCCCGCCGCGCCGGTGGCGGTGTTGGCGGCGGGTGATGGAGAACAACGGGGAGGCCCGTCGATAGGAGCTGTCTGAGCAGCACGGACAGCGAGGGTGGCCCCACGCTCGGTGCGGGCTCGGCGTGTGTCCGCCATGGACTTGGTGGAGCAGCGGAGCGTGGATCGATGGAGGAAAAGCTTCAGCGCACCCCTACCTGGCGTGCCAAATGTCGGATTACAGGTTCCGGCAATCCCTTGACGTTCGAACTCTGGGTTGTGCACAAAGATCTCTCTCCCCTAGCTCACACTCTCGCCACGATCTCAAATCCTAGCTCGCCGAACCCGAGGAATAAGAGACACAAGAGTTTATACTGGTTCGGGCCACTGTTATGGTGCAATACCCTACTCCAGTGTGTTGTGGTGGATTTCCTTGTAGGCTAGGGATGAACAAGTACAAGGGAAGAACAGTCTCCTGTGGAGAGGTGTTCTTGAGCTCGATGAGCTTGTGTGTGTGTGGATGGACTGGTTCCTCTCCTGATCTAATGAGATGCCTCCTACGGTGGTGGCTAGTCCTATTTATAGAGGCCCTGGTCCACTTCCCAAATATTAGGCGGAAAGGGATCCCACAACGGCCAATTTGAAGGGGGACAACTAGTACAAGTTATCCTGACAAAAGGTGGTCTCCGCTTGCCAAAGGCTCTGGTGGTGACGCCATCGTGGGCTCCGTGATGACCTCCATCCTGCCGTCCTGCTGGTCTTTGTCTCGTTGCACCGATATGGAAACCTTTGCCTGATGCCTCGGGACTCCTCGCATGCGCTTGCCTCTTTAGCACCAATGAGGAAACTGGCACTCTGCGCCCGCCTGGCCTTGGTCGTCATGGCTCACGTCATGCACTCCTCATGAGGTGCCCCTTGCATAGATATCTCTGATCCTTGGGACCCAGCGTAGGGAGGCCGCCCCAGAGGAGGTCTTGGGGTCGTCCGCCTCACAAGGCTTGTTCCCTCGCGAGGGTCTTGAGTGGTTGCTGGTGAAGATGGGCCATACCAGGCCGCTGGTGGAGCCACGCCCTGGGCCGCAGGCATGCAAGTCTGGGCACCCCCGTTCTCGGGACACCGATAGCCGCCCTCCGACCGCCCCCGCCACGGGCGCGACCGCAGCACGCGCACCTCCTCCGGAGCAGGCCGACCAGGTTGTTGTGCCCAACGGAGAAACTGGCCCTCAAGCTCCTTCGCCACATCACCATGCCATCCAAATGGCTGCCCCGCAACGGCAAGGAAGTGGTGTTGTCGCCGCTACCACCGTTACGAGCGGAGCGATGGTGCGGTGCACGTCTTCATCACCCATGCCGAGCACTACAATGGAAGCCATGGCTTGGGCTCAACTGCTGCTGAGGTTTCTGCTAGCGACCGAGCAAATGGACGAGTGGTGTGCCACCATTCAGAGCCTGCTTGGTTTTGCCGAGGCTGGGGGCTCGCAGCAAGCTGGCCCACCACGGCATCCCCAAGCAACAATGACAACTCGCGCTGCTGGTTGTACGGAAGGGGCCACCCCCACAGTACAGTCCCCGCCACGACAACCGGCGCTAGCGCGGCAAAACCAAGAACCTGATGACGTCTCGATGGCCTCTTCTGACCCTCGAGCATGTCCAGACCAATGGCGAGACACGGAGGACAGGCAAAGGGGAGACACGTGTGTCATCGTCGAGCGACGCCGCGATGACCATCGCTGGACCAATGGGTGCGATGGACCCGACGTTGACGAGCTCGCACTCGAGGTCGGTGGGTGCCTACCTTTAGAGGTTGGGTGCCCTTCCTTTACTCGTGAGCTGCGGCAAGTTCGTTGGCCATCCGTCTGCATGTTCAAGCCAGAGATACCCCAGAAATATGATGGGAGGCTGAACCCGACAGAGTTTCTGAGCATCTACACCATTGCTGTTCAAGTTGCTGGGGGAAGAGATGAGCACGTGTTCGCCAACTACTTCCCTTTGGCGCTCAAGTCCAATGTGAGGTCTTGGCTGATGCACCTGCCGTAGAACTCCATTTCGCCATGGGATGACCTGTGCCATGAGTTCATTGGCGCCTACACTAGCGGCCATCAAGAACCAGGGCAGCCCAGCGACTTGCAGATCCTCCAGCAGAAAGAAGGAGAGACTCTTCGGAAGTACTTGTAGAGATTCAGCAGAGTCCACAGGAACATCCGAAATATCCATCCAACAGCTGTGATAGCTGCCTTCCAGTCCAATGTGCGCAATCGCAAGATTCGTTCCAAGATGAACGTGCGGTTGCCCAAGACTGTGAAGGAGCTTTACACCTTGGTGGACAAGTGTGCTCAGATGGAGGAGGGAAAGAAACTCCCCGGAGAAGATGACTGCATCAATGTCAACTCAGAAGATGACGATGAATCCACCAGTCAGAAGAAGAGTAAGAAGCACAGCAAGAGGCGCAAGGATAAGGCGGTGATGACTGTTGAAGGATCAGGCACGCTCAGTACCGGCAAGAAGGCCAGAGCCGATGCCCCCGGCAAGGAAGCTGCCGTGTGTGCTCACTATCGAGATGTTGCGGCTGCCGAGAAGGCTGGAAAGGCGATGGGACATACTATAAGATTCATCAGACCAAGGGCCATGATCTTCAAGAGTGTCATCAGGTTGAGTAGCTTGTCAAGAGGCAGAGAGCAGAATATGAGAAGCGTGATAAGGAAAAATATCAGAATGCCACTGGCGGGAAGGGCCAAGGTGGTGAAGCAAATCGTCCTGGCAAACCCTTCCAGAACCAAGGAAAACCCGCCTGGGGTCGAGAGAAGGAACTTGCAGTGATGAGAGTGATGGAGGGGATGAAGAGGAAACCAGTGAGCAGGACTTCCAGAAGGCCACTGATACCTTGTGCATTGACGAGGGTGCATCCCTGGAATTCTCTCACCGACAACTCAAACGGTGGGCACGTGAGGTCAATGCCATGGAGCCAGCAGCAGAAGCTTGGAGGCCGCTCAAATGGTCACGCACGCCCATCATCTTTGATGAAGAGGACCATCTTGACCATACCATTGCGGTAGGATGTTTGCCATTGTTGGTCTCTCCAACAATTCGCAACTTCAAAGTCACGAAGATGTTGGTTGACAGCGGGGCTGGGTTGAATCTGATTTCCCCAAAGGTCATCTGTAACTTCAGATAGTAGAGAAAGAACTAAACAACATGGGCACGTTTCAAGGAGTTAATCCCGGCAGGAGTCAGCCTAAGGGAAAGATCACGTTGCCTGTGACATTTGAGGGAGAACTAAACTACCAGACTGAGAAGATTGTGTTTGATGTGGTCGACCTCCCCCTGGTGTACAATGGGATCCTAGGATGCCTAGCCCTAGCTAAATTCATGGCGGCATCTCACTATGCCTACAACACCTTGAAATGCCTGGACTGGTAGGAGTCATTTCCCTCCCATCAGATGAGAAGGATGCAACCATTTGTGGCAGAAGCAACGGCAGCAGCAGTTCCCGCCAAGGAGAACAAAGGAAAGAAGAAGGATATCTGGGACGCCATCAAGGAATCTGGGAAGCGTATCTCTTCGAAGTGTGCCACGCATGTTGATGACTTGCCGGAGAGTTCCAATAGCAAGAGATCCAAGGTTGCTGCACCACAAGTGAAGAAGGTCCCGGCAGGGCTGGCTGGTGTAGATGACAAATAGGAAAGCGCGGTCGTTGCCTTCCAGCAGGTGAATATCGATGTGTTTGCCAAGCAACTATCTGATATCCCCGGTATTCCGAGGGAGGTAGTCGAGTACCACCTTGCTGTCTGCCGACATGCCCGACCTGTCAAGAAGAAAGTTCAGAAGTTGGCCTTAGAGAGGCTGCAGTTTATTGCAGAAGAGATTAAAAAGCTTGAGGCAGCTGGTTTGGTCGAAGGAGTGCTACATCCACCGTGGTTAGGAAATCCGGCGGTTGTTCGCAAGGGTAACGAGAAATGGAGGCTTTGCATAGATTTCACAGATCTCAACAAGGCTTGCCTGAAGGACCCATTTCCCTTGCCGCACATTGATCAGATTATGGATTCCACTTCAGGCTGCGATTTTATCTCCTTTTTGGATGCACATTATGTATATCACCAAATCTTCATGGCCAAATAAGACAAAGAGAAGACTTCATTCATCACCCCATGTGGTATGTACTGCGTCTGCATGCCATTCGGATTAAAGAGTGACGGGTCTACTTTTGCAAGGGTGGTCTACATTGGTTTTGAACAACAGCTGCATAGGAGCATTGAGGCTTATATGGATGATTTTGTGGTCAGCACCAAGGACAAAGCGACCCGCATCCAGGATTCAGAGGAGACATTTTCTAATTTATGCAAGATCGACTTGAAGCTCAACCCAGAGAAGTGTATGTTTGGCGTTCCCTCCGGCAAGCTACTTGGGTTCTTTGTGTCCCATCGAGGGATCGAAGCTAACCCCGACAAGATCAAAGCTATCGAGCAAATCCAGGCACCTAGGATAGTCAAGGATGTGAGGCATCTGATAGGGTGCATTGTTGTGCTAAGCAGACTCATTTCCAAGTCTGCCGAGCATGCCATGCCGTTCTTCAAAATTCTGAAAAAGGCAGGGCCCATGAAGTGGACCCCCGAAGCAGATGCAGTTTTGCAAGAGTTGAAGGCCTACTTGTCGTCTGTACCCACCTTGGTTGCCCCCAAACCACAAGAACCATTGCTGCTGTACTTGGCAGAAAACAATCAAGTGGTTAGTGCAGCCTTGGTGGCACAGCGGGAAGTGGAAGAAGCAGGAAGTGAGCAAGGCCCAGCAGAGCCAGATAACACTACAAAAAAAGAGACATCCGTGACATTTTGGGCCAAACAAAACTTCTTCTATCATGCTTATGACACTTCTATGATGATAACTATGACAAAACCCAGTATCATCATAGATGTGGTGGGCTCCTACTTCTATGACAAAAAATCATGACAGAAAATGGGCTTTTCGTCCTGGGCAGGCTGGAGACGTGGCTTCATGACATTCTTTGGGCTGTCCATGATGGAAAAAACCATGGTAGAAGCAAGGGCGAGGAAAATACCGGGGATTTCCCTGTTACGGTGGGTTTTCGGGGCCGAGCGATGCGCGTTTCTCTTGTACACGTACGCGCGTGGGTGCGAGGCATTGAGGTCTAATTGAACCCGAGAGAGGCGTTCGCCTACTGAACCCGAGCGATTGCACTACAAGCTACGTGTTACTAAACCCGAGTGATCGATCGATCTGGCTGTTAGCTGAACCCGATCGAGTGATTCCTTCGCTACTGTTGCTAACTGAAGCTGATTGAACCTGCTGCCTCTTGATGGACAGTGAGCGTTGTTGGGGGGTTGGATGAACAGGACCCCGTGGTAGTAGAGGCCGTTGCCGCTGGATGAACAGGACCCCAATCGATCGAGCTGGTTGGGGGTGGATGAACAGGACCCCGTGGAGGGCTGGATGAGCAGGACCCCATGGAGGGCTGGTTGAACAATAGCCGATGGAGGGTTGGATGAACTGTAGCCCATGGAGGGGTGGTTGAACAGGAGCCTGTGGAGAGGGATGGTTGAACATTAGCCGATGCAGGACCGGTGGAGGCTGGATGAATAGGAGCTTGTGGATGAACAGTTGCAGGTGGAGACTGGAGACTGATGACCCACAAGTATAGGGGATCGCAACAGTTTTCGAGGGTAGAGTATTCAACCCAAATTTATTGATTCGACACAAGGGGAGCCAAAGAATATTCTCAAGTATTAGCAGCTGAGTTGTCAATTCAACCACACCTAGAAACTTAATATCTACATCAAGGTATTTAGTAGCAAAGTAATATGATAGTAGTGGTAACGGAGGCAAAAGGTAACGGTAGCAAAAGTAATATTTTTCGGTTTTGTAGTGATTGTAACAGTAGCTATAGAAAAGTAAATGAGCGAAGAACAATATATGGAAAGCTCGTAGGCATTGGATCGGTGATGGAGAATTATGCCGGATGCGATCGATCATGTAACAGTCATAACCCAGGGTGACACAGAACTAGCTCCAGTTCATAAATGTAATGTAGGCATGTATTCCGAATATAGTCATACGTGCTTATGGAAAAGAACTTGCATGGCATCTTTTGTCCTACCCTCCCGTGGAAGTGGGGTCCTATTGGAAACTAAGGGATATTAATGCCTCCTTTTAATTGAGTACCGGACCGAAGCATTAACACATAGTGAATACATGAACTCCTCAAACTACGGTCATCACCGGTAAGTATCCCGATTATTGTCACTTCTGGGTTAACAGATCATCACACATACTAAGTGACTATTGACTTGCAAGATAGGATCAAGAACTCTCATATATTGATGAAAACATAATAGGTTTAGATCTAAAATCATGGCACTCGGGCCCTAGTGACAAGCATTAAGCATAGCAAAGTCATAGCAACATCAATCTCAGAACATAGTGGATACTAGGGATCAAACCCTAACAAAACTAACTCGATTACATGATAAATCTCATCCAACCCATCACCGTCCAGCAAGCCTACGATGGAATTACTCATGCACGGCGGTGAGCATCATGAAATTGGTGATGGAGGAAGGTTGATGATGATGATGGCGACAGATTCCCCTGTCTGAAGCCCCGAACGGACTCCAGATCAGCCATCCCGAGAGAGTTTAGGGCTTGGCGGCGGCTCCGTATCGTAAAACACGATGAATCCTTCTCTCTGATTTTTTTTCTCCCCTAAAGTGAATATATGGAGTCAAGGTTGAGGTCGGTGGAGCGCCAGGGGGCCCACGAGGCAGGGGGCGCACCCAGGGGGTAGGGCGCACCCCCACCCTCGGGGACAGGGTGTGGGCCCCCTGACGTGGATCTTTCTTACAGTATTTTTTATATTCCAAAATAATTCTTCGTTGATTTTCAAGTCATTCCGGGAACTTTTATTTCTGCACAAAAATAACACCATGTCAATTCTGCAGAAAACAGCGTTAGTCCGGGTTAGTTCCATTCAAATCATGCAAGTTAGAGTCCAAAACAAGGGCAAAAGTGTTTGCAAAAGTAGATACGACGGAGACGTATTAACTCCCCGAAGCTTAAATCTTTGCTTGTCCTCAAGCAATTCAGTTGATAAACTGAAAGTGATAAAGAAAAACTTTTACAAACTCTATTTTCTCTTGTTGTTGTAAATATGTAAAGCCAACGTTCAGGTTTTCAGCAAAGATTATGAACTAACCATATTCACAATAACACCTAGGTCTCATGTTTACTCATATCAATGACATAATCAACTAGCGAGCAATCATAATAAATCTCGGATGACAACACTTTCTCAAAACAATCATGATATGATATGACAAGATGGTATCTCGCTAGCCCTTTCTGAGACCGCAAAACATAAATGCAGAGCACCTTTAAAGATCAAGGACTGACTAGACATTGTAATTCATGGTAAAAGAGATCCAGTCAAGTCATACTCAATGTAAACTAACAGTAATTGATGCAAATGACAGCGGTGCTCTCCAACTGGTGCTTTTTAATAAGAGGATGATGACTCAACATAAAAGTTAATAGATAGGCCCTTCGCAGAGGGAAGCAGGGATTTGTAGAGATGCCAGAGCTCGGTTTTGAAATAGATATGAATAATATTTTGAGCGGCATACTTTCATTGTCAAAAACAACCGAGAGATCTCGATATCTTCCATGCTACACACATTATAGGCAGTTCCCAAACAGAATGGTAAAGTTTATACTCCCCTCCACCAACAAGCATGAATCCATGGCTTGCTTCAAACAACGAGTGCCTCCAACGAACAAGAGTCCCAGGGGAGTTTTGTTTGCAGTTATTTTGATTTGATTTGCATAAAGCATGGTACTGGGCATCCCGGTGACCAGCCATTTTCTTGCGAATGACGAGCGGAGTCCACTCCTCTTGAGAATAACCCGCCTAGCATGGAAGATACAGACAGCCCTAGTTGATACATGAGCTATTCGAGCATACAAAAGAGAATGTTTATTTGAAGGTTTAGAGTTCGGCACATACAAATTTACTTGGAATGGCAGGTAGATACCGTATATAGGTAGGTATGGTGGACTCATATGGAACAACTTTGGGGCTTATGGAATTGGATGCACAAGCAGTATTCCCGCTTAGTACAAGTGAAGGCTAGAAAAAGACTGGGAAGCGACCAGCTAGAGAGCGACAACAGTCATGAACATGCATTAAAATTAATCAACACTGAATGCAAGCATGAGTAGGATATAATCCATCATGAACTGCAGCGATCCGACCTCAAACGGTCAAGTCTCTGTGCTTCAGTGTCATCCCTGGATCGGTAATGCTGACACACACAATACTCGAGGATTTATAAGCGAGTAGCAATCACACTACTTATTACATCAAATGTCTTAGAAGAGAACTTATTAAAATAAATATGGCTTAAGGCCATCTAAGCTATCACTACATGCATATTTGGCTGGTGGAAAGCTCTATGGTTACAGTTTTTGCGAAAAGCCAATTTTTCCCTACAACAAAGGAATATATTTTATTTAACTATCATGGTAGTTGAAACATCATTGAGAAGGTTCCTCCAACTCAATCCCAATTAGAAGTAATTATTAACCCAACAACATTAATTTAGAGTGATGATAATCCAAGTACTAGATACTCAAGATTGTCCATAATCGGGGACACGGCTAACCATGATTAGTTTATACACTCTGCAGAGGTTTGCGCACTTTTCCCCACAAGACTTGATCTCCTCCATTGGATTTCTCGCACTACATTATGTTTGAGAAATGGATGACCGAGACACTCTTTTAGAAGCATTAACTCTCTACTCCAGATAGACTATACCACCTACAACACACTACCTGCTAGTCTATCTCTTCAAGAGCTTCACGCAACTTACTCAACTATGCTAGAGCCCACAATAGCTTGTGGCTGCACACGGAAGTCTCTAGCATGAAATATCTCAGTTCCCTTTGAGCCTGTGTGGCGGACCGTAGGATTATCACACAGTTACTCCGGGATATCCTAGGACAACACTGGATTCTCCAGGTGCCCAACAAGCAATCCACCTAGATGTGCATCAAAGTGGCCACCTTAAGTTGAACCGTTAATTAAAAATCTCACATCTGTCATGGTTTCACTCAAACCCAATCCACGTTTATGAGCATAGCATAGCAATATAAGCAATATGTAGAAGTAACTCCCAAGGGTTTGATAATAACAGGGCAATAGGTTCTACCTCATCAACTACTTCCCAACCCACATGTTATCAAATCCTAACCATGCAATGTTTGAGGATTGGAACTAATGCATAAAAACTGGGTGATAAAGGGTATGATCAAAGTGTTACTTGCCTTGCTGATGATCCGCAAAACCTAGAGACTCATAGTAGCACGCTTCGCTCTCCGGGTGTTCTATCGCAAACAAACAATAGCATACATAAGCAATCAAGCAAACAAGCACGGGTAAAACTCAAATAAGAGATCTAACCAGAAATTTCAACTTAAGAACTCCGGTTTGCAAAAAGAATCAAATCAAACGGAGCAACGAAACTCAAACTGCGAGAGAAAGAAGATCCAATTACTAATCTGGGCTAAAGTCAAATTTTACTGTACCAAAATCTTGTTCAAGTTGGTTAAACAGAAAGAGGGTTTCGAGACGAAGATGTAGGCGCTTGAATCGCCTGATTACGATAAACGAGCGAAAAGATAAACTAAAACGAAAATTGGATCAGAAATCGCGATCGAAAATAATCGCGGAAAATCCGGGAAAAAGAAAATTGGCGAACAGGCTAACGAACGAACGTTCGTGGTCTATGGCTAATGAGTAAACACCATTCGTTAAAACGAACATACGAACGAACGTCCGCTAAATAAACTCAACCGGAAAAAAATAAAACCGATCTATTCTAAAAAAAACCTAGGGTTTTAAAAAAAATCGGATTGGTTTTTTTCTCAAAACCGGCAGCGGCGAGGCGATTACCTTGGCGGGGCTCCGACGAGGTCCGGCGGTCTCTGCGGGGTCCGGGTGGGCCTGCGGGGCGGCGGGCGGTGCGGCGTG
>NC_041380.1:221806487-221831261 GCF_002162155.2 Triticum dicoccoides | reverse complement strand
TGCGGCAGCGGTGCGGCGCTGTGATGGCGGGGCGCGGCAGGCGGCGGGGTTGGCGGGAGGTGGTGGAGTTGGGGGCGGGGGCGGCACTATAAAAGGAGGGGGGCTTGCTTGGGGGAGGGGCAAGGCGGCGCGGGAGAGTCCCGGCCGGACTCGGCCTCGGGCGGCGGCGGCGGCCTCCCGGTCTCCTGGAGGGAGACGAGGCGCGGGGAGGTGGGCCGGCTCGGCTGGGCTTCGCCCAGTCGGCGCTGGATATATATATATTTTTTGAATAATTTCACCGAAACTTAAATAAATCCTAGAAAAATAAATAAAATCTAAAAATGCCAAAACAAATTTTCACCGTCTAAATAAAATATTTGGAACGAGATGAACATTTTATTGGCCCTAAAATGCAATTTTGTAAAATGTGCAATTTTTCTAATCCAAATAAAATAGCAATAAAGTCCGAATAAAAATCCAAATATTTGGTTTTAATATTTTTCTTCCAATATTTCATTTATTTTGGAGAAGTCATATTATTTCCTCTCATATATTTTTAATATGAAATATTTTTGGAGAGAAAAATAATTAAAACCAAAATTCCTCGTTTCAATATTTGATTGAATTCAAATATGACAACGGTGAAATCCCCAACTCTCTCCGAGGGTCCTTGAGTTGCTTAGAATTTAGTGGATCGCGAAGCGAAATGCAGCAAAATATGATATGCATGAATGATCTATGTATAACATTCCAAATTGGAAATTTGGGATGTTACAAACCTACCCCCCTTAAGATGAATCTCGCCTTTGAGATTCGGGTTGGCTAGAAAATAGGTGTGGGTGGTGTTTGCGAAGATCATCCTCTCGTTCCCAGGTGGCTTCATCCTCGGTATGGTGGCTCCACTGAACCTTGCAAAACTTGATAACCTTGCTGCGGGTGGCTCGGCTAGCATATTCAAGAATCCTAACTGGCTTCTCCTCATAGGTCAGATCATTGTCCAACTGAATCGCCTCCAAGGGCACTGTATCTCTTAGCGGTATATCGTCCATCTCAGCATGACACTTCTTCAGCTATGAAACATGAAACACATCGTGGACTCCTGACAGTCCTTCAGGTAACTCCAACTTGTAGGCAACTTCTCCCATACGCTCGAAAATTTGATACAGTCGTACAAATCTCGGGGCTAACTTTCCCTTAATTCCAAAACGTTTCACTCCTCGCAAGGGTGACACTCGCAGATATGCTCTGTCTCCAATTTCATAGGTTATTTCCTTGTGTTTCGAATCTGCATAACTCTTCTGTCTGGACTGAGCTACCTTTAATCTATCTCGGTTCAACTTAACCTTTTCTTCAGACTCCTTGATCAAATCTGGTCCAAACAACTGTCGGTCTCCAACTTCATCCCACAATAACGGTGTTCTGCACCTCCATCAATACAGGGCTTTGAACGGTGCCATCTTCAAACTGGCTTGATAACTATTGTTGTATGAGAACTCCGGGTAGGGTAAATTGTCATCCCAACTAGATCCATAATCTAGCGCACAGGCTCTCAACATATCCTCCAGAATCTGGTTGACTCTCTCGGTCTATCCATCCGCCTGCGGGTGGAATGTTGTACTGAACTCCAATCTTGTTCCCAAAGTCTGATGCAGTTGATGCCAAAACTTTGAGGTAAATTGTGTTCCTCTATCTGATACGATGGTCCTAGGAACTCCATGTAGACATACAATCCTGGTCATATATATCTTGGCTAACTTCGCACTTGTATAGGTGGTTTTCCATGGGATAAAGTGAGCCACTTTGGTCAAGTGATCAACTACTACCCATATAGAATCATATCCCGATTTGATCCTGGGTAATCCGGTGATAAAATCCATGCCAAGTTTATCCCACTTCCATTCGGGTATCGGCATAGGTTGTAACAATCCTGCTGGCTTTTGATGTTCAGCCTTCACTCTCTGACATACATCACATACGGCTACATACTCGGCAATATCCTTCTTCATACCAGTCCACCAGAAACGTTCCTTCAAATCCAAATTCATCTTGGTGTTTCCGGGGCATATCGAGTATGGTGAGTCATGAGCCTCCTGAAGTATTAACTTCCTGATCTCTCTTTTATTGGGCAAATAAACACGGTCCTCAAACCATAAGGTGTCGTGTTCATCCTCACGAAAACCTTTGGCCTTTCCTTTGCTCATTCTCTCTTTTATCTCAGCAATCTCTGCATCATCCTTCTGAGCTTCTCGAATATTTCCCAACAATGTAGACTGAACCTCCATTGTTGCAACAAAACCTCTAGGAACAATCTCCAATCGAAGTTACCTGAGATCCTCTGCTAACTCCTTTGGCAATCCCGTGCTCACTAGGCTATTAGCATAACTCTTCCGACTCAAAGAGTCTGCTACGACATTGGCATTGCCTGGATGATAGTGAAGTTGATGTCATAATACTTTATAAGCTCCAACCATCTCCTCTGCCTAAGGTTCAGCTCCTTCTATGTGAAAATGTACTTCCAACTCCTATGATCCGTGTACACATCGCAACAATTTCCAATAAGGTAATGTCTCCATGTCTTCAACGCATGCACTACTGCTGCTAACTCCAAATCATGCGTGGCATAATTTAACTCATGCAATTTCAATTGTCATGAGGCATACGAAACAACTCTTCCGTCCTGCATAAGCACACTTCCAAGTCCTAGGCGAGAGGCATCACAATACACTTGAAACTCCGTACGTATATCCGGCAGAATTAGCACTGGGGCTGTAGTCAAACGTTTCTTTAACTCCTGAAAACTCGCCTCGCATTCTTCTGTCCATTTAAATTTGGTATCTTTCTTCAATAACTCCGTCATTGGTTTTGCAATCTTGGAAAAGTTCTCAATGAATCTCCGATAGTATCCTGCGAGTCCAAGAAAACTACGGATCTCGCTACCTGAAGTGGGTGCCAACCATTCAGTGACTGACTAAACCTTGGTGGGATCTACTGCTACACCTTCTCCTGATATAACATGTCCAAGGAATCCGACTTCCTTCAACAAAAACTCACATTTGTTGAAGTTGGCATACAACTGGTGTTCCCTGAGTTTATCGAGAACTAAACGCAAATGCTCTTCGTGCTCCTCCTCATTCTTCGAGTATACCATTATATCATCAATGAACACTACAACAAACTTATCCAAATATTCCATGAACACCTTGTTCATCATGCTCATGAAATAGGCAGGGGCGTTAGTCAATCCAAATGACATGACCGTATACTCATACAACCTGTACCTTGTGGTAAATGTTGTCTTTGGTATATCCTTCTCTTGAATCTTCAGCTGGTGATATCCAGATCGCCGATCGATCTTTGAAAACACCTTAGCTCCTTGCAGCTGGTCAAACAAATCATTGATCATCGGCAGTGGGTATTTGTTTTTGATTGTCACCTTATTTAACGCGCGATAATCAACAACCATTCTTATAGACTTATCCTTCTTCTCAACCAAAAGCACTGGGCTCCCCATGGTGATGAACTCCGTCGAATGTAACCTTTCTCCAATAACTCCTTGATCTGCTTCTTGATCTCCTCTAGATCATTCGCGGGCATCCGATAGGGTCTCTTTGATATAGGCCCGGTGCCTGGCAACAGTTCTATCAAAAACTCGATGTCTCGGTCCGGTGGCATGCCTGGTAACTCCTCTAGAAAAACATCTGGGTAATCCTTCACTACAGGCACTTCCTCCTGAATAATTCCCATGAGGGTATTCACTTCGCTACTCCTAGGCGCATGCCTATTACATACTTAATCCTTTTTCCCTCAGAGGTGGTGAGACAAATTGACTTACTAACACAGTCAATGCTTCCTCCATACTTTGACCTCCAGTCCATGCCTAATATCACATCCCATCCTTGTGACTCCAAGATTATTAGGTCGGACGGGAAAACATGGCTACGAGTTAAGGGTATCTGGTCGCACCATCGACTAGCCTTATACTCTGCTCCAGGTGAAATTACTAACAGAGGGGTCCTAAGGGTTTGGGTTGGCAGTTTAAACTTCTCCACGAATCCCCTTGATATGTATGAATGTGATGCACCAGTATCAAAAAGAACAAGGGCGGTAAAAGACTTAACCAAAAACTTACCAATAACCGCGCCTGGCTGCTCTTCAAGCTCCTCCACGTTAACGTGGTTCACTTGTCCTTTGTTGAATGGATTAGGCTTCTTTCCAGCGCTCCCGTTACCGTTTCCATTATTTGCTTCCGGGCAGTCCGTGGCATAGTGTCCAGTCTTCCCGCACTTGAAACAAGTAACGTGGCTTAGGTCTCTCTTGGCGGGTGTGGCTGGATTGGGTCAGTTCTGATTGTTGCTTGCTCCATTCCCATTCCCATTCCTTGGGCCAGTATGATTATGGGTACTTCCTCTATTGTGGGTGTGGACTCCATGGTTATGAACAAGTCCTCCCGAGTTCGGGGTTAGACGAGGCTTCTGCTGAGCTCCTGAGTTATACCTTCCTTGTCCATACTTTATTTTGCGGCTCTCAATTTGTTGCTGCTTCCCTTCAATCATAAGAGCCTTATCTACCAACTTCTGGTAGTTGTTGAATGTTGCCACCATCAACTGCATGCTCATATCATCGTTCAACCCTTCCATAAACTTCTCCTGCTTCGCGGCATCTGTGGCCACATCGTCACGGGCATAACGAGATAACTTGCTAAATTCATCCATGTACTGAGCCACAGTACGGTTCCCCTGGCGTAAGTTGCGAAACTCACGCTTCTTCATGCTCATAGCTCCTGTTGAGACATGGGCGGTGCGGAATGCTTGCTGAAACTGGTCCATATAACAGTGGCTATAGGATAGGTGACTATGTAATTCTCCCACCATGAGGCTGCTAGTCCATCCAACTGATGTGCGGCAAAATGCACCTTCTCAGCATCTGTACATCCTGCAGTGGTTAACTCCCTTCCAATCTTGCGGATCCAATCTTCTGCCACTATCGGCTCGGTGCTACTGGAAAACACCGACGACTGCAACCTCAGAAAACGGGCTAGGTTATCCACTGGTGGTGGTGGCGGTGGGCTGTTGTTTTTGTTGTTGTTGCCTTGGTTCTGTACTAACAACTACATCAGGGTATTCTGTTGCTGGATCAACTGAGTGAGCTCCGGTGGGAAAGTAAATCCGTGGTCATGTCTCGGAGGTATCTGAGGGTGTAGAGGGAAGAGAATAGAATAGAATGAGGTCTAGTGAGAAAAACACTACCCATATGCACATGAGACAAACACAATAATTCCACTCAATCAAGCAAGCAAGGGCATACAATCGATCTAACTATCATTATAAAAGTGCTTGGACTATACTATATACATGGTGGAATACTACTACTGATGTGGTGGTCTACTAGAAATATTGCTCGCTTGAAGACTCCATAATGTCTGCTCTAGCTTCATCTTCATAGTCATCATCGCTATCGTCGGTGTCCGAGTCGGTGTCGTCGATGATGATGTAGTCCTCCGGTCGAATCTCCTTGGGTTCTTCGTCTTCTCCTCCTGGCTCGGTTGAAGACTCCATACATGCGGAAGGCTTGGACGATAAAGTGGGTCCATCAAATCCAACGGCATAGCTGAGCTGCACGGCAATGACCTAACGAACCTTACTCCTCGTCTGAAAAGCCTGCAACATAATACGTTGCAGCCCGAAAACGGGTCGGCACATGGAATATGCTGGCAATGTAACACAGTAGAGCAAGAACAGAATAATGCTATCACTACATGCATATTTGGCTGGTGGAAAGTTCTATGGTTACAGTTTTTGTGAAAAGCCAATTTTTCCCTGCAACAAAGGAATATATTTTATTTAACTATCATGGTAGTTGAAACATCATTGAGAAGGTTCCTCCAACTCAATCCCAATTAAAAGTAATTATTAACCCAACAATATTAATTTAGAGTGATGAGATACATATGATAATCCAAGTACTAGATACTCAAGATTGTCCATAACCGGGGACACGGCTAACCATGATTAGTTTATACACTCTGCAGAGGTTTGTGCACTTTTCCCCACAAGACTCGATCTCGTCCGTTGGATTTCTCGCACTACATTATGTTTGAGAAATGGATGACCGAGACACAGTCTTTTAGAAGCATTAACTCTCTACTCCGGATAGACTATACCACCTACAACCTACTACCTGCTAGTCTATCTCTTCAAGAGCTTCACGCAACTCACACAACTATGCTAGAGCCCATAATAGCTTGTGGCTGCACACGGAAGTTTCTAGCATGAAATATCTCAGTTCCCTTTGAGCCTGGGTGGCGGACCATAGGATTATCACACGGGTACTCCGGGATATCCTAGGACAACACTGGATTCTCCAGGTGCCCAACAAGCAATCCACCTAGATGTGCATTAAGGTTGCCACCTTAAGTTGAACCATTAATTAACAATCTCACATTTGTCATGGTTTCACTCAAACCTGATGAGGACATCAATACAATTGTTACACCCACAGCCCCTGCTGCTATACATACTGGACCAATTACTAGAGCTCGTGCACGCTAACTAAATTACCAGGTACTTTCGTTTCTTGGTAATGATTCTAATGTTCATGAGAATATGATGCTGCCTAAATTGGATACATTTGTTTTGCTTACAAATGAAGGGCCTAGCTTGGAGAAGGATGAATATTGGAGCAAGAACAAGCATGGAGATGATGGCATGCGCAACGGGAACAAGAACGGAGTTACAAGTGATGATTTCAGGACTTTGAAGCCACCATAATGGATGCATGAAGCCTTGGACGAAATATACAAGATGCCACTTCATAAATTTCGTCCCGAGGCTATTTTAGGTGCTGCGTCACCTTATTATTGGGCCAGGCCCATGTAATTTCGAAATACATAAGTATAGGATATTTTTAGAGTCCGTATGTGTGGGGAAACAAGAGATAGGGTTGATTTCGGACCCCTCCACCAAGGGCCACGAAATTCCCCCCTCTTCCTCCATATATACAGCCCTTAGGGCATCGTTTAGACTTTGGGATTTTGTTTAGATTAAAAGTTCGCCATAGCTGCAACTTCGCGTACTTCGTTTGTGTTCAACGACCAGACAAAGGCGTCACAGAACCCCACCTTGATCAATAAAGCTTTGATCTTATATTCGCAATATCCAGATTGCAATCTCAGTTTCTTGCTTGTTCTTCGTTTGCTCGCAGGAAACAGACCCTCGTGGTCAGGTTGATCGTGCTCCGGCGTGGACAATAACCTCTCGGAGTTGGTTTAGCGATTGCTAAGGCGCGACGTCCTCGCACGTTCGTAGTCGGATCGTCAAAGTCGACTGCCACCAAAGCGATATCCATCATCTCATTGAAAGACAGGACACCTTTGCCTCTATCAAGTGGTATCAGATTTCCAGGTTGCTCGGTGAGATTTTACAGTTTTTCGTAGTTTAGATCGAGTCTGTTCTTCATACCTATAGTCCACGAAAAAGCCACAAAAAAATTAGGGTTAGTTCATCATATCCGAACCAATCTGAGCCTTTGCATAATCTTTTTAGGGTTTTGCTTTGTTGAATTTGCGGTTGCGTCGTCGTGTCTAGTTGCTGGTCTTAGAGTCTAGTCTTTTAGAGTTTCGAGTTCTGGTCATAAGTTGTCACGCCGCCACCGCTTCGAATCCGTATCCATATACCACCACAGCTGTCATATACCACCACCGCTGCCATCTACCACCATATATCCACCACCAATCCGAGTTCTTGTCATATTAGGTTTGTTTTTGAGATCCATCTAGATTCTGATTCGTGTTTCCTTGCCGGAGTAGGTTTCGGAAAAAAAAAGAGTCCGGAAACCACGCTCCGTTTAGGCCCAAAATTTTACGAAAACACATTTTTCGAAAAAAATTCTGGCTATCCTATTTTTAGGTGTTTCTGAGTGTTTTGAGACAGGTGCCATTATAGGAAGTTTTTTTTGACCCGTTTCCAGTTTTTGGGTCCGGGCAGTCGAAAAAAAATTGGTCGAAAAAATTTCGTGCCCATCCTGTCAGTTTGAGCTAGGAAAAGTTTTGAGACACTCGCCATTATAGTGATTTTTCGCAAAAAAAAAGCAGCGCAAAAAAAAGAGCGAAAAAAAAATTCCAGAGTGTGCTTTTCCCTTGTTTACGTGCCGCGCCGTGATTTTGTTGGTGTTCTAGGCTCGCGTCTCTAGCACAGTCTAGCCTAGGACCAGCACAGTACCATCGTTGAGCGTTTATTCAACTTTGCATCTCTGAATTGATTATTGCTGACCCTTTTTGCTACCATATTATAAGCCTTCCCAGCTCCACATACATCTACGTCGTGCGTTTGACTCTCCCTGGTAATCGCTCTATCCAAGCTTTGAGAGTTTTTGACTACAACGGTTGCCGATCACTGCCTGCTGCTGGGTAAGAACTGGTAAGAATTTGAGATTTGCTTGACGGATTTGTGACACCCACCACCACCTCTTGTTAGTAGTCTGTAGGATCATATTATTGTGTGTTTCTATTGCTGCTAACCATGCCAGGATCACAAGCCGACGAGACTGACTGGGAGAACATGACGAATAAGGATTTGCATGATAAATTTTAGCAAATGATGAGTGAACAGGTGCAAGACGTGCTAAACAGATTTGAAGAGGCCATGGAGAAGATAGATGGCATGGAGAAGACGTTCGAAACAAAGCTCGATAACAAGTTTAATGAATTGCTTGCGCGTCTTCCACCACCACCACCCGCTGCACCTAACGCACCTCTCCAACAACAACAACAACGACTACCTCCACGTCGCGAAATAGACCTCCGCCGAGCGAGCCGTGTTCCTCTTGCGTTTGGCCAAACTGTTGGTGCTGCTGTTGATACTTCTGTGGCTCCTGCTGCTGATGCGGAGGAGGATGATTCTGTGGGAGATTACGAGGATGAGGTTGCTCAAAATCAGAACTACGTGCAACCACCAGCACCACCACCAGCAGGTCGACCTCAGGTATATATTCGTAATGGTAGGCCTGCACCACCACCTCAGGTACGAGATGATGTCCATATTCCTAAACTGAAATTGAATATTCCACCATTTGAGGGTAGATATGTTCCTGATATATATCTTACTTGGGAGTTAGAAACTGAACAACGTTTTACATGTTTACAATATCCCGAGGAGAGACAGGTTGCTGCTGCTGTTTGTGCTTTCACTAGTTTTGCATGTGTCTGGTGG
Source organism: Triticum dicoccoides (assembly GCF_002162155.2). NCBI lineage: Eukaryota > Viridiplantae > Streptophyta > Magnoliopsida > Poales > Poaceae > Triticum > Triticum dicoccoides. The sequence goes on along the minus strand of NC_041380.1, from coordinate 221,822,076 downwards.
TCTGAACATTGTAGATTATATCCTATTCCAACTACTTGGGCTGCTTTGAAAACTGCTATGCGTACGCGTTGGGTTCCACCATATTATCAACGTGAATTGCTTCAAAAATTGCAGCGTTTAAGACAAGGAAAAAATTCTGTAGAAGAATATTATCAGGAATTACAAACTGGCATGATTCGATGTGGTATTGTTGAGGAGAATGAAGCTATGCTTGCACGTTTTCTGGGTGGATTAACTAGAGAGATTCAGACCATTCTAGACTATAAGGAGTATACTAATATCACTCGTTTATTCCATCTTGCTTGTAAAGCTGAACGTGAAGTGCAGGATCGACAAGCATTGGCGCGAACTAACTTTTCTGCAGGCCGACCTTCATCATGGACACCGCGTGCATCTTCTACTTCAACTGCACCAGCACCTCAATCAGGTGCCTCCTACAGCCGTGATACAAGAAAACAGGAACAACCACCATTATCTGCCAAGAGCGCACATGCCGGGCCTGCACAGAGTTCTTCTTCTTCCAGGGCATCAACAGGGCACACAAGTGATATTATTTGTCGTCGTTGTAAGGGAGGAGGTCATTATGCGAGAGAATGCAAATCTCCGCGTGTGATGATTGCTACCGAGGGTGGTGGATATGAGTCCGGTAGTGACTATGATGAGGAGACATTGGCTCTTATTACACGTGAAGAACATGGTGGAGATGATTCTGATCATGAGAGGCAATACATGGCTCCTGAAGACGCTGAAAGGTATGAATGTTTAGTTGCTCAACGTGTTTTGAGTGTGCAGGTCACACAAGCTGAGCAAAATCAGAGGCACAATTTGTTCCATACCAAGGGAGTTGTGAAGGAACGTTCTGTGCGCGTCATAATAGACGGAGGGAGCTACAACAACTTGGCTAGCATGGAGATGGTGGAGAAGCTTTCTCTCACCACAAGACCACATCCACATCCTTACTACATCCAATGGTTCAACAACAGCGGCAAGGTTAAGGTAACATGTACTGTTCGTGTGCATTTTAGTATCTCTACATATGCTGATTATGTTGATTGTGATGTGGTACCTATGCAAGCATGTTCCTTATCACTTGGTAGACCATGGCAATTTGATAAAAATTCTGTACACCATGGTAGAAACAATCACTATACTCTTGTTCATAAGGATAAAAATATTACTTTGCTTCCTATGACTCCTGATTCCATTTTGAAAGATGATATTAATAGAGCTAATAAAGCAAAACAGGAGAAGAATAAGAGTGAAAATCAGATTGTGGCAAAAGAATTTGAGCAACAAATGAAGCCTAATAATAAACCATCTAGTGTTGCTTCTGAAATTAAATTGAAAAGTGCATGTTTATTTGCCACCAAATCTGATATTGATGAGCTAGATTTCAGCAAATCTGTTTGCTATGCTTTTGTGTGCAAAGAGGCATTATTTTCATTCGAGGACGTGCCTTCCTCTTTGCCTCCTGCTGTCACTAACATTTTGCAGGAGTTCGCTGACGTCTTTCCACAAGACGTGCCACCGGGATTACCGCCTATTCGAGGGATTGAGCATCAGATTGACTTAATTCCCGGTGCTTCACTGCCAAACCGTGCACCATACCGTACCAATCCAGAGGAGACGAAGGAGATTATGCGTCAAGTACAAGAGCTTCTCGACAAAGGTTATATACGCGAATCCCTTAGTGATAGAGGCAAAGGTGTCCCGTCTTTCGATGAGATGGTGGATTTCGCTTTGGTGGAAGTCGACTTTGACGATCCGACTACGAACGTGCGAGGACGTCGCGCCTTAGCAATCGCTAAACCAACTCTGAGAGGTTATTGACCACGCCGGAGCACGATCAACCTGACCACGAGGGTCTGTTTCCTGCGAGCAAACGAAGAACAAGCAAGAAACTAAGATTGCAATCTGGATATTGCGAATATAAGATGAAAGCTTTATTGATCAAGGTGGGGTTCTGTGACGCCTTTGTCTGGTCGTTGAACACAAACGAAGTACGCGAAGTTGCAGCTATGGCGAACTTTTAATCTAAACAAAACCCAAAGTCTAAACGATGCCCTAAGGGCTGTATATATGGAGGAAGAGGGGGGAATTTCGTGGCCCTTGGTGGAGGGGTCCGAAATCAACCCTATCTCTTGTTTCCCCACACATACGGACTCTGAAAATAGCCTATACTTATGTATTTCGAAATTACATGGGCCTGGCCCAATAATAAGGTGACGCAGCACCTAAAATAGCCTCGGGACGAAATTTATGAAGTGGCATCTTGTATATTTCGTCCAAGGCTTCATGCACCCATTATGGTGGCTTCAAAGTCCTGAAATCATCACTTGTAACTCCGTTCTTGTTCCCCTTGCGCATGCCATCATCTCCATGCTTGTTCTTGCTCCAATGTTCATCCTTCTCCAAGCTAGGCCCTTCATTTGTAAGCAAAACAAATGTATCCAATTTAGGCAGCATCATATTCTCATGAACATTAGAATCATTACCAAGAAACGAAAGTACCTGGTAATTTAGTTGGCGTGCACGAGCTCTAGTAATTGGTCCAGTATGTATAGCAGCAGGGGCTGTGGGTGTAACAATTGTATTGATGTCCTCATCACTTTGAAAACTGCTATGCGTACGCGTTGGGTTCCACCATATTATCAACGTGAATTGCTTCAAAAATTGCAGCGTTTAAGACAAGGGAAAAATTCTGTAGAAGAATATTATCAGGAATTACAAACTGGCATGATTAGATGTGGTATTGTTGAGGAGAATGAAGCTATGCTTGCACGTTTTCTGGGTGGATTAAATAGAGAGATTCAGACCATTCTAGACTATAAGGAGTATACTAATATCACTCGTTTATTCCATCTTGCTTGTAAAGCTGAACGTGAAGTGCAGGATCGACAAGCATTGGGGCGAACTAACTTTTCTGCAGGCCGACCTTCATCATGGACACCACGTGCATCTTCTACTTCAACTGCACCAGCACCTCCATCCGGTGCCACCTCCAGCCGTGATACAAGAAAACAGGCACAACCACCATTATCTGCCAAGAGCGCACCCGCGGGGCCTGCACAGCGTTCTTCTTCTTCCATGGCATCAACAGGGCACACAAGTGATATTATTTGTCGTCGTTGTAAGGGAGGAGGTCATTATGCGAGGGAATGCAAATCTCCGCGTGTGATGATTGCTACCGCGGATGGTGGATATGAGTCCGCTAGTGACTATGATGAGGAGACATTGGCTCTTATTACACGTGAAGAACATGGTGGAGATGATTCTGATCATGAGACACAATACATGGCTCCTGAAGACGCTGACAGGTATGAATGTTTAGTTGCTCAATGTGTTTTGAGTGTGCAGGTCACACAAGCTGAGCAAAATCAGAGGCACAATTTGTTCCATACCAAGGGAGTTGTGAAGGAACGTTCTGTGCGCGTCATAATAGACGGAGGGAGCTGCAACAACTTGGCTAGCATGGAGATGGTGGAGAAGCTTTCTCTCACCACAAGACCACATCCACATCCTTACTACATCCAATGGTTCAACAACAGCGGCAAGGTTAAGGTAACACGTACTGTTCGTGTGCATTTTAGTATCTCTACATATGCTGATTATGTTGATTGTGATGTGGTACCTATGCAAGCATGTTCCTTATTACTTGGTAGACCATGGCAATTTGATAAAAATTCTGTACACCATGGTAGAAACAATCACTATACCCTTGTTCATAAGGATAAAAATATTACTTTGCTTCCTATGACTCCTGATTCCATTTTGAAAGATGATATTAATAGAGCTAATAAAGCACAACAGGAGAAGAATAAGAGTGAAAATCAGATTGTGGCAAAAGAATTTGAGCAACAAATGAAGCCTAATAATAAACCATCTAGTGTTGCTTCTGAAATTAAATTGAAAAGTGCATGTTTATTTGCCACCAAATCTGATATTGATGAGCTAGATTTCAGCAAATCTGTTTGCTATGCTTTTGTGTGCAAAGAGGCATTATTTTCATTCGAGGACGTGCCTTCCTCTTTGCCTCCTGCTATCACTAACATTTTGCAGGAGTTCGCTGACGTTTTTCCACAAGACGTGCCACCGGGATCACCGCCTATTCGAGGGATTGAGCATCAGATTGACTTAATTCCCGGTGCTTCACTGCCAAACCGTGCACCATACCGTACCAATCCAGAGGAGACGAAGGAGATTATGCGTCAAGTACAAGAGCTTCTCGACAAAGGTTATATACGCGAATCCCTTAGTCCTTGTGCTGTTCCTATTATTCTAGTGCCGAAAAAGGATGGTACATCACGTATGTGTGTTGATTGTAGAGGCATTAATAATATTACTATTCGTTATCGTCATCCTATTCCTAGGCTAGATGATATGCTTGATGAATTGAGTGGCTCTACAATATTCTCCAAAGTTGATTTGCGTAGTGGCTACCATCAAATTCGTATGAAATTGGGAGATGAATGGAAAACAGCATTTAAAAATAAGTTTGGATTATATGAGTGGTTAGTCATGCCTTTTGGGTTAACTAATGCACCTAGTACTTTCATGAGATTAATGAACGAAGTTTTACATGCTTTCATTGGATGATTTGTGGTAGTTTACTTTGATAACATATTGATTTATAGCAGATCTTTGGAGGAACATTTGGAACATTTACGTGCTGTTTTTATTGCTCCACGTGATGCACGTTTGTTTGGTAACCTTGGGAAGTGCACCTTTTGCACCGACCGAGTATCTTTTCTTGGCTATGTTGTTACTCCACAGGGAATTGAAGTTGATAAAGCCAAGATTGAAGCTATTGAGAGTTGGCCGCAGCCCAAAACGATGATGAGGACATGGCTACCTTGGATATGACCAAAAATATTGCATATATGCATATTTGTCAGGTGATTTCTAGTGCAAACTATTCAATAATCTATTTATGTTATCCAGAACAAAAATACTTCACACACTTTTGTGTTTTGTCTAATTGCAGGTGTATGGGACATTTGTACAATCTACATATGAAGATGAGGAAGAAAGAGATGTTTATTTGCTGTCCAACAAGTTCTCTCACGTCACTTTTGGCCCAAGAGAAGATAGAGTCCAAGTCTCTCACGTTCTGGATTCAGATTCGGACTGCACAGACACACCTGACTCAAAACGCACACAAGTTTTTCATACGGACTCCGAATTGGATGATTCTTTTTTTGTTGGAAACTAGATTTCGTGCACTTTCCAACCCAATTGGAATCACCTTCAAATTCGTCTGGAGTGTTGAGTTGTGGACGAAACAATCTGATGCTGCAGCAGAATCCGAGTCAAACTACAAGTCCAAAGGTGTTACATCACCTCCACTTGGGCTCATTGGCCTTGTACGACCTAGATTTAGTTTTAGGCTGCCTTGGGACGTCCTCCCACCTCCTTGGCCGCCACCCCTTGCTCCTATATAAGTAGATCCATCTAGTAGCTTTTCCTGGGGATTTGTTTAGTTAAAAGTTAGCCATTGCAACTTCGTGTACTTCGTTTGTGTCCAACGACCAGACCAAGACCGCTTACGGATCCCCACCATTATCAATACCTCATATATATTTGCAATATTCAGATTGCTTTATCATATTCTTGCTCGTTCTTCGGTTGCTTGCAGGAATAGACCTTCGTGGTCAGGCTGACCGTGCTTCCGGCATCATCAGTAACCTCAGGAGATTGGTTTAGCGATTGCTAAGGCGCAACGTCGTGCACGTTTGTAGTCGGATCGTCAAAGTCGTCTCCACCAAATCGATAGTTATCATCTCATCGAAAGATCGGGACACCCTCGCCTCTATCAAGTGATGAGGACATGGCTACCTTGGATATGACCAAAAATATTGCATATATGCATATTTGTCAGGTGATTTCTAGTGCAAACTATTCAATAATCTATTTATGTTATCCAGAACAAAAATACTTCACACACTTTTGTGTTTTGTCTAATTGCAGGTGTATGGGACATTTGTACAATCCACATATGAAGATAAGGAAGAAAGAGATGTTTATTTGCTATCCAAAAAGTTCTCTCACGTCACTTTTGGCCCAAGAGAAGATAGAGTCTAAGTCTCTCACGTTCTGGATTCAGATTCGGACTGCACAGACACACCTGACTCAAAACGCACACAAGTTTTTCATGCGGACTCCGAATTGGATGATTCTTTTTTTGTTGGAAACTAGATTTCGTGCACTTTCCAACCCAATTGGAATCACCTTCAAATTCGTCTGGAGCGTTGAGTTGTGGACGAAACAATCTGATGCTGCAGCAGAATCCGAGTCAAACTACAAGTCCAAAGGTGTTACATCACCTCCACTTGGGCTCATTGGCCTTGTACGACCTAGATTTAGTTTTAGGCTGCCTTGGGACGTCCTCCCACCTCCTTGGCCGCTACCCCTTGCTCCTATATAAGTAGATCCATCTAGTAGCTTTTCCTTGGGATTTGTTTAGTTAAAAGTTAGCCATTGCAACTTCGTGTACTTCGTTTGTGTCCAACGACCAGACCAAGACCGCTTCCGGATCCCCACCATTATCAATACCTCATATATATTTGCAATATTCAGATTGCTTTATCATATTCTTGCTCGTTCTTCGATTGCTTGCAGGAATAGACCTTCGTGGTCAGGCTGACCGTGCTTCCGGCATCGTCAGTAACCTCAGGAGATTGGTTTAGCGATTGCTAAGGCGCAACGTCGTGCACGTTTGTAGTCGGACCGTCAAAGTCGTCTTCACCAATTCGATAGTTATCATCTCATCGAAAGATCGGGACACCCTCGCCTCTATCAAGTGGTATCAGTTTTCAGGTTGGTCGGTGAGAATTTCCAGTTTTCCTAGATTAGATTTATTTTCTTACCTATTGTCCAAGAAAAATCCACAAAAAAGAGTTAGATCTATTCATCCTTAGTCCAAGCCAGTCTGAGCCTTTGCAATTTTCTTTTCATTGCTTGCATAGTTGAATTATCGGTTGCATCGTCGTGTCGAGTTGCTGGTCTTAGTGTCTAGGTCGTTTAGAGTTTCGAGTTCTGTTCACATTAGTCACGCCACCGCTGCATCATTATCTCTTCCACTGTCCACCACCCATCCATCAATTTCCACCACGTGCTACCCACCATTCATTGTCATAATAATAGTTGAAATCGTTCACATCTTCACTTGATCCAATCTGCATCTTATCTAGTTTGTTTTGGAAAGAGGGAGAAAAAAAGAGAGAAAAAAAACGAGAGAAAAAAAAGGAGAAAAAAAAGTCAGAAAAAAAAGGAGAGAAAGAAAAAAAAAGTGTGAGGAAAAAAAAGAGAGAAAAAAAAACAAAAAAAATCGGCACAAACTTTTTCAGAGGAAAGTTGGAGACAAAGTTGTTGATATATCCTGCTTGGCTGTTGTTTCACATCATTATCTTTACTGTCGTTGTGATCTTCACTTATATCTTGCTGTCCAGAGCTACTTAGTATCCTTCATTGATGCTAGTTGTGCTACGACGTGACCTCATTAGTGTTCTAGGCTCGCGTCTCTAGTTCAGTCTAGCCTAGGACCAGCACAGTACCGTCGTTGAGCGTTTATTCAACATTGCATCTTTGAATTGATTATTGCTAATCTTTTGCTACCATATATAGCCAACCCAGCTCCACATATTTCTACACCGTGTATACGTACGCTCCCCTGGCAATCGCTTTACTCAATATTCGGAGTTACTTGACACCGCTGGTTGCCGATCACCGCCTGCTGCATGGTAAGAACTTGTAAGACATTGATATTTGCTTTACTGTGAGCGTTTTACCACCACATCCTAGTAGTTATAGGAACATTATTTTTGGGTTTTGTTTCTTGTTCTACTAATCATGACAGGATCCAGAGTCAATTCATGGGCTTTGTCGATCGCAGGAGACGTGCCACCACCTTTGCAAATACCACAACCGTCACGAGAGGTGCACAAACATCCAAATGCACATGATCAGGTTAATGTATCTATACCACCATTTAATGGCCGTTTTAAACCTGCTTTATATATTGAATGGGAGTTCGACATAAAAATATATTTGCTTCCCATAATTTCGATGAACATAAAAAGGTTAAGGTTGCGGTTGGTTCTTTCACTGGTTATGCTTTGGTTTGGTGGAGTGAATATTGTCGGTTATACCCTGATTATATACCTACTACTTGGGATGATTTGAAACTTGCCATGCGACATACTTTCGTCCCTGCTTATTATACTCGTGACATGATTAAGAAGTTGCAACACTTAAAACAAGGTAGTGAAACTGTAACAAAATATTATGATGATTTACAAACTACCTTGTTGCATTCCTCTTTAGAAGAAAGTGAAGATGATTTTATGGATAGATTTTGGGGAGGATTAAACCGTGATATTCAAGAGATACTAATTCATGAAGAGTGTTATCCTATGGACCATTTGTTTCATCTTGCTTGCAAAGCTGAACAGGAAATAAAACGACGTGTTGGCCACGAGGAGAACAAGCGCACGGTGCACATTCCAAGAGTTGATATGATTGTTCCTTCAACTACTAGGCATACTATGACAACCACATCCGTTGTTGTCAGGACTACATCACGTCCACCATGTGACACATCGCCCCCGAGAGTGGCTACATCATCTGAGTTGATCATAAGAGGTAATGACAAAGGTACTGATCTTCCATCTCTACATGAGAATGATGAATGCCTTGTCAATTTGAATGCACCATCTGATGAGCTACCCACTACTTTGATCACACCACCTATTTTAGAGGACTACGTTGATAATTTAACTTTGCCATGTGATCAAACAACTGAAATACCAACAATTTTGAGTGCACCCATTGAATTAACTATTGATGCAAAAGAACCAATGTTTAATCATTTTGATATGACCTCTAATCTTGGTGATGATTCTGTGTTAAATGACTTATTGCATGTTTGCTTATTTAAGCATGTTGTAGCATGTAAATTTGATGCAAGTAAGGTTTATTCACCAATGTTGGGATGGTTTAATGATGAACATTGTCAATCTTTTGAAATGAATAAGAGCTTCACTTATATGTGCAACCTGAGTTGCAATATTTTCATGCCTTCTACTTCTTGTGCTAATTTTTTGGCTTTAGATTTTATGAACTATGCAAGTTACTCATCTATTCATGTGTCATATATGCAAAAATCAAGGGAAGTAAAAATGGATGACATATACATATACAACATGTACACCTTGTCTCTTTTGTTAGCCACATTTCAGATTAAGCAACGCCGATGACGGCTTTATTTTCAAGAAGGGGAGGATGATGAGGACATGGCTACCTTGGATATGACCAAAAATATTGCATATATGCATATTTGTCAGGTGATTTCTAGTGCAAACTATTCAATAATCTATTTATGTTATCCAGAACAAAAATACTTCACACACTTTTGTGTTTTGTCTAATTGCAGGTGTATGGGACATTTGTACAATCCACATATGAAGATAAGGAAGAAAGAGATGTTTATTTGCTGTCCAAAAAGTTCTCTCACGTCACTTTTGGCCCAAGAGAAGATAGAGTCCAAGTCTCTCACGTTCTGGATTCAGATTCGGACTGCACAGACACACCTGAATCAAAACGCACACAAGTTTTTCATACGGACTCCGAATTGGATGATTCTTTTTTTGTTGGAAACTAGATTTCGTGCACTTTCCAACCCAATTGGAATCACCTTCAAATTCGTCTGGAGCGTTGAGTTGTGGACGAAACAATCTGATGCTGCAGCAGAATCCGAGTCAAACTACAAGTCCAAAGGTGTTACATCACCTCCACTTGGGCTCATTGGCCTTGTACGACCTAGATTTAGTTTTAGGCTGCCTTGGGACGTCCTCCCACCTCCTTGGCCGCCACCCCTTGCTCCTATATAAGTAGATCCATCTAGTAGCTTTTCCTTGGGATTTGTTTAGTTAAAAGTTAGCCATTGCAACTTCGTGTACTTCGTTTGTGTCCAACGACCAGACCAAGACCGCTTCCGGATCCCCACCATTATCAATACCTCATATATATTTGCAATATTCAGATTGCTTTATCATATTCTTGCTCGTTCTTCGATTGCTTGCAGGAATAGACCTTCGTGGTCAGGCTGACCGTGCTTCCGGCATCGTCAGTAACCTCAGGAGATTGGTTTAGCGATTGCTAAGGCGCAACGTCGTGCACGTTTGTAGTCGGATCGTCAAAGTCGTCTTCACCAAATCGATAGTTATCTTCTCATCGAAAGATCGGGACACCCTCGCCTCTATCAAACGGTCACACAAGTGAGGAGTTTTCTTGGCCTCGCTGGATTCTATAGGCGTTTTGTGAGAGATTTCAGCACCATTGCTGCACCTCTCAATGAGCTTACAAAGAAAGATGTGCCTTTTCTTTGGGGTACCGCACAGGAAGAAGCCTTCACGGTATTGAAAGATAAGTTGACACATGCTCCTTTACTCCAACTTCCTGATTTTAATAAGACTTTTGAGCTTGAATGTGATGCTAGTGGAATTGGATTAGGAGGTGTGTTATTACAAGATGGAAAACCTGTTGCATACTTTTCTGAAAAATTGAGTGGGCCTAGTCTGAATTATTCTACTTATGATAAAGAATTATATGCTCTTGTTCGGACTTTAGAAACATGGCAACATTATTTATGGCCCAAAGAATTTGTTATACATTCTGATCATGAATCTTTGAAACATATTAAAAGTCAAGCTAAACTGAATCGTAGACATTCTAAATGGGTTGAATTCATTGAGACTTTCCCTTATGTCATTAAACACAAGAAGGGAAAAGAAAATGTTATTGCTGATGCATTGTCTCGTCGCTATACTATGCTTTCACAACTTGACTTCAAAATATTTGGTTTGGAGACCATCAAAGATCAATATGTGCATGATGCTGATTTTAAAGATGTAATGCAGAATTGTAAAGAAGGAAGAATGTGGAACAAGTTTGTCGTTAACGATGGATTTGTGTTTTGTGCTAACAAGCTATGCATTCCAGCTAGCTCCGTTCGTCTTTTGTTGTTGCAGGAAGCGCATGGAGGAGGATTAATGGGACATTTTGGCGTGAAGAAGACGGAGGACGTACTTGCTACACATTTCTTTTGGCCAAAGATGAGACGGGATGTTGAGCGTTTTATTGCTCGATGCACTACATGTCAAAAAGCTAAGTCACGACTCAATCTGATGAGGACATCAATACAATTGTTACACCCACAACCCCTGCTGCTATACATACTGGACCAATTACTAGAGCTCGTGCACGCCAACTAAATTACCAGGTACTTTCGTTTCTTGGTAATGATTCTAATGTTCATGAGAATATGATGCTGCCTAAATTGGATACATTTGTTTTGCTTACAAATGAAGGGCCTAGCTTGGAGAAGGATGAACATTGGAGCAAGAACAAGCATGGAGATGATGGCATGCGCAAGGGAAACAAGAACGGAGTTACAAGTGATGATTTCAGGACTTTGAAGCCACCATAATGGGTGCATGAAGCCTTGGACGAAATATACAAGATGCCACTTCATAAATTTCGTCCCGAGGCTATTTTAGGTGCTGCGTCACCTTATTATTGGGCCAGGCCCATGTAATTTCGAAATACATAAGTATAGGCTATTTCTAGAGTCCGTATGTGTGGGGAAACAAGAGATAGGGTTGATTTCGGACCCCTCCACCAAGGGCCACGAAATTCCCCCCTCTTCCTCCATATATACAGCCCTTAGGGCATCGTTTAGACTTTGGGTTTTGTTTAGATTAAAAGTTCGCCATAGCTGCAACTTCGCGTACTTCGTTTGTGTTCAACGACCAGACAAAGGCGTCACAGAACCCCACCTTGATCAATAAAGCTTTCATCTTATATTCGCAATATCCAGATTGCAATCTTAGTTTCTTGCTTGTTCTTCGTTTGCTCGCAGGAAACAGACCCTCGTGGTCAGGTTGATCGTGCTCCGGCGTGGTCAATAACCTCTCGGAGTTGGTTTAGCGATTGCTAAGGCGCGACGTCCTCGCACGTTCGTAGTCGGATCGTCAAAGTCAACTTCCACCAAAGCGAAATCCACCATCTCATCGAAAGACGGGACACCTTTGCCTCTATCACTAGTGGAATTGGATTAGGAGGTGTGTTATTACAAGATGGCAAACCTGTTGCATACTTTTCTGAAAAATTGAGTGGGCCTAGTCTGAATTATTCTACTTATGATAAAGAATTATATGCTCTTGTTCGGATTTTAGAAACATGGCAACATTATTTATGGCCCAAAGAATTTGTTATACATTCTGATCATGAATCTTTGAAACATATTAAAAGTCAAGCTAAACTGAATCGTAGACATGCTAAATGGGTTGAATTCATTGAGACTTTCCCTTATGTCATTAAACACAAGAAGGGAAAAGAAAATGTTATTGCTGATGCATTGTCTCGTCGCTATACTATGCTTTCACAACTTGACTTCAAAATATTTGGTTTGGAGACCATCAAAGATCAATATGTGCATGATGTTGATTTTAAAGATGTAATGCAGAATTGTAAAGAAGGAAGAATGTGGAACAAGTTTGTTGTTAACGATGGATTTGTGTTTCATGCTAACAAGCTATGCATTCCAGCTAGCTCCGTTCGTCTTTTGTTGTTGCAGGAGGCGCATGGAGGAGGATTAATGGGACACTTTGGCATGAAGAAGACGAAGGACATACTTGCTACACATTTATTTTGGCCAAAGATGAGACGGGATGTTGAGCGTTTTATTGCTTGCTGCACTACATGTCAAAAAGCTAAGTCATGACTCAATCCTCATGGTTTATATATGCCTTTGCCTGTACCTAGTGTTCCTTGGGAGGATATATCTATGGACTTTGTTTTAGGTTTACCTCGAACAAAGAAGGGGAGGGATAGCATATTTGTTGTCGTGGATAGATTCTCGAAAATGGCACACTTTATACCATGTCATAAGAGCGATGATGCTGTTAATGTTGCTGATTTGTTCTTTCGTGAAATTATTTGCTTGCATGGTGTGCCAAATACTATTGTTTCAGATCGTGATACTAAATTTCTTAGCCACTTTTGGAGATGTTTATGGGCTAAGTTGGGGACTAAACTGCTTTTTAGTACTACTTGTCACCCCCAAACTGATGGACAAACTGAAGTAGTCAATAGAACGTTGTCTACTATGCTTAGGGCTGTTTTGAAGAATAATAAGAAAATGTGGGAGGAATGCTTGCCTCATATTGAATTTGCTTATAATCGTTCATTGCATTATACTACTAAGATGTGCCCTTTTGAAGTTGTGTATGGTTTCCTACCTCGTGCACCTATTGATTTGTTGCCTCTTCCATCTTCGGAGAAGGTTAATTTTGATGCTAAACAACGTGCTGAATTGATTTTAAAAATGCATGAGTTAACTAAGGAAAACATTGAGCATATGAATGCTAAATATAAACTTGCTGGAGATAAGGGTAGAAAACATGTTGTGTTTGCACCTGGAGATCTTGTTTGGTTACATTTGCGTAAGGATAGATTTCCTGATTTGCGCAAATCAAAGTTAATGCCACGTGCTGATGGCCCCTTTAAGATGTTAGAGAAAATAAATGATAATGCATATAAACTTGAGCTGCCTGCAGATTTTGGGGTCAGTCCCACTTTTAACATTGCAGATTTGAAGCCTTATTTGGGTGAGGAAGATGAACTTCCATCGAGGACGACTTCATTTCAAGAAGGGGAGGATGATGAGGACATCAATACAATTATTACACCCACAGCCCCTGCTGCTAGACATACTGGACCAATTACTAGAGCTCCTGCACGCCAACTAAATTACCAGGTACTTTCGTTTCTTGGTAATGATTCTAATGTTCATGAGAATATGATGCTGCCTAAATTGGATACATTTGTTTTGCTTACAAATGAAGGGCCTAGCTTGGAGAAGGATGAACATTGGAGCAAGAACAAGCATGGAGATGATGGCATGCGCAAGGGGAACAAGAACGGAGTTACAAGTGATGATTTCAGGACTTTGAAGCCACCATAATGGATGCATGAAGCCTTGGACGAAATATACAAGATGCCACTTCATAAATTTCGTCCCGAGGCTATTTTAGGTGCTGCATCACCTTATTATTGGGCCAGGCCCATGTAATTTCGAAATACATAAGTATAGGCTATTTTTAGAGTCCGTATGTGTGGGGAAACAAGAGATAGGGTTGATTTTGGACCCCTCCACCAAGGGCCACGAAATTCCCCCCCTCTTCCTCCATATATACAGCCCTTAGGGCATCGTTTAGACTTTGGGGTTTTGTTTAGATTAAAAGTTCGCCATAGCTGCAACTTCGCGTACTTCGTTTGTGTTCAACGACCAGACAAAGGCGTCACAGAACCTCACCTTGATCAATAAAGCTTTCATCTTATATTCGCAATATCCAGATTGCAATCTCAGTTTCTTGCTTGTTCTTCGTTTGCTCGCAGGAAACAGACCCTCGTGGTCAGGTTGATCGTGCTCCAGCGTGATCAATAACCTCTCGGAGTTGGTTTAGCGATTGCTAAGGCGCGACGTCCTCGCACGTTCGTAGTCGGATCGTCAAAGTCAACTGCCACCAAAGCGATATCCATCATCTCATCGAAAGACGGGACACCTTTGCCTCTATCAAAACCCAATCACCGTCTACGAGCGTAGCATAGCAATATAAGTAATACGTAGAAGTAACTCCCAAGGGTTTGATAATAACAGGGCAATAGGTTCTACCTCATCAACTACTTCCCAACCCACATGTTATCAAGTCCTAACCAAGTAATGTTTTAGGATTGGAACTAATGCATAAAAACTAGGTGATAAAGGGTATGATCAAAGTGTTACTTGCCTTGCTGATGATCCGCAAAACCTAGAGACTCGTAGTAGCACGCTCCGCACTCCGGGTGTTCTATCGCAAACAAACAATAGCATACATAAGCAATCAAGCAAAGAAGCACGGGCAAAACTCAAATAAGAGATCTAACCAGGAAGTTCAACTTAAGAACTCTGGTTTGCAAAAAGAATCAAATCAAACGGAGCAACGAAACTCAAACTGCAAGAGAAACAAGATCCGATTACTAATCTGGACTAAAGTCAAATTTTACTGTATCAAAATCTTGTTCAAGTTGGCTTAACAGAAATAGGGCTTCGAGATGAAGATCTAGGCACTTGAATCGCCTGATTTCGATAAATGAGAAAAAAGATAAACTAAAATGAAAATTGGATCAGAAATCGCGATTGCAAATAATCGCAGAAAATCCGGGAAAAAGAAAACTGACGAACAGGGTAACGAACGAACGTTCGTTGTCTACGGCTAACGAGTGAACACCATTCGTTAAAGCAAACATACGGACAAACGTCCGCTAAATAAACTAAACCGGAAAAAAATAAAACTGATCTATTCTAAAAAAACCTAGGGTTTTAAAAAAACCGGATCGTTTTTTTTCTCAAAACCGGTAGCGGCGAGGCGACTACCTTGGCGGGGCTCCGGCGAGGTCCGGTGGTCTCCGTGGGGTCCGGGTGGGGCTGCAGGGCGGCGGGCGGTGCAGCGCGACGGCGGGGAAGGTGCGGCGCGGAGGGCGAGGCACG
>NC_041380.1:221728666-221805757 GCF_002162155.2 Triticum dicoccoides | reverse complement strand
GAGGCACGGCAGCGGTGCGGCGTGCGGCGGCGGTGCGGCGCTACGACGGGGGGGCGCGACAGGCGGTGGGGTTGGCGGGTGGTGGTGGAGTCGGGGGCGGGGGCGGTGCTATAAAAGGATGGGGGCTTGCTTGGGGGAGGGGCAAGGCGGCGCGGGAGAGTCCTGGCCGGACTCGGCCTCGGGCGGCGGCGGTGGCCTCCCGGTCTCCTAGAGGGAGACGAGGCGCGGGGAGGTGGGCCAGCTCGGGCGTCAACATAACGAACATAACGAACACGAACTTCATCGAGCTACTCCTTGAGCTTGGTTGCGTCACCTGCACGGTTTCATCAGCACCTGCAAACTGGTTTTGGAAGTATCTGTGAGTCACGGGGACTCAGCATTCTCACACCCTCGCATTCAAGACTATTTAAGCTTATAGGAAGGGTAAAAGGTATGACGTGGAGTTGCAGCAAGTGACTAGCATATATGATGGCTAACATATTCGCAAAAGAGAGCGAGAAGAGAAGGCAAAAGCACGATCGAACAACTATGATCAAGAAGTGATCCTAGAACAACCTACGTCAAGCATAACTCCAACACCGTGTTCACTTCCCAGACTCCGCCGGAAAGAGACCGTCACGGTTACACACGCGGTTGATGCATTTTAATTAAGGTCAACTTCAGGTTTTCTACAACCGGACATTAACAAATTCCCATCTGCCCATAACCGCGGGCATGGCTTTCGAAAGTTCAAATACCTGCAGGGGTGTCCCAACTTAGCCCATCACAAGCTCTCACGGTCAACAAAGGATATTCCTTCTCCCAAGACAATCTGATCAGACTCGGCATCCCGGTTACAAGACATCCTCGACAATGGTAAAACAAGTCCAGCAACACCGCCCGAATGTGCCGACAAATCCCGATAGGAGCTGCACATATCTCGTTCTCAGGGCACACTCAGATGAGCGCTCCATACAACTAAAACCAAACCTCGAGTTTCCCCGAGGGGGCGCTGCACAGGGCTCTAGTTTGGACCAACACTCAGAGGAGCACTAGCCCCCGGGGGGGGGGGGGTTTAAATAAAGATGACCCTTGAGTCTGCAGAACCCAAGGGAAAGAAAAGGGCTAGGTGGAAAATGGTAAAAACAAGGTTGGGCATTGCTGGAGGAGTTTTATTCAAGGCGAACTGTCAAGGGGTTCCCATTATAACCTAACCGTGTAAGGAACGCAAAATCCGGGAACATAACACCGATATGACGGAAACTAGGGCGGCAAGAGTGGAACAAAACACCAGGCATAAGGCCGAGCCTTCCACCCTTTACCAAGTATATAGATGCATTAATTAAATAAGAGATATTGTGATATCCCAACAAAATATCCATGTTCCAGCAAGGAACAAACTCCAATCTTCACCTGCAACTAACAACGCTATAAGAGGGGCTGAGCAAAGCGGTAACATAGCCAAACAACGGTTTGCTAGGACAAGGTGGGTTAGAGGCTTGGCTTAACAAAATGGGAGGCATGATAAGCAAGTGGTAGGTATCGCAGCATAGGCATAGCAAAAGAGCGAGCATCTAACAAGCAAAGATAGAAGTGATTTCGAGGGTATGGTCATCTTGCCTGAAATCCCGCAAGGAAGAAGAACGAGTCCATGACGAAGACAAATGGACGTAGATGAACAGGTCCTCACAAACGCGACGTAATCGGAACAAACCCGAAGAAGCAACACCGGAAAGAAGCACACAACATAGTAAACAACCAACACATGTACATGGCATGATATGCGGGATGCGGTATGTGATGCATATGCATGATTTGGGAAAGGAATGATTGAACCTGGCCTCAACTTGGAAAACCAAGAGTTCCACTAGAAAGGAGAGTTGATTTCGGTCGAAATCGATATAAAGATCGCCGGAATCGGATGCACGGTTTGGAAAAGGCAAGCAAAACAAATATGACACCGGTCTGCGATAAACAGCAAGTAGCCATCTAAATGCATCAAGATAAATATGCTACATCACTCAAACATAGCCACAAAATACATGGCAGGGATCCACTCATGAAGTTTGATAAAAGATGAACACTGAGCTACGGCTAATTCATCCATTAACAGGTTCAAACAAGCATGGCGAAAGTGCAAATGATAACAGGTTTCAGACTTGGTGAAATTAACACAAGTCTGGAATTTATCAGCAGGAAGCAAATTTTAGAGCATGAAAATTACATGCTACAGGAACTTAACATGGCAAAGCAAGGCATGGCATGAAGCTACTCAAAGCACTTAACAAAAGTCCCTTAGTGACCTTGAGCTAAAAGGGAACAGAAAATACAATTGCAGGCATGTGAACATAGCAAAAACATAAACAGATTCAGACTTAGTGAAAAACTGGAGCATGCAAAACAGTTAACGAGTAGGCATGTTTACGAGCTCGATACACTCACTATAGAGCATGGCATGACAAAATAAGCATGCGCCCATCAAGAAGACATGACATAGAAGCTAGACATGGCAAGAACAACAACATAGCATGCACGTATCAACAACAACAAGCTCGGCAAAATCGCTAAACATGTTAACAATCTACCAGGAACATTTTATAGCAAAAGTAGAGCTCGATTGACTCAAGCCAGGGTGCTCCATAAATGCAAACAAAGATATGGATGGATAAAGCACCACAATATTAACAAAACATCCTTACTGATCATCCTGAAAAGAGGCACGGATCACTAGGAAACAACATAAACATATGGCATAAAACCAAAAACAGAACAAGGACTTAGTGAAATTCTAAGTCCCTGAAATCAGCATCAACGAGTAGGCTACTTTGCATGCTTGTGCTAGTCACCACAAATATCATAAAAATACATGACATACACCCTTGTAAAGATGGCATGGAATATAACAAAACACATGTAGAGCTCAGAATCATCGCATGCACACATTAATCATGGCAAAAATGACAAAAGGCCATTTGCTGAAACAGATCTGCAACTTTCCTCACATAACCCTCTTCCAACGACATTTCAAGCATCAAGATGAGCTCAAATGAAAATAATGCAATGAGATGAAACGATATACTCGTCGAGGCAAACATTTTGATATGCTACACGCACGAATCGGAGCTACGGATGCAGAGTTATGGCATGACAAAGTATGCAAAAAATAGGGTTTCAGGGAGAAAAGTCAACCGAGATATTTTTAGATCTGGATCCAGATCGGCGCAGATTACGAGGATCGATGGAGTTCACTGTAGCAGCCGGGTCTCGCCAGAAAAACTGTTCACCGGAGAGGCGGGACTTGCCGGAGGAAGGGGAGGAAGCCGGAGTGGAGGCGCGGGACGGCGGCGCATGGCGGTGAATGGCGCACGGCGGCGGATGGCGGCCTCGGGGCGTGGGAGCCGGCCGGCGCCGGAGCAGGCGGCGGGCGTGGCGGCGTCCGGCGCGGTGGCGGGCGGCGACCGGCCAGGCGAAGGTCGGCGGCGCGGGGCACGGGATCTCCCGCGGGAGCCGGTGGCGGCGGTTGGGCCCCGCGGGCCCGATAAGGGCCGCACGGGCCGACGGCGGAGGGAGGAGAGAGAGGAGGCCGCGACGGTGAGGTGGCAGCGCGGGATTGGTCCGGCGGGGAGGCGCGGACATGTCTGGCGGCGCTGGAGTTTTGTCCGGGCGCGAGGTAGAGGAAGGCTAGGGTTTCATCCGTGAATTTTTGGAGGGGAACACATATTTATAGGTAGAGGGAGCTAGGAAAGTCCAAATGAGGTGCGGTTTGCGGCCATGCGATCGTGATCGAACGCTCTAGATGATGGAAGAGGTTTAGGTGGGGTTTGGGCCACTTTGGAGGGGTGTTGGGCTGCAACACACACGAGGCCTTTTCGGTCCCTCGGTTAACCGTTGGAGTATCAAACGAAGTCCAAATGGCACGAAACTTGACAGACGGTCTACCGGTAGTAAACCAAGGCCGCATGACAAGTCTCGGTCCAATCCTAAAACATTTCACACCCGCACATGAAAATTGGTAGAAAGGACCACCGGGTGACATAGGAGTGCCAGATTGCAAAACGGACAACGGGGAAAATGCTCGGATGCATGAGACGAACACGTATGCAAATGCAATGCACATGATGACATGATAAGAGATGCATGACATGCAAGCAATGACAAGGCAACAACAGCAAATAACTGGAAGACACCTGGCACATCGGTCTCGGAGCGTTACAACACTCCACCACTACGAGAGGATCTCGTCCCGAGATCTAGAATGGCACCGGAGGGAAAACTGAAGAGAAAGAGAAGAGGTAAAACTAAGTTGCTCCTTTGACAAACGAGTGAAACCAAAGAACCTTGCAAAGGTTAAGCCATTTCGAGAAAAGAATACAATGGAGATGAACGAAGTTGAAAACACTCTGTTAGAAAAGATGAACAAGGAAGAACAACTTCGGACAGCACTCCGATTGGAAAGAGATGAAAGACTTGATAAAATAAAAAGAACTTGAGCAAAGGGCACAACACTCCGGTTAAATGGATAAGCATGAAAAGGAACATGATCCTGACAAAACAAGAAGATGGGTTGAATTGAGAAACAACACAATGCCTCCGGAAGGAAGAAATAGAAGATAGATCATTGGAATGAAAGAATGGAGAAGAAAATGCCAACTTCTGCCACAAAAGAGCTTGCAAAGGCATCCTTAGGAGAAGGGTCGAATGGAGTTGTTGGAAACCCAACAACGAAAAGATAGGCTTGAAGTGGGCTTATGGAAAACATCTGAAAACTTGAGGTGAAATTCTGCCATAAGTGTAAACAAGATTGGATTGATATGAACAAGGAGACAAGAAACTTATTTCACCATGAGGATAAATGAAGAACTTGGGTCATTTATGAGCACCATAAATAGCAACAATCCTTAGGGAAAAGTTTAGGTGAAATATAACCCAAGATAACTCCAATGAAGAGATTGATGGGTTACAAAGGAACTCATGAACGAATTGAAAATGATGTGTTTAAAATATGTCATTCCGGACAACTTGTGAATCATGAAACACTAAGGGAAATTGTCAACAATGACATAACACCACCTCAAAAGATAAGGTAGAACGAATTGCACTTCGGAATGCAAGATGAAGAATACATGAGCTCCTCTGAAAAGAATCTCGATGAACGCTTTGAGAAGGAATTAAATCCTTGATGAGCCACCATGAATAAACTCTCGAAGAACTCCGGTAATAAAAGAATGGTCTAACGAAAGGAAAGCTGAAAGAACTCCGGTAATAAAAGAATGATGAAAAGAAAGAGAAGTTGACAACACAAAGTGAAGCCTTATAATGATTTAGATGGATCTCCGTGGTGATATAAATGCGAGATCTTGGAACTCCGAGAAAGAAAAGATGAAACAATTGAAAACTGAGAACTTGATGAACCTCCGGAATAAGGAATTGAATTTACTCGATGAAACAAGAATAAGAATTGCATTATGCTTATCCTTCACCAATTTAGATTGATGACAAGCAATGGATTTGGCATACTACTTATTCTCGTAGAAAGGATTAAGATAGATATAGCACCAACTTGAGAAAATCTTCAATGAACCACTGGTAGGATTTGGGAACAACGAATGAATACATAGAATAGCAACGGAAGAGAATTCTTGAACAAAGCACCATAAGAATTGAACACGACAAGTAGCAAAAGCACAATTCACCGGGAAGAATTGGAAAAAGAATGAAGATACTTGAGAGAATTTAGATGCATGAGAACGAATAGATCACGAGCTGAATTAGAGAATACTTGAACGATGCACCGGTAAGATTACGAGAACGATAACTGAAAGCTGGGAATGAATAAACCGAAATGATGTCCATCGGAGAAACAAACTGAGGAGACTCTTGAATTGCTTCGGATGGGTGGAAAGAATTCTCATTATCAAAATAATTATGAGATGATGGCAACAAACTAGAGCCATGAATCTTGAAGAGAATGGAGCAAGATATGGAGGAAAAAGTCTTCTTCGGTCTTCAAAATATGAGAATAACAACGAGAAACACCACCAAGAATTGTTGAGACACTCCGGAATGATTAAAAGAGGAGAGGTTGAGCCAATGATGAAAATAATTTGAAAGATCTTGGAGAAATACATATGACTGATGATGAATCATTCTTATGTCAAACTTGGAAAAGAATTTCAGAATAACTCCAGAAAGAACTAGAAGAGTCAGGTACGATCCTGGAAAAAGACCTGTGGGTTAGGGCCCACTCAAGAGAAAACACCGTTGAACGATTTAAAAGAGAGAATGCACCGGTTGAATTAAATGACTTGAATGAGAGAACATCCTCGAAAGATCTTGAATGAATGTAGAGTGGAAACACGAATCTTCGGGATATCTTGAGCACTCCGAAACAATTGAATAGCGAGAAGTGGATGATTACAAGGTGCACCGGTCATAAGAAAAGCATTGGGCAAAAAGAAAAGAGAGGCTCAATACCAAAGCTTGAATTGAATCCACCAGAGAAGGAAAAGAATGAAGAATGATGAACTTGAGGTTCCATTAGGATCTTCATGAGAATCACCGGGTAAGGACATTGATTGAAAAGAAAGAAGAGGCTTCACATGAATAAGATGTATAATTGATTAAGAAATCTTAGTCCTTGAAGAAAAAGGGTGGGTGGGCGGGAAAACAAAGACAATTTGGGATGAATGAAACAAACACCGCTGAGAAAAACTGAGAGGTGATCTTGCGAATGTCGAAAAGATCGGATGCACTTGAAGAGAAAACACGCCGGTTGAAAAAGAATTAACATGAGAATCTCAATGATCGAGAAGGATTGGTATTCACATATGAACATGAGAACACCGCTTAGGAAAAAGTATGGAATCAACACTTGACATTGAAGCAACTCGAATACCACAACTCAAAACAAAACAAAGGATTGGCTTGCAGAAAAGCCGGAACAAACATATGATAGAGATTTCATCCGAAGTTTTCGTGGTGGGGCCTACACGGGCTCGATCGTATAGCACCATCATGTACAAGGCAGTGCACATGACATACGAAGCGTCCCCGAGTCCACTTTAAAACCAACCGTGGATGGGCCGACCACTAGACGTCGAACCCCAATTTCATATCATACATCTGTCGGAAAGATATCCTAAGAGCTACTTGAATTCCCACTTATAAACTCCCGAAACTTTCCAGTTATGCAATCAGGTGTTGGGGATACAGGGGAAGCATAATATCTCACCCAAAACTAGCAAATCCTACATCCAGCAGTATCCATCCTTCAACACATAACCAAGAAACCTTCGGAAATCATTTACCTCAACCTTCGAAAAGCATCCTTATACAAGTTATGGCAATACTCCCGAACTCCCGCCCCAGTACTGGGTGGCGTCGAGGTTATCTCACCAACAACTGCATAAAATAGATTTTCGATGTCGGCAAAACTCAGGTATTCCAGAACTGCAACGATAAAATTGTGACGACAACACCTCGGAGCTCAACTCCCCGGGACACTGCCACAACCCCTAAATGTCAGGAGGCACCAAGAACAATGTTCTCGTCACAAAACCATCGGAACGATTCCAAGATACCCGCGTGATCCTAAATTTTTTTAGTGAAATTTGAGAAGACAAGAGTCAAAACTCTATGTCAGGATGCCTCACCAGAGCGACGATAGGACTGAGGAGTAAAAGAATCCTACTCTCCGATATATATAATCCTAAAAGACTCAAAACATTTTTCTAGACTCAACAACACCAGTGATTCGATCAAGCAGGGGCTCCTAAGGTCGGGGAAGGCTCTGATACCAACTTGTAATGCCCTCGATGCGGCTATATCTCCCATGTGTCGAAACACGACTTAGAGGCATAACCGCATTGAAAGCAATGTCGCAAGTGAGGTAATCTTCACACAACCCATGTAATACATAATCGAAAAAGATACATAGTTGGCTTACAATCGCCACTTCACACAATACATAAATAAAGCATTACATTCATCCAAATACACTCAAGGTCCGACTACGGAACCAAAATAAAAGAAGACTACCCCAAATGCTACACAGATCCCCGATCGTCTCAACTGGACTCCACTACTGATCAACTGGAAACGGAACAACATAACAAACACGAACTTCATCGAGCTCCTCCTTGAGCTTGGTTGCGTCACCTGCACGGTTTCATCAGCACCTGCAAACTGGTTTTGGAAGTATCTTTGAGTCACGGGGACTCAGCAATCTCACACCCTCGTGATCAAGACTATTTAAGCTTATAGGAAGGGTAAAAGGTATGAGGTGGAGTTGCAGCAAGCGACTAGCATATATGATGGCTAACATATTCGCAAAAGAGAGCGAGAAGAGAAGGCAAAAGCACGGTCGAACAACTATGATCAAGAAGTGATCCTAGAACAACCTACGTCAAGCATAACTCCAACACCGTGTTCGCTTCCCGGACTCCGCCGGAAAGAGACCGTCACGGTTACACACGCGGTTGATGCATTTTAATTAAGGTCAACTTCAGGTTTTCTACAACTAGACATTAACAAATTCCCATCTGCCCATAACCGCGGGCACGGCTTTCGAAAGTTCAAATCCCTGCAGGGGTGTCCCAACTTAGCCCATCACAAGCTCTCACGGTAAACGAAGGATATTCCTTCTCCGAAGACAATCCGGTCAGACTCGGCATCCCGGTTACAAGACATCCTCAACAATGGTAAAACAAGTCCAGCAACACCGCCCGAATGTGCCGACAAATCCTGATAGGAGCTGCACATATCTCGTTCTCAGGGCACACTCAGATGAGCGCTCCATACAACTAAAACCAAACCTCGAGTTTCCCCGAGGGGGCGCTGCACAGGGCTCTAGTTTGGACCAACACTCAGAGGAGCACTGGCCCGGGGGGGTTTAAATAAGGATGACCCTTGAGTCTGCAGAACCCCAGGGAAAGAAAGGGCTAGGTCGCAAATGGTAAAACCAAGGTTGGGCATTGCTGGAGGAGTTTTTTTCAAGGCGAACTGTCAAGGGGTTCCCATTATAACCCAACCGTGTAAGGAACGCAAAATCCGGGAACATAACACCGATATGACGGAAACTAGGGCAGCAAGAGTGGAACAAAACACCAGGCATAAGGCCGAGCCTTCCACCCTTTACCAGGTATATAGATGCATTAATTAAATAAGAGATATTGTGATATCCCAACAAAATATCCATGTTCCAACAAGGAACAAACTCCAATCTTCACCTGCAACTAACAACGCTATAAGAGGGGCTGAGCAAAGCGGTAACATAGCCAAACAACGGTTTGCTAGGACAAGGTGGGTTAGAGGCTTGTCTTAACAAAATGGGAGGCATGATAAGCAAGTGGTAGGTATCACATCATAGGCATAGCAAAAGAGCGAGCATCTAACAAGCAAAGATAGAAGTGATTTCGAGGGTATGGTCATCTTGCCTGAAATCCCGCAAGGAAGAAGAACGAGTCCATGAAGAAGACAAACAAAACAAATATAAAGATCGCCGGAATCGGATGCACAGTTTGGAAAAGGCAAGCAAAACAAATATGGCACCGGTCTGCGATAAACAGCAAGTAGCCATCTAAATGCATGAAGATAAATATTCTACAGCACTCAAACATAGCAACAAAATACATGGCAGGGATTCACTCATGAAGATTGACAAAAGATGAACACTGAGCTATGGCTAATTCATCCATTAACAGGTTCAAACAAGCATGGCGAAAGTGCAAATGATAACAGGTTTTAGACTTAGTGAAATTAACACTAGTCTGGAATTTATGAGCAGGAAGCAAACTTTAGAGCATGAAAACTACATGCTACAGGAACTTAACATGGCAAAGCAAGGCCTAGCATGAAGCTACTCAAAGCACTTAACAAAAGTCCCTTAGTGATATTGAGCCAAAAGGGATCAGAAAATACAATTCCAGGCATGTGAACATAGCAAAAACATAAACAGATTCAGACTTAGTGAAAAACTGGAGCATGCAAAACAGTTAACGAGTAGGCATGTTTACGAGCTCGATGCACTCACTATAGAGCATGGCATGACAAACTAAGCATCCACCCATCAATAAGACATGGCATAGAAGCTAGACATGGCAAGAACAACAACATAGCATGCACGGATCAACAACAACAAACTCGGCAAAATCGCTAAACATGTTAACAATCTGCCACGAACATTTTATAGCAAAAGTAGAGCTCGATTGACTCAAGCTAGGATGCTCCATAAATACAAACAAAGACATGAATGGATAAAGCACCACAATATTAACAAAACATCCTTACTTCTCATCCTCAAAATAGGCATGGATCACTAGGAAACAACATGAACATATGGCACAAAACCAAAAACAGAACAAGGACTTAGTGAAATTTTAAGTCCCTGAAATCAGCATCAACGAGTAGGCTACTTTGCATGCTTGTGCTAGTCACCACAAATATCATGAAAATACATGGAATACACCCTTGCAAAGATGGCATGGCATATAACAAAACACATGTAGAGCTCAGGATCATAGCATGCACACATTAATCATGGCAAAAATGACAAAAGGCCATTTGCTGAAACAGATATGCAACTTTCCTCACATAGCCCTCTTCCAATGACATTTCGGGCATCAAGATGAGCTCAAATGAAAATAATGCAATGAGATGAAACGATGTACTCATCGAGGCAAACATTTTGATATGCTACACGCACAAATCTAAGCTACGGATGCAGAGTTATGGCATGACAAAGTATGCAAAAAATAGGGTTTCGGGGAGAAAAGTCAACCGAGATATTTTCAGATCTGGATCCAGATCGGCGCGGATTACGAGGATCGACGGAGTTCACTGTAGCAGCCGGGTCTCGCCGGAAAAACTGTTCACCGGAGAGGCGGGACTTGCCGGCGGAAGGGGAGGAAGCCGGAGTGGAGGCGCGGGGCGGCGGCGCATGGCGGTGAACGGTGCACGGCGGCGGATGGCGGCCTCGGGGCGTGGGAGCCGGCCGGCGCCGGAGCAGGCAGCGGGTGTTGCGGCGTCCGGCGCGGTGGCGGGCGGCGACCGGCCAAGCGAAGGTCGGCAGCGCGGGGCGCGGGATCTCCCGCGGGAGCTGGTGGCGGCGGTTGGGCCCCGTGGGCCCAATCCGGGCCGCACGGGCCGACGGCGGAGGGAGGAGAGAGAGGAGGCCGCGACGGTGAGGTGGCAGCGCGGGATTGGTCCGGCGGGGAGGCGCGGACATGTCCGGCGGCGCTGGAGTTTTGTCCGGGCGCGAGGTAGAGGAAGGCTAGGGTTTCATCCGTGAATTTTTGGAGGGGAACACATATTTATAGGTAGAGGGAGCTAGGAGAGTCCAAATGAGGTGCGGTTTGCAGCCACACGATCGTGATCGAACGCTCTAGATGATGGAAGAGGTTTAGGTGGGGTTTGGGCCACTTTGGAGGGGTGTTGGGCTGCAACACACACGAGGCCTTTTCGGTCCCTCGGTTAACCGTTGGAGTATCAAACAAAGTCCAAATGGCACGAAACTTGACAGGCGGTCTACCGGTAGTAAACCAAGGCCGCATGACAAGTCTCGGTCCAATCTGAAAACATTTGACACGCGCACATGAAAAGAGGTAGAAAGGACCACCGGGTGACAATGGAGCGCCGGATTGCAAAACGGACAATGGGGAAAATGCTCGGATGCATGAGACGAACACGTAAGCAAATGCAATGCACATGATGACATGATAAGAGATGCAGGACACGCAAGCAATGACAAGGCAACAACATCGAATAATTGGAAGACACCTGGCACATCGGTCTCGGGGCGTTACACAAGGTAAACCATTATAAGCTCCTAGGTAATTAAGCATGGCATAAGCAACTACAATCTCTAATTGTCATTGCAAACATGTTTCTTTCATAATAGGCTGAATCAGGAACGATGAACTAATCAAATTTACAAAAACAAGAGAGGTCGAGTTCATACCAGCTTTTCTCATCTCAATAAGTTCATCATATAATCATCATTATTTCCTTTCACTTGCACGACCGAATAGTGTGGATAATAATAATAGTGCACGTGCATTGGACTAAGCTGGAATCTGCAAGCATTCAATTCAAGAGAGAAGATGAGGTAATATGGGCTCTTTGTTAGATCAACAATAATGCATATAAGAGCCACTCAACACTTTCATCATGGTCTTCTCCTCTCGACCCCCAAAGAATAAGAAAATAAAAGAAACAGAAGTATTTACATGGGAAAGCTCCCAACAAGCAAAAGAAGAACGAGAAATCTTTTTGGGTTTTCTTTTTAATTACTACTATAGGCATGGAAAGTAAACTAACTAAAAGCTACAACTAATTTTTTTTCTTAAGGTTTATTAAGGCACACAAGAAGAAAGCTAAAAGGAAATAAACTATCATGGATGATACAATGAAAAAGTATGAGCACCGACAACTAGCATGAGTGTGTGAACATGGATGTAACGTCGGTGAGAAATACATACTCCCCCAAGCTTAGACTTTTGGCCTAAGTTAGTCTATGGCCACGGCTGGCCTGGTGGATATCCGAAGTTGAAGCTGGGGTCGTACTGAGATGCATCAGCTATTGCCTGACGAGCTGCATCTTGGAGGCGAGCTGCTTACGTCCTCCTCTCATACTCAGTCGCCTCCTCCCTAGTTATAACATATCTCCCTTTTTCCTGAAAGTCAAAGAAGGCAGGAGCAGGGACAACGACGTGATAGGTGCGTCGTCTGTCAAAGATTAGTCGGTACTGGAGGAACTGATTGTTGCTCTCAACAAACTGATGACGAACCATGACATTATAATCTAAATAAGCAGGAGGCAACTCAATATCATCTCCACGTATGGGTATCTCAAGAAAGTTAGTTATACGAGTTGCATAAATTCCACCAAAGAAATCTCCATGAATACGATTATTATGCAACCTACGTGCAACAATAGCCCCCAAGTTGTATTGTTTATCTCCTAAAACAGCGCTCCTGAGAACGCTAAGATCAGGTACACACATGTGACATGCTTCATCTTTACCGTTTATGCACCTTCCTATGAAGAGAGCAAAATAATGTATAGCAGGAAAATGAATGCTCCCTATGGTGGCTTGTGTTACATCTCTAGATTCCCCCACTGTAATACTAGCAAGAAAATCTCTAAATTCATATTTGCGAGGTTCACTAACATTACCCCATTGTGGGAGTTTACAAGCAGTGTTAAAAATTTCTAGGTCCATGGTATAAGATTTATCATAAAGATCAAACAGGACAGTTTGAGAATTGCGTGATGACGAAAATTTAAACCTTCTCACAAATGAATCAGTTAAATAGAGGTATTGACGACACTTATTTGCCTCGATGCTCTCTAGATCAGCATTGCGCACATATGCTTCAAATTCCTCCTTGATTCCTGCTCGAACCATGAAGTCCTCTGACAGCCATTCACAAGGCCACACTTGAGCATCCCTTGGTGGTTCCTCGTCCGCATCGCGTATTGCGGGCATGGGTCCTTGCTTTCTTGAAGAACCACCTAGGTACATTTTCCTAAACATATTTCTTCCTCTGAAAAATTTCTGAAATTGTTTAGTAACTCAAAAAAAAGTGAACCAAACTCAACAATATTGATAGCAACTACTCCTACAAGTGCCTAGAGGCAATATCATGCATTAAAACTACTTTGGACCATATAAATTTGACATGCAAGATCAAGAACAGGGTCACCTAAGTAGCAAAAAGTTGCAATAAATAAAGCACTAAAACAAAAACTAATTGGACCATTGGAGGAGTCACATACCAAAGAACAATCCCCCAAAGCAGTTCTGTGAATGGAGCTTTGAGCTAGGAGATCGAAAATGGCAGCAATATGAGCTTCTACTCGGGTTTGAGCTGGTTGGTGATTTTTGTGGGAGGAAGAAGGAGTGTGTGGTAGCTGGAATAAGTGGAGGGGACCCACGTGGGGTCCACGAGGTAGGGGCGCGCCCTCCACCCTCGTGGGCACGTGGCTGCTCCCCCTGCTGTGTTTTTAGTGCCAGATATTCTCAAATATTCTAGAAAAAATCATATTTAATTTTCAGGGCATTTGGAGAACTTTTATTTTCGGGGTATTTTTTATTGCATGGATAATTCAGAAAATAGACACACTTTCCGGAACATTTCAGACTCCGAAAAGGACTAGGTATGTGGTGCGGTAAGTAAACCGACTCCAAAATAGTTCTAATGGCAATTTTTCCCCGTTTTGGAATATTTAGAAAAATAGAAAAATAAGAAGCAGTTTGAGAAGGACACGAGGGCTCCACAAGGGTGGAGGGCGCGCCCTACCCCCTGGGCGCGCCCCCTACCTCGTGCGCCCCTCGTGCGCTCCCCGGACTCCGTTTTCTTGCACGTTACGTATTATGGTCGGTAGAAATTCATTATATAATCTCCCGGAGGTTTTGACTCCTGTATCACGCAAATATCTCGCGTCTTTGTTGCGAGCTATTTTTCTGATAGATCTAGGTTGTCATGTCGTCTTCAAGTGCCCCCAAGGACAAGTTCTTCGAGAAGGTCATCAACCCCTACCTCGCGGAGGTGCTGCAACACCCTCAAACCATTGAGATGCGTGAGGGGTTGTTGCACATCCGCGATGTTGAGGGACCAAGGAAGACCGGAAGCATGGAGGCAAGGCTTGAGGCATTGGAGCAACAAGTTTTCAAGTGTCAGGAGATGGTGGAGCATGGACTCGACTCCAATCACATTATGATCATGGAGTTCACCAACAACCACAAGCTGGACATCGAGGACATTGGGGAGGCCATCTTCAAGCTTCATGAGAAAATCGAGCACCTCCAAGCCCAGATCTATGACCTGCAAAATCAAAACTGTGAGTATGAATATAGATTCAAAAGGATGAGTTTGGCTGCAGATTTGAGGACTCAGGAGACTCAATCATCCTTCTATGATGGTGAGCCTATGCCTTGGAAGAGGTACGACAAGCCTACATCATCAACAACTCCAACTCCTTCACCGACAAAAGAGATATAATCACATGGGTACGGGCACTCCCCTTGGCAACTGCCAAGCTTGGGGGAGGTGCCCCGGTATCATATCACCATCACTTTTATCTTTACCGTTTTTCTTAGTTCGATCCTTTTGATAATATTTTGATCTAGTAGAATAAAGTTTTAGTATGATCTAGTTGTCAGTTTTGCTTTATGATCTTCCTATGTAATCGAGTATGTGAGCTATATAATAAAGATTAGTGTTGAGTCAAGGGCTTGATTATCTTGCTATGATCTTGAGTGAATAAAAAGAAAAAGAAAGAATAAAAAGAAATAAAAGAGATCATATGGATCTTATGGAGAGTAATGAGCTCACATATAAAGAGTATGGTGAATAAAAGTTGTTGAGAGTTGACAAACATAGTTTTGGTCATCGTTGCAATTAATAGGAAGTAATAAAGAAAGAGAGGTCTTCACATATAAATACACTATCTTGGACATCTTTCATGAT
The DNA here is from genome assembly GCF_002162155.2 of Triticum dicoccoides. Taxonomy (NCBI): domain Eukaryota; kingdom Viridiplantae; phylum Streptophyta; class Magnoliopsida; order Poales; family Poaceae; genus Triticum; species Triticum dicoccoides. The sequence goes on along the minus strand of NC_041380.1, from coordinate 221,790,307 downwards.
TGTGAGCACTCATTAAAATATGACATGTTAAAGAGTTGATGTTGGACAAGGAAGACAATGTAATGGGTTATGTTTTCTTACATCTGAGATAAATTATATTATCATGGATCATCCAACATGATTGAGCTTGCCTTTCCCCTCATGCTAGCCAAATTCTTTGCACCAAGTAGAGATACTACGTGTGCTGCCAAATATCACTTTATATTGCCACCATATGTTCCTATGGATTGAGTAAGATCCTTCAAGTAAGTTGTCATCGGTGCAAGCAATAAAAATTGCTCTCTAAATATGTATGACTTATTAGTGTGGGAGAAAATAAGCTTTGTACGATCTTGTGATCTGGAAGAAATAAAAGCGATGGACTGCATAATAAAGGTCCATATCACAAGTGGCAATATAAAGTGACGTTCTTTCATATTAAGATTTTGTGCATCCAACCATAAAATCGCATGACAAACTCTGCTTCCCTCTGCGAAGGGCCTATCTCTTACTTTTATCTCCCACCTTACATAAGAGTCATGGTGATCTTCACCTTTCCTTTTTACATTTTATCTTTTGGCAGGCACAATATGTTGGAAAGATCCTGGTATATATGGCTAATTGGATGTGAGTTTTCATGAACTATTATTGTTGACATTACCCTTGAGGTAAAACGTCGGGAGGCAAAACTATAAGCCCCTATCTTTCTCTGTGTCCTATTAAGACTTCATACCCATAAGTATTGCGTGAGTGTTAGCAATTGTGAAAGACTATATGATAGTTTAGTATATGGACTTGCTGAAAAGCTCTTATATTGACTCTTTCCTATGTTATGATAAATTGCAATTGCTTCAATGACTGAGATTATAGTTTGTTAGTTTTCAATGAAGTTTATGATTCATACTTGAAATTGTGATTGAATTGTTACTTTAGCATAAGAGATCATATGACAATAATTATATAAGCTGTTGTCCTAAGAATGATCATGATGCCCTCATGTCCATATTTTATTTTTATCGACACCTCTATCTCTAAACATGTGGACATATTTTTCGATTTCGGCTTTCGCTTGAGGACAAGTGAGGTCTAAGCTTGGGGGAGTTGATACGTCCATCTTGCATCATGCTTTTATATCGATACTTATTGCATTATGGGCTGTTATTACACATTATGTCACAATACTTATGCCTATTCTCTCTTATTTTAAAAGGTTTACATAAAGAGGGACAATGCCGGCAGCTGGGATTTTGGGCTGGAAAAGGAACAAATATTAGAGACCTATTCTGCACAGCTCCAAAAGTCCTGAAACTTCACGGAAGCTATTTTCAGAATATATAAAAAATACTAAGTGCAAGAAGTTCCAGAGGGGGTCCACACCCTGACCACAAGGGTGGGGGCACGCCCTACCCCCCTGGGCGCGCCTCCTGCCTCGTGGGCCCCCTGGTGGCCCTTCGATGCCCATCTTCTGCTATATGGAGTCTTCCGTTGGGAAAAAATCATAAGCAAGCTTTCGTGAAGAGACTCCGCCTCCATGAGGCGGAACCTTGGCGGAACCAATCTAGGGCTCTGGTGGAGCTGTTCTGCCGGGGAAACTTCCCTCCAGGAGAGGGAAATCATCACCATCGTCATCACCAACGCTCCTCTCATCGGCAGGGGGCCAATCTCCATCAACATCTTCACCAGCACCATCTCCTCTCAAACCCTAGTTCATCTCTTGTATCCAATTCTTGTCTCTTAGTCTGGGATTGGTACCTGTAGGTTGCTATAGTGTTTATTACTCCGTGTAGTTGATGCTAGCCGGTTTATTTGGTGGAAGATCATATGTTCAGATCCTATATGCATATTAATACCCCTCTGATTATGAACATGAATATGCTTTGTGAGTAGTTACGTTTGTTCCTGAGGACATGGGAGAAGTCTTGCTATTAGTAGTCATGTGAATTTGGTATTCGTTTGATATTTTGATGAGATGTATGTTGTCTCTCCTCTAGTGTTGTTATGTGACCGTCGACTACATGACACTTCACCATTATTTGGGCCTAGAGGAAGGCATTGGGAAGTAATAAGTAGATGATGGGTTGCTAGAGTGACAGAAGCTTAAACCCTAGTTTATGCATTGCTTCGTAAGGGGCTGATTTGGATCCATATGTTTCATGCTATGGTTAGGTTTACCTTAATACTTCTTTTGTAGTTGCAGATGCTTGCAATGGGGGTTAATCATAAGTGGTATGCTTGTCCAAGTAAGGACAACACCCAAGCACCGGTCCACCCACATATCAGATTATCAAAGTACCGAACGCGAATCATATGAACGTGATGAAAAATAGCTTGACGATAGTTCCCATGTGGCCTCGGGAGCGCTTTCTTCTATATAAGAGTTCGTCCAGGCTTGTCCTTTGCCACAAAAAGGATTGGGCCACCTTGCTGCACTTTATTTACTTTTGTTACTTGTTGCTCGTTACAAATTATCTTATCACAAAACTATCTATTACCTATAATTTCAGTGCTTGCGGAGAATACCTTGCTGAAAACAGCTTATCATTTCCTTCTGCTCCTCGTTGGGTTCGACACTCTTACTTATTGAAAGGTCTACGATAGATACCCTATACTTGTGGGTCATCAAGCCCTCCCTTTAACACGCAAGCGAATCGCATGAAAAGGAGCGGCTGACAGGGCTACCCGTGGCTAAGCTCCGGAGATTCCCGTGGGTTAGTCCGAAAGGGTGATATAGCTCGTAATCGCATTTACTGTTCTGCCGCTGATCTTTCCGCGAGAAGATGAAGGCACTGAGGGTCTGGTGAGGTGACGTGCGCGGGGTGTGCCATGAGCCAGAGCTCGACTACTCAGGTTTGTCAGTGCTGCAGGGACGGACCCGAGCACAAGCGTCATGCCAGCATGTGTAGTTCCCGTTGCGGGATGAGCAGGAGGCCGGTCAGCAACGCGGGTGGCCGCGAAGGGTAACAGGCAAGCAGGTGGTGATAATAAGGTAACTCAAGCAAGAGGCGAGCTAGTTCGAATAGATGCAAGAAGGATACCTGCCACAGGGATGGACCCATGCGGCCTGGGGATGATGCAGCCTGAGGGGCACCCCCAACAGAGTAAGCTAAAGATGCAAAAGGATGCATGTCGCAGGGACAGGCCCATGCGACCTGGGGATGATGCAGCCCGAGGGGCGCCCCCAGCTGAATAAACTAGAAAATGACACCTGGCACCGTTGTTGAAGAGGCATTGGAGCAGCTGAAGATGCGCGCTGAACAAGTCGCTCCTCACGAGTCATCCAGCGGCTGGTTCCCAGGGGACCCTGGAGGTTCCGGCTCCTCCTCCCCTGGGACGGCCTGGCGCCTGGCCTCGAGAGCCGCCAGGGTGCCCTGCGTGAGCCAATTGAAGGCGACATCTATGTTCGACGGGCCGAAGGGCATGCGAGCGTATTTGTGTGGGGGGCCTCCGGACCGACCAACGCTCGATGGCCAGAAACGCCCCTGAGATGCAGCCCTGTTGCACCCAGGAACGTCGATGCAGACGCGCAGCTTGTCGTCCGCACCAGGATAAGGAGTTGCGCCATGTGACGGGCAGCGTCGCCACGCATGGCTCTTGCCTCTTGAAGCTTCTTGGTGGTCTTGGTGATGAACTCCTGAGCACCGGGCTCCTCGTGCCCTATGCCCTAATGAGGGAAGCGTGGGGTGAAGCATGCCTCCATGTGGTGCCCGAGCGCCTCCCTCGTGACGTTGGCCAACTTTGAGGTCCTCCAGAAGAGAGCCCCCGAGCCCAGCCTAAGGAGGGCGTTGGGCGCGCCTTCCTATGCGAGGGAGGAGGCACCCCATCTAGGGGTGCAAGTCCTAAGGTGATGCTGCTGGAGATGCCGCCCACCTGAAGCCCTTGGTGGAGAAGCTACTTCTTCTTGGAGATGGCCTTAGGAGGGTAGACGGCGCCTTCGTTACCTGGGTCTTTGGCCGCTGCAGCTTGGTAAGCACGCTCGAGGGAGCGCACTGCATCCTTCTCCTCGCAGGCGACCGTGATGACGCCGCATCTCCCGGGCATCTTTAGGACGTTGTAGCCATTATGGGTCACTACCATAAAGTTGGCCAGGGATGGGTACCTAAGGATGGCATTGTATGGCAGGCGAATATGGGCGATGTCGAAGTCGATGAGCTCACTGCGATAGTTTTCCCGCCTACCGAAGGTGACAGGGAGGCGAACCTGCCCGATCGGGGTGGTGGAGCCGTCGATCACTCCTAGGAAGGGCTTGGTAGGCTGTAGCTAATCGTATGGCACTTGGAGGCGGTCGAACGTCTCGATGGACAGGACATTGAGCCCCGCGCTGCCGTCGATGAGGGTCTTAGTGACTTGGACATTGCTAATGATGGGTGAGCAGAGCATCGGGAGGGCGCCGGTAGTTGCCGTGCACTTGAGTTGGTCGGAGGAGCTGAAGGTAATGGTGCACTTGGACCACCAAAGCGGGCGCGCGGCCTCGAGCTTGGGGAGGGCCGCGTTCACTTCGTGAACGAACTGCTTGAAGATACACTGAGAGGATGGGGCCTGAGAACCACCCAAGATGCAAGCAATGCCGCGAGGCTCCTGGAAGCCCCCAGCCCCCTCGTCCTGATGATGGTCTTCGTTACTTATTGGTGGTGGAGGCAGCGGAGGGAGGCCAGCGTTGCCTTGAGGACGGTCCTCACGAGGCTGGTCTCTCCAGGCGCCCTCGCGAGGCTGGTCCTGCCAACGGTCCTCACAAGGCCGATCGCGCCACTCCTGACGGGGGCCGCAGTCGTCCCAGCGTCCTCCACTTTGTCCTCCTCCTCGGTCGTAGCCTCGGTCGTTGCGCTCGGGGCGTCGGCCGAAGCACCCATCGCGGATGGCCCAGAGCTCTCGACAGTCGTTGGTGTTGTGGTTGTGCATGTTGTGGAAGGCGCAGAATGGGCGGTTGGCCTTGGATGAGTCAGGATGGTCACACCCGCGCTTCATTTCCGGTTCCACCGCAAGCACAACAGCCCACTACTAGGGTTTTCCCTAGTAGTAGCGCTTGATTTTAAGCTAGCAGTAGCATTGTGCAAGCGCTACCACTAAGGCGCTACAGCTAACTAGTAGAAGTAGCACTAGAAAGGGAGCGCTACTGCTATACCTAGTTAGTAGTAGCACTTTTCTTTGGCTGGCGCTATTGATAGTACTAAGTAGCAGTAGCGCTTCTTATGAAAAGCGTTGCTGCTAACTTTTCCAGTATTTTTAAAAATACAGCTTATTTTCATTGTGGTTTTATATACAATACTTTCATCATATGATTTGATGACCATGATTAGTTATTATAAATAACAGTGGGTGAAATGAACGTGGAGTAGATTCAAGTGAAGGCAACATGTGGTGCATGTCGAAAGTACTACTAATCCAAACTTGATCTAGTTTGGATTAGTAGTACTTTTGATGTGCACCACATGTTGCCTCCACTTGAATCTAATCCATGCTCATTTCACCTACTGATATATATAATAACTCATCATGCTCATATAACAACTTAGCATCATGCATCATCGATCATAATAATAAATAACTCATCATTGGTATCATAATAACAAGTCATACTCATCATCATCGATCATACAACTTCTACTCGATACCACATCATCATCATAGTCATCTAACCAATCCTATTTAGTTGTTCTAAGCACATGATCATGAGTATTAGCTAGGACCTACTACCTTCTCCTAGGTAAAATAGGATAAAACAAGATAGCCCCTGACTCTCCATTATGGAGAATGGTGATTATCCTGTCTCCAATTCTTGCCTTTCGCACAATCATGCTTCGAAGAACCTCCCTACGACTGACCACACATTTCTTGATTATCATGTCTTCACTGGTTTCAGAAATCTGATATGGACATGTGTGACTCGTAGGATGACCTGGATGTATGTTAAAAACATCAAGGCGACCATTCTGATACATCAGATGAGGCACCCAATCCGACGGGAGTTTCTGTTGAAAAACATAGTAATAACTTCATCGTTAGTAATGTACTTAAGTTTTAAAAGAATTTATGCAAAATATGCATGGATGTCGTATAGTAAAAAAGTTACCATGGCATCTCCATGGATGTTACTGTGGTTCAACACGTGCACTAGTGGCACGTATTCACCATAATGCGGAGGAGTTTGATAATAGATAATGTAATTCTCAAGATCAGTACAAAATGCGATCAGATGATTTTTCTCCTGATAAGTTAACTCGGAGCCATCGGTGTAGTAGGTTCTGTCTACCATCTTCTGCACATTGTTTGAAGAATGAAAATAAGATGTCAATGGAAATAAGCACATTGTTCGACAGACTTAAAGTCAACCTGAAATGACGTTTAATTATTTTTCTAGAAAATCCAGGCCACTCGATATTTCCTACATATTCTAGCACAAGTCAGGCCAAAATTCACGAAAAAATTTGTCATGACCTTTGCTAAAAAATGACATATCGAGCACCTGAAATTTGCCGGAACGGAAATTAATCAACACTCTGGCAAAACATAGGCCACTATAGGAGGTGTAACCTGCAAACATGGTCGGCCACTTGGGCAAGCACATGTCCTATTTGAGCAACCCAAGATACATGTTTATATCTACATCATATGAGCATTCAAACTTGATGAGGACGATGGAGAGGGTCTCACCTCGAGGTCGGAGGGGGTCGGTGATGGGGACGATGGCGGTGATGATGGAGGGGCTCCTTGATTTCTGCAAAAACAAAAACCTTGTAAGCTATCAACTAATCAAATGCATACGCCTTGCATAGTGCTCTCCAATTTTAGCATTCAAAGTAGGAGTAGTTTTCCAATATTAACATTCAATAAGCAAAACCAAATCATAAAATAAATTAGTATCCAAATTAGCATGCATTTAATAAGCAAAACTAAATCATCTCTTTTGTCCGTACATCGTCGAATATTATCACTAATACACCTCGAATAGTATCATACATATAACATCACTAATAAAGCTAAAACCGTAGCGAACGACGGGTATCAGCGCGGGCGACGGACACCCAAAGAGAAGGAACCATCACAGGATCATAGCTCCAGTGAGATCCCTGAAGAACCTGCCAGGTATTGGAGAACCTGCTCTCCAACGCAACCATGTAGCGACGGACGTGCTCGTCCTCCTCGCTGACACGGTGATGTACCACCTCTGTGGCATCCCCAAGCCTCCACATCGTCACTGGCCCACGCTACTGCCACCAAAGAAGGTTCGGGTCAACGACGGGCTGGCTCCTCCCCAAGCTGCGCCCCCTGGAAGGTAGCACCTCCCAGTACCAGCCCGGTGGAGCCCAGTCCCGGACATGGCCCCTCTGATCAAGCAGGCCTCCTCCGCCGAGTCGACGACGAGGATGCGGGATAGGCATCATCGACGTCGATGCGAGAGTAATTAGTTTAAGTAAAAAATAAAGTAGTTCTATTAATTTTCTTACTAAAAATAAACTAGTCCTATAGTAAAATTTTAATTAGATCATCAAATCTCATATACATAAATTTTCTTACTAGAAATAAACTAGTTTTATTAATTCAACTACTTCAACTAAGCACTTACTATAAATAAAATAAACTAGTACTTACTAAAAAGAAACTAGTTTAACTACTTCTATTAATTTTCTGACTAATTCTATTAAACACTTACTAAAAATAGTAAAAAAATTATATTGAACTTTTCTATAAACTAAACACCACTTCCCCAAATTAACATCTACTTAATTAGTTACCTAACCTACTTCCCTAACTAAAAAGCATCTAATTAATAGTACCACAACTGCCCTAACCAAATTAACAACTACTTAGTAACCAAACTAGTTAACCAAACATCTAAAAAACATCTAATTAACCTAGTTAGTAAACCTAATTAACCTAGCTACTTCACTTAGTTCAACTTAGTTAACCTAATGAACTAAATTCACCTAAGTTAATTAACCTAGAGGGGGGAGGGAGGAGGAGTACGTCACGGTGGTGGAGGAGGCCGGCGCGGGACGGCTGTCGGGGGAGGAGGCTGGCGTGAGGGAGGGTGGCCGGCGGGGGAGCAGAGCCGGCGCGGGCGAGGGCGGCCGGCGGGAGATCTCCGGCGCAGGGGACAGCGGTGCGCGGGGGAGGATGGCGATGACGACGGAGGATAGGCGCGCGAGTGAGTGTGACGGTCGGGGGGTGAGAGAGAGGTCGAGCGCGGGCCGTTGGGCTGGATAAGGAGCTAGTAGTAGTAGCGCTTTTATGTAGAAAGCGCAACTGCTACGTCCAGTAGCAGTAGTGCTTCATACATAAAAGCGCTACTACTATGCCAGGCCTGCAGGCAACGGCCTGGCAATTCTAGTATAGCATTTTTTTATTAAAATAGTGCTACTGGTAAGTGCATAGTAGTAACGCTTTTTTAAAAAGTGCTACTGATAAGTAGTAGCAGCGCTTTGTTATAAAAAGTGCTACTACTATGCTACTGTCTATAAGCATTTTCCTAGTAGTGCCCCCCTTGAGCTTCACGTCCTTGGTCTTGGCCTTCTTGTCTTCTGGGTCAGCTACTGGAAGCTCTTGGAGGGAGAGGCGTCCCTCCTCAGCCCTTGCGCACTTGATCGCCATGTTGGACATCTCTAGAGCTGTGCACAGGTCTTCGTGTATGGCAAGCTCCTCGTTCATCTTGACATTGCAGAAGCCATCGGAGAATGCTAAGATGATTTCCTGATCCGTCACCTTGGGAATGTTGAGGCGAACGCTGTTGAAATGCTAGATGTACTTCTGCAGGGTCTCCCCGGGCTGCTATTTGATGTGTCGCACGTCACCAGCGGCAGCCGGGCGATCGTGAGTGCCTTGGAAGTTGGCGACGAAGCGATCGCGCATCTCGCCCCAGGCAGAGATCAATCCTGCAGGCAGGTTCAGGAGCCAGGAGCACGCGCCGTCCTTGAGAGCCATGGGAAACCAGTTCGACATGACCTTCTCATCGCCGTTGGCCGCCTCGATGCTCAGCTCGTAGAGCTGCAAGAACTCAGCAGGGTCGAGGGTGTCGTCGTAGTGCGGAGGCAGGTCGGGCTTGAACTTGCGGTGCCAGACGACGCTGCGTAGCTCGGAGGTCAAGGCGCAGCAACCTGCCGTGGTCACTGGAGCCCGCCGTGGAGGCGGGGCCCGGTCTTGGTACCCATGCGTCGCCGCCACAGGCGGCGCGCAATCCTGATGTGGTGGTGCAGGGAGCGCAGGAGCGTCTTCTTACGGCCGTGGAATCTCTCGGCAGCTTCCTTCTTCGTGCACGGGCGCCCTACATGGCGGGTCGCACCGCGGGGCCGCGCGTCTCAGGGCAAGGGCGGCGTCTTGATGTGGAGGTTGTGGAGCCGCTCCAGCGGCTACATCGCCCGCGGCTGAAGGTGGGCGAGGCAACGAGAGAGACGGTGCAGGAGAGCCCCTAGCAGCGCTGATGAGCTCGGCAATGAGGTCCAGCCAGTCTTCATAGATGTCGTCGACTGGGCGGTAAAGCAGGAGCTCGTGTGCCATGACCGGCACCGCATGCGCGTCTGTGGGTGCGCGACGAGCGTGGGACGATGAGCCGGCCGGAGCCAGTGATGGGGTGGCGGTGCGTCCGTCCCGCCGCACCGAGGGGTGTAGCAACGAGGCTTGCTGCTCGTTTCCTGCTGGGCTGGTAGCGGTGTTGGCAGCGAGTGATCGAGAACGACGAGGAGGTCCGCTAACGGGTGCCGTCTGAGCGGTGCGAGCAGCAAGGGCGGCCCGGCGCTCAGCACGAGGTCGGTGAGCGTCAGCCATGCATGCGGCGGAGTAGTGGTACGTTGACCGACAGAAGAAAGGCTTCAGCGCACCCCTACCTGGCGCGCCAAATGTCGGATTGCGGGTTCCGGCTAACCCTTGAGGTTCGAACTCTGGGGTGCGCACCAAGAACACTCTCTCCCTAGTTCGCTCGCTCAACGATCTCACGACCTAGCTCGACGAACTCTAGGAACAAGACACACAATGGTTTATACTGGTTCGGGCCACCTTGTGGTGTAATACCCTACTCCAGTATGGTGTTGCTGGATTGCCTCACGTGCTACGGATGAACTAGTACAAAGGATGAACAACCTCAGGAGGAGAGGTGTTCTTGAGCTCGGCGAGCTAATGGATGCGAGATGGAATGGATCCAATCCAAGATGAGTCGATCCCTCCGTATGGCGGTGGCTAGTCATATTTATAGAGGCCCCGGTCCTCTTCCCAAATGTTAGGCGGGAAGGGATCCAACAACGGCCAAGTTTGAAGGGAGATAACTGGTACAAGTTGTCCTGACAAAAGGTGGTCTTCGCCTGCCAAAGGCTCTGGTGGTGACGCTACTGTGGGCTCCGTGGTGACCTCCATCCTGCCATCCTGCTGGTCTTGGTCTTGTTGCACTGATATGGAAACCTTGGCTTGATGCCTCGGGACTCCTCACCTGTGCCTGCCTCTTTAGCACGAAAGAGGAAACTGGTGCACTGCGCCCGTTGGTGCCCGCCTGGCCTTGGTCGTCATGGCTCACGTCACATGAACCTCGCGAGGTGCCCCTTGCATAGAGATCTCCGCTCCTCGGGAGCTATCCTAGTGAGGCTTGGCCCCTCGCGAGGGTCTTGAGTGGTTGCTGCTGAAGATGGGTCGTACCAAGCCGTCAGTGGAGCCATGCACAAGCCCACAGACAGGCAAGTCTGGGCACCCCCGGTCCCAGAATGCCGACATTTATGAAATCGGCAAACAGTAGCACAATACCAAATTACCAATATGTGATAGCCTAGCTTATTAGGGATGATAGACTACTCATATCTATAAGGAATTCCTTCTTTTCCGGGAGCCCATTCGGACAGAACTCCAAAGTTAATCGTGCTTCTCTTGGAGTAATTTCAGGATGGGTGACCAACCTGGAAGTTGCTCCCGGGTGCGCATGAGTGAGGACAAAGTGCGCAAAAAAGACTAGTATTGATCTGTGGGGCCAGTCTAGACCCCTTAAGGAGTAACGACCAACAGAAGGTGTGTCCGGAGAGTTACAAGTTTGTATTAGAGCGGATCCTCGCGGTTACAGGGATCTTTGCGGACAGGTGCACGGTCATGTTATGTGTGACGTTTGTGACCCGTCGTGGCACACGGCATGGCACATGTGCCGGACTAGAAGCACAGATGTATGTGCCAAGAGGGAACGTGCCTGTGGCCCAACGAGGACGTGGTTCCTCTGAGTGGGGGTGTATGTGATAGCCTAGCTTATTAGGGATGATAGACTACTCATATCTATAAGGAATTCCTTCTTTTCCGGGAGCCCATTCGGACAAAACTGCAAAGTTAAGCATTCTCAGCTTGGAGTAATTTCAGGATGGGTGACCGACAAGGAAATTGCTCCCGGGTGCACATGAGTGAGGAAAAAGTGCGCAGAAAAGACTAGTATTGATCTGTGGGGCCAGTCTAGATCCCGTCAAGAGTAACGACCACCGGGGGGTGTGTCCGGGGCGTTACACAATACATATGACAAGCACAATAATCAGGATAAAACTTGTAGCAACCTGTGTGAGGTAGCATATCAATTACTATTTCCTTTGACTAGAAGCCGAGATAAGTGAAGCGACTGACAGGAAAGGAAGGAAGCAAGCCGAGATAAGCGACTGACAGGAAAGGAACGAAGCAGTCGAGGCAATGAAGCACCCAAAGTTTTTGTGCAGTTCCACCAAAATCGAGCATCCCTGTTGGCACATATATTGGGAGAGTGAGATTACTGTAATAGTGGGACTAGTTGATGAAACATACACTAACAAATAGAAGCAGCCTCTTATCTGAATGGGTAAAGTTAGTAACATAGTAGTCTTGCTTAAAGAGAGGTATTAGTTTATTTAATCAGTGCCAATTAGCTCAACACTCAAAGCATTGCCATGTATCATAGGTTGCAAAACTTTAACGTGCAAAGATAAAGGACTTTCTCATGATAGTAGCACGATACAAATCAAGATGACAACAAACTAATATGGATGAAGGCCATAGGCTGGTACCAATCTGAGGAAAAAGCTTATTCATGTAGTCCCAGAAGAGATGATAAAGCGCTCACTGGAATCACTCAATAGTATATATTTTTGTGCACTTCAAATTTATAGTTGAAATCACTCTTGTTTATGAGTGGTGAGATTATATCTAAAGATTATCAAGAACTTCCAGCAGAGTTAAAGCACTGGCTGGGATACAGTTCATTGTATTGTCTTGTGTAGTTCCACTAAAATGTATGATTGGCACAACCTGATCCTTGTTTGCACAAGTAGGAACATGGTGAAACCTTCAATAGCTTTGTGAGAAAGGATAGAGAGACATTAGCATATTACTCTAACAGTAGCATCAAATTCATGCTGGACAATACGCAAAACATTGCCTCATTGAACCAATGGCAATAAATTGACATGCAAAACAATAGCACTATTATGTCATGACACAACCAAGATTCCCTCCCTACTCCAGCACATGATTCACCTCCACATGCACACATACACATGTACATGATTTAGCATAGGGTGCTACTAAAGATTTGTTTAACTTCGACAGGAAAATTAGGCAGCAATAAATTAGTGCTACTTAAGTACTCCTAATTAATTAAGTGACCTTGTAGGAGAGACAACCAAAGTGGAAGGGCTCCCTAGAGGATCGTCAACGTTGCTGGAGCCCTTCAATGGCCTCGACTAAGGCCTCGGCTTCAGCAAGATCACCTTGGCACTGTTGATCGTGTAGAGCTGGGTCACAGATGCATCCAGAATCCAGTTAATTAGTATGATGTGTCATCAACCCAAGTACTACTCTACTGCATTTCTCTATCTATCTCTACTCTACTCTTATAAAAAAACGGAGTTGGTCATGATGGTGTGCCTGTCATCCTGCAATATAGGTCGTCCGGTTTATATCTAACAGATAGGAAGGAAACTATGGCAATTTTGCAAAAATGTACCCACACCCCTCTCCACATTTACAAATAAGGCCTTCCCTCATTCATACTTTTCTCTCACACGATAAACTACTCATACGAATGCGTCTTGAAGTTACGTGCAACGCACGGGCATCTTGCTAGTCTTCCAAGTAAATTAAGACTAGTAGCAACATAGCAATACAATACCACTAGCAAGATGTCAGGATAACATAGGATGGTACCATCGTGTGATCTCCATTTCCTCTTTATTCTTATTATTCCTCCTCTTCAAGCTCTGTTTCTCTTTCTCCTCACCAGTTGGTGAAACCAAGTACATGATTGGCATTTTATTTCATAATTGGTTTTGTCACTTAGGGAGTACAAGTGCACTAGTAAACAATAGCATTATTTTCTCAGGGCAGTCGCAAATAGAGATGAACCAACGGAAGGTTATGCATTAAATATCATTCTTACCAAAAGGAAGGTTATGGTGTCAATATGGATGATGAGGATTGGAACACATATCTCCCTTCGTGTAGTTCCATCGAAATGAACCAACGGTTCCATTCTGACATTCCAGGAAAACAGCACAAAACTCACTTCTTTTAAGAAGTGTTTTGTGCAGTGCACCAAAAAGTCACAATAGCAATGAGGTGAAATGGATGTCCCTATTTGCACAAAAAGATATAGAGGAAACAGTCAGAGTCTCAAACAATTACTGGCAAAAACAATTGGCTAAACTTGTCATGGCTTATAACAGTGGCATGGCTTCATTTTACCAGCGGCGTTAGATTAAGAACATCTAAATATTTGGTATAAGGGCATGGGACAGTGGGTGCACCAGCAGTCCAGCACCATGTACCTAAACCGGGGCATAAAGTGGTGATTCAGAGTTTATTGCCCTGAGAAACAAACATCCAAGAAACATATCTGGGTTGGTCCCATTTTGTTCACTCTAGCCACCTACTCCTATGTGTGGATAGAAAATCTAGTCCTCGTCATACCACTGGGTACAGCGTTTCCCCTATATTTCCCTTTTCGACTGAGAGACCGGTTGGATGAACAGTCTATACTACCTTCACCCCCGTTCCTTCTTGTTTGTACTAAGTCTGATGTACATACTAAATTTCCCCCCTTTATTTCTTGTTTGAACCAAGTACAAGACTAGACTCCATGAAGTAGCTTTACCTCTAACAATATAAAAAAGGTGACGTTGGACCATCCAATTGAGAGTGGCTGAGAGTTAGAAAATGATGCACATGAAGTGACGTAGCAAGCTAGAGAAGTAGAGCTAGGCCAGTTTCGAAGGAAGATATACCTGAAGGTCGTTGGGATATTGATAGGTGGGTGGCGGGAGGCCGGATCCGCCCACACTAGGGCAACGATGAAGGGACCGGAGGACCTCCTGCGTCGGCGCTCGATGTGCCAGGTCACACTTTGTATCGCTCAAGTCTGGTACTAGACCCTTCATTAAATGAACAAACCACCGCCTCGTAAAATTTGTGAACAAGCCCACAGCTAAAATTATCGGAAACGTGGGCTGCCCCATGCATTATTATTTATATTTTCTATGTGGGAGTATCCTCAAAACAAAATGTGAGAGTACAATATTTATTGGGCCCCTTTGTAATTTGTGCTAAATTTTGACCAGAGATTTAACTGACAAAATGTTAGTGCATGTTAACAAAAATTATATCCTTTGATTCGTATTTGAACATAGTTTTCAATGATGTAATTTTTTGTCACATGCATGAACATTTGGTTAGTTAAATTTATAGTCAAAGTTTTGCATAGATTATCATAGGGACCAATAAACCAAGATGGAGCTCCTCGTCTGTCGTCCAAACTACTACTGCACAGTATATGACTAGCCGCTCTATCTACATGCGGGACATCAAAGCATCCGGGCCCGTGTGCTATCCACCAAATCACAGCGAGGTGCTACAGTCAAGACTCGCCGGTCACCCCGGTGTGGTCGTCATGACCCGTCATATCACAAAACCCACACCATTACCAGCAGTGGTAAAGTGGCCTCGAAGTTGGAGTAGACGAAGCAACTATCATTTCACCGGAACGCTTGTTGAAGCCCTTTTCCCCCTTTCTTGAAGAAAACCTCACTCTAGGCTACTCACTTCTGCCATTTTTCTTCTGTACCGACGAAGGAAAGGTGGGAAAATCAGTGATGTTACGATATTTTCATTCCGAGAATCTTCTTTTTGTGAAGCACCGGCTGATTCTCACAGCCTATTTTTTTCCCGTTTTCATTGCGATTGTGGTTTCCTTTCGCTTGCTTCTTGTTTGTCAGTTCATTGATGGATCTTGTTGCACTAGGCAAAGAGTTACCGGTGGAAAACCCACTCAAAATAGAGATCTCGAGGAAGCGAGCACCGACCAACGAGTTGACCATGTTGACGGGCCAACCCATGGAGACGAATAACTCCAAGAAACAAGCACTGGCCAAAGAGTTGACGACGTTGGCGGATGAACTCCTCAAAGAAAGCTGGAAGAACAGCAAGGGCCCCACCGTGCCTACCCTAGAAACTCTAATGGCCACCTATGAGAGGCTCAAGGCCGAGTTTGAGGAGATAGTCGCTGTTGAGAAGCAGTATTTCACTGGCAAGGCGATGGGCCCCATCGAGGATGAGGAGATGGCCCCCGGAGGGATGGGATCCCCCGGTGAGGTGCACAAGGTAAAAAATAATGGCTTACCATAGTTGTGGTTTTTGATTATTTTAAATGTGCTTGCTAATATGTTAGGGTTGTGCAGGTGCCGGTGGACGTCCTTGATCATTCTAATGTCGCGGTCCGTCCTGTGGACTACGCCCCATAGATCATTTTCGATGTCGCAGTCCGTCATATGGACATCGCCCCGGAGATCGATTCTGATGCCGCTGTCCATCCTGTGGACATCGCCCCAGAGATCAATTCTGATGTCGCGGTCCGTCCTGTGGTTATCGCCCTAGAGATTGATTCCCATGCCGCTGTCCGTGCTGTGTGGTCATTGCCCGAGAGATCGATGACAAGAAATAGTTGGTCGCGCTAATACTTCAGGGTAGTTTTCATTGTGTTTAATTACCAGAATGATGTGTGTTATCAAACCATCTTAGGGCTAGTGCACTGTCTTGTGTGGGCGGTACTTGCTACTTTTGTTTGATAGTGAATCATGTGAATCCTCTCCGAGTTATGGAAACAGATGTATCCTCACCAGCTTTCGATGTAATATATGGCATGCTTAGATGTAAGTTTGAACTATTTATCATATCAGCAAGGCTTGTTTGATGATTCTTGGTGTTAGTAGGCTAGCTACTATGCGAGCTATAATACTTGCAAAACACTCACCAAAGAGAAACATTGGGGCTGATGAGCTCGTGGTATGCTTATAGGTCTGATCCTTCGTCGATCGGCCAATAGCCCAAGCTACTAAAATTGTAGGCTTAGCGATCGATCAGATAATAGTCGACACGGATACATTCAGGCCTCATTCGGT
This sequence comes from Triticum dicoccoides, assembly GCF_002162155.2. Classification (NCBI taxonomy): domain Eukaryota; kingdom Viridiplantae; phylum Streptophyta; class Magnoliopsida; order Poales; family Poaceae; genus Triticum; species Triticum dicoccoides. The sequence continues at coordinate 221,773,964 of NC_041380.1, read as the reverse complement.
TCATAGGGTAGGAAAATCGTAGAAATAGGAAAGTCATAGGAAATGAGATGACATGTATCTTGAATCCTATGAGTAGGAATAGGAAATGAGATGCCCTTTGATTCACATGATACGATTTTTTCATTGAGTCTAGGCTAATGTTTATTTTCCTATGAAATGTGGAGGATAGGAAGAATTCGTCCATAGGAATATGATTCCATTCCTATAAACCAAAGGGCTCTACAGAAATTTTTCCTATGGAAATCCTATCATATGAAATTCCTACAAGATTCCTCTAAACCAAAGGAGGCCTCACATTAATAGCCAGCAAAATTGGCACGTACTTGTAACATGCGTGAATGTGTAATTTTTTTGTTGGAATCGTGAATGTGTAGTGACGTCTTACTTTCGGAGTGGCTACAGAGAGTGTGTATGTGTGCTAGAGGGGTTGTGGGATGGAGAGAGATCTAGAGAGAGAGAGAAAGACCCTCTTTCTACTCCTAGTCGTTAGATTGACAAAGGATATTTTTTAGAACACGAAATCATAGCAGTACACAGACGTACTCTCTCTGTTCCATAATAGATGCCTCAACTTTGTACTAACTTTGAAATGAAGGGAGTACAAATCCTAGGCGGGCTAGTTTGACCAGTAGGTTTCAGTGATATGAAGTGCTACCGTGGCGTCCAGTCTTTGCATGTGGTAGCAGTATTGCGGGTACAGTAAGTTTTCTTGAAGAAGCGGAATTCAACGAAGTCATGATGGTTCCTTCGTCCAACCAACTTACAGTGGGAAAGGTAGGGACTGCGCTACGATCGGGGTGGACCAGGATAATTTTGTGCTTGGCAATTGGACTAGGATGGTCGACTTCCCACATGTCGGCGAATGAAAGTATTCTTTCTGATATAGAGGACGAGCAACGAGTATTCATTGTTTATTTTTGATGAAAGCTATTGTCTCCACTGTTACGACGTAGGAGTATGAAACACGGCAGCCCAGTGAACTTGGCATGTGCACAACTCCCTCCTTCCTCATGTACTACCATAGTGTTGACTATAAGGTTGGCTATAAGGTTCCAACTTTTTCTCACTTTCTCTTTATCTATTTTCTCTCAAATGTTTTTTACCTTTCTTTTTTTAGACACAATTGTTTTTATACGTCTTTGTTTAGAATTAGATATTTTATACCTAGGAGCACGTGTAGAGATGGGCTCTTGTAGAGCCCACTCCTTGACTTTGTCAATGCCTCACTCTCCTCCACATAAGCGGGCTTATAGCCCAGTATTTTACTAGTACTACTTGCTATGAATGCGGGTAGTTGGCGTCTGACGGGGGAACGCATGCAGGAGGGGGAGGGGTTTTCTAGTGGGCCAGGGCGGTCAGAAGAGGGCTTGAAAGCGGTCCGGACTCCCGCATGGCCCACCTCACATTATCACCATATATTTCTTGGAGTCCATGCGCGGCGGCGGGAGATCTCTTCTCCCTCCCCTGTCTCTCTCTTCTCAGCCAACGCCTGTTGAGCGATTAGATTTCGGCTATCGACAATTTATTTAATTACAGTCCCACATGTCAGTGAAAATGCAAGACAAGCGTGTCCTCTCTAGTGAGCGGTGTGTGAGCCGGACTGTCGGGGGTGCGACGCGAACGTGACACGTACGAGTTGTAAGTGTGCCGCCTTTTCCTTTTGGACTTGCAAAGCATAACATTTTTGTGCGATCGATCGATAGAAATCCAGAACAAAATGACGAGGGCGGGGCTTTCCCGCATGTTAGGCGGGCTAGTATGAGTGATATGATGCGCTATAGTGCCATCCACTTGCTCCATTTTTATGTAAGCAAGAGTCTACACTCTTACGTGGGAGGAGTGCGAAACACAGCGGATCTAATTTTGATCGAGGGATAACTGTTCCATGCGAAATAGTGGAGCACTGTTAGCGATTATCGCATGATAGTTAGGGCATCTCCAGCTCTGGCCCACAAATTTACACCGGCATCTGTCCGAGGACAGTGATGCCAGAGTATGCCATCCAATGCTGCCTGCATACCTTTCGACAACTATATGAACTAAATGGATGAAATTCGTGCAAACAAAGCAAATTTCAAATTAACCGGATGAAATTCATTACATTTCGAAAACTTTTCCTATAAACTGGATGAAATTAATTACATAGTTCGCACAAACCGTACTAAAACCTACTGTAAACCTAATCTAAATGATCGTTGGTGCCCGATCGCAATGTCCGGCCATGAGCCCCGAGAACGCCGGCCAATGCATTTGCCTCCTCCTCATCCGCCTTGGCTTTGTCCAGCTCCGCCTCGATAACCTCCTCCTCCGAAGCACAAGGTTCTGATGATTTCCGCCTCCATGTCGCCATCAAGTGGCTAATCTGCTGCCGATGTTTACCCCACCAAGCTTGGCATTGACTGAGTGGAGGAGTGGTGGCCTTCCTGGGACTAGATTGGCGGCGATCTACCGTGTACTACTCTTCCTTGTTGTTGGTTGCACATGCGCACGCGCGCAGGCTTCATGGTCGTGGCAGCGGAGGGCGGCCGGGAGGGAGCCGGCGATCTCCTTCGTCTGCTCCTGCGACAGGACGTCCAAGAGCTTTGGAGCGCGCCCGGAGCGGAGCCGCCGATGTCCTTCATCTGTTCCTACGACAGTACGTTCAAAAGAGCTTTGAAGCGTGAGGAGGCCATGGTTGGAGTGGTGCCGACAGAAGGAAGGGACCGGAGGAGAATGAGTGTGGGGTTTTTCCTATGGCTGGGAGCTGGGGCTTGTTCGATGATATTTTTGCACTACAAATAATACAAAAATAAGGAGAGGAGACAATTTTAAAATAAAAGTTGTCTAAATGGTGATTTGAACCAATAATATTTAGTTGTACACACGGAGCAAGAGGTGCCTCTGTGTACGCGCTTATATTACATGTGCATGGCGCCTATATTGCATGTGTGGACTTATGAACTACTCCTAGCCCAATGTAATTGTTAATGGGCTAATGGCCGGCTAATTAAAATCAGCCCAACGCATGCACGTACCTAGAGCTGGTACAAATATGTACTCTTTTTTTGCGGGAATGTACAAATATGTACTCGAGTATTTGCGGCCGGCTGGCAAGCGCACATATACATACACGAATACCCAATGTATTTAGCTAATCACGCATATATTATGTATCCTTGCCTTGCCATTTGATTTGAACAGACACATGGGACAGGCATGAACGGGATCAAGTTTTGGCAAGGAAGTTTTTGGATTCGTGCGTGTACATATATTTGGCAAGCTACCAGACAGCAAAGTCATCGGTTTTGTGGAAACACATGAGACCGATCTCGAGGATCATTGTGTCAAGGTATGTGCAAGGTATGAATCAGATTATTTGCCTTTATTTGTGCAGGCGTACAAGGCAATAAAGCAGCACATCGGAAAGAAGAACTTAAGTTGGAAGGAAAGATTATTGATGGAAAGGGTTGGTCCGTTGTGATTGCAAGGAAAGTTTGCACCGACCATGCAGCCGCCCCGGCTCCTCCCCTATCTATAAAGCTCGGGCATACGAGAGCAGACGGAAGCCAGCCGGGAGAGGCGCGCCCACGGCAGGGGCATGTACGCGGCGACGCTCGATACATAGCAGTACACATGTGAGAAGACCGGCGTATGTGGCGGCGGCAACTACACCCCGTCCAAGCATGAAGATGCGCCGGCCGGTGACGGCAACGCTCACGGTCGTTGCGTGGCTCTTTAGTTGCTCATGCATGTTCAAGGACAGTACAATGCATGCCCTTGCTTATTTTTCTTCTTCTTTTCCGTTCTTAATCTACCAGGGCCAGAAATACAAACACGGAGAGGAGGGGAGAGAAGCCCGAGGACATAACTCAAGCGTGCGGTAACGGACGCACCTGCGGCGGCGGCGGTACACAAGCCATGCATCAGATGGAGGGGGACGTGCCCGTGGAGGACGCGTCCATGGCCATGACGCGTGCTCCAAGGAGGAGCGCGGTGGCACCTTCGCAGTCTCTCGGCGGATACACTGGCGCCGACAACCATGGAGCCATGCATCATGGTTTTATGAGCTAGCATGCCCTTTTCTCGCTATGGTATGTATGTATTTTTTCGTGTACCAGGTAAAGTGTATGATGCGCCGGGCGGAGATGCCCGTGGACGACGCGATGGTCTTCTTGTACCAGGTGCAATGGAGGTGTCAGACGACGAACCCAGCGGACATGGCTAGTGACGATGCAGAGCTCTTCTTGTACCAGTGCAACGGAGGTGGTGGCCGATGAACCTAGCAGAGGTGACCAGGGATGATGTGGCGCTCTTCTCCTACCAGATGCAATGGAGGCGGTGGATGCCACCGCCGGAACAGGAGACTACATTGACACCGCCAGGCCCATCAACAACATCACCAATCCGGTGCCGCGGAGGATCGCTGCATGGAGCTCGCATGGAGGTTGCCTCCGTTCCGCGAAGGATGGCGCCATGGAGCTCGAGGGACACCGCCTACATTCACTTCGTCATGGTGGTGCCGTGGAGGATGGCGACACAGAGGTCGCCTAGATGATGCCCGTCATTTTATTCTTGAAGACGACGCCTTCGAAGAGGGAGGCATGGAGCTCACGGGGATGCCACCGCGTGCCGCGAGGATGGCGACATGGAGCTCGCTAGGATGACGCATCTCTTCTTCATCAAGCTGGCGCCATGAAGGACGGAGGCGTGGAGCTCGGAGGATGCCGCCGCGTGCCGCGGAGGATGGCGAGCCGGAGCTCGCTAGGACGACGCTCGTCTTCTTCTTCATCAAGGCGGTGCCATGGAGGATGGAGGCGCGGAGCTCGGAGGATGTCGCCGTGTTCCGCGGGCATGGCGCCATGGAGTTCCCCAAGACGACACCAACGTCAACATCATCAAGCTGGACCGGAGGCATGGAGCTCGCAAGGATGCTGCCGTGTGCCGCGAAGGACGACGAAGACATGGAGCTCATCAGGATTGACGTCCATCATCAACATCATCAAGATGGTGCCCCAAAGGACGAAGGCATGAAGCTCGCAGGACATCACCATCAATGTCTACCTCGATGGAGCCCGCGGCTCATAGCCATGAAGATGACACATGCCCACGGTGCTGCTCGTAACACGGAGTCCGTGATTCGAAGAAGATGGCGCTACACAATGACGTGGCTTCACCAACCCTTACCACTACATGGTGCTATTTGCGACACAAAGCCCATGAAGACGAGGCGTGATGGCGAGGAGGCATCGTGACTTCACCAACACTAAGTTTCGATGGCCCCGTGAGGCAGCGTCCTTTGTCTTGACGGACTGCCGTAAACACGGCGTCCAGCCGAGGTGAGGTGCCAACCACACCGGCATTGCCGATATGGGTGAGCGTTGGTTTTACACCGATGGCGGTCTCCATAAGAATATTCTCGCGAGGCGAACCCCTGTGTATCCCGACGAAACCGCTACATCGTCAAGAAGTACGAGCAGAGCAGGACCCATGCAACTTCAACACCGAGTACACCAACGCTGTTAAGACCGACGAGGCGCGACGGCGAGGGTGAACGTGGAGAGCACAAATCCATGTTTTGAGTGGCACATGTACCAACGAGGACATGGGCTTTGCCGCCGCCCACACCACACACACACCATCAACATAATGCATGGAGAATGCGAAGCCAAGAAGAAGAAGATGACCACACGGCTTAATCGGAGGTATCGTGCAAAGCAACCCGCGGGAGTAATTAACCGAGAGCTTTTGGAGGCCCTGGGAACCAGGAGACCGCACATCACCATAGTCAGACATGCTGCGCTAGTAGGCCACGAAGTGCAACCATTGTCTATGGGATCTTGTAATTTTGTTCATGCAAAGAGATAAATGAAATACATATTTCCCGTATCACTTTTCTTTGTGTACTACGGTACACTGGCACGCCCGCATTTTTCTTTTTCCCCGGTGCATGAGAGAAATCCATACTCCTTCTCTTCCCATCTCACGGAGTGCTTTATTAGATTTTTCTCGTGTCAAACAAATTGGCATGCCCAGTGGGACATGGTTCTCCTCCCATCTTTGCTTCGTTCTGGTCATCGGAATCGTCTTTGCCTGTCTCCCAATATGTATAGTATGGTGCATGACAAAGAATCGGCAAGGGGATCCAATGATCAAGGTCACTTTCAAGATGGTGCAGTCTCCCGTGGCAGCAACTCGGAGCAGGTGGTGATCCAATTTGGATCAGTACTGTTGACGACTGTCGGTGTCAAAACCGGCAGATCTCAGGTAGGGGGTCCCGAACTGTGCGTCTAAGGCGGATGGTAACAGGAGGCTGGGGACGCGATGTTTTACCCAGGTTCGGGCCCTCTTAATGGAGGTAAAACCCTATGTCCTGCTTGATTATTCTTTATCATATGAGTAGTACAAGAGTTGATCTACCACGAGATCGGAGAGGCTAAACCCTAGAAGCTAGCCTATGGTCCGATTGTCTATTGTCCTACGGACTAAAACCTTCCGGTTTATATAGACACCAGAGGGGGCTAGGGTTACACAAGGTCGGTTACAAAGGAGGAGATATACATATCCGTATTGCCTAGCTTGCCTTCCACGCCAAGTAGAGTCCCATCCGGACACGGGACGAAGTCTTCACTCTTGTATCTTCATAGTCCAATAGTCCGGCCAAAGGATATAGTCCGGCTGTCCGGAGACCCCCTAATCCAGGACTCCCTCAGTAGCCCCTGAACCAGGCTTCAATGATGATGAGTCCGGCGCGCAGTGTTGTCTTTGGCATTGCAAGGCGGGTTCATCCTCCGAATACACCACAGAAGAGTTTGAATACAAGGATAGTGTCCGACCCTGCAAAATAAGTTCCCCATACCACCGTGGAGAGAATAATATTTCCACAAACCTAATCTGCTGACATGTTTTGGCAGCATGACATCACGCCATGGCCCGGTAATTATTTGAACCGTTTTTCTTTAACCAGCCCCGCACATAACGCGAGGCGGATTCTTGACACGTCTTGTCAAAGCAGAGATCGTGTTCCCCTTATTACGAGATTCTCATCAATACGGACGTGGGTAACCCAACCGCGCCATCAATTAGGGCGCTTGGTGGGCAAGCGAGTTTTACCAGGCTAGTGGAGGCGCATAGTTTAGTCCTCCCTTATAAAGGGATAAGATCTCACCATTTTCTACCCATCGCCTTCTTCCATTTGCTCATCCATTCTCGCGCACTCGAGCTCCAGCGCCCAAGTCTACATCCTCCTCTGCAACTCTCTCCAAACATGTCCGGAGCGGGAGGCAAGTGGATGGCCTCCTCCGTCACGGAGGGGCACATCAAAAAGTTACGCGGAGCCGGATACTTTGCTGCGGATATCGCGCACCGGCTGCCAGCCGTGGGATAGGTCATCCCTACCCCAGAACCCCACGAGAGGGTGGTCTTCCTCCACCACTTTGTCCGCGGACTAGGGTTTCCCCTCCATCCATTTGTCTGCGGCCTCATGTTCTACTATGGGCTGGACTTTCATGATCTGGCCCCGAACTTCATCCTCAACATCTCGGCATTCATCGTCGTGTGCGAGGCCTTCCTCCGCTTCCGGCCCCACTTCGGCCTGTGGCTGAAGACCTTCACTATCAAGCCGAAGGTGGTGGGTGGCCAACAGACAGAATGCGGCGGAGCCATGGTGGGCAAGATGCCCAACGTTACATGGCTCGAGGGCTCCTTTGTGGATACCATAAAGGGGTGGCAGTCGGGGTGGTTCTACATCACCGAGCCGCGTGACACCAACTGGGCGGCAGCCCCCGTGTTTCGATCCGGAATCCCCACGCGGCTCACTTCCTGGAAGGAGAAGGGCCTGTCCTGGGGTTCATCGGTGGAGCTGGACGGACTCCAGAAATGTATCTGTAACATGACAAACAAGAAACTTAAGCTTGTCAACATAGTCCAAGTCATGCTCTTCCGCCGGATCCTCCCGTGTCAGCAACGGGATTTCAACTTATGGGAGTTCGACCCGGCCCGGCACCAGACTCTAAGCGAGCTCTTCGACACGACGCACAAAGATGTCTGGAGGGTGCTGTTCAAGGGAGCCGAGGTCCCTCCCTCTCTCACCGAGGACCGCGGGCTAAGCGCGAAGCGCCCTGCGAATCCGGTAAGTTCTGTACATTTGGCAGGATATTTATTTCCCATAGCTTAACCCTGTGCGGGGTCTGAGCTCTCATGCCTTTAACAGGACTGGGTGGAGGCATCGGCGCAGATCGACTGTCCGGCCCCTCTGCCCAAAAACACTGCGGGCGCTCTCCTGATGGAGATGCTGACTCCGGCTCCTTATAAGGCGCCGGAGAAGACAAGGAAGAAGGCCAAGGGAACCCGAAAGAGTTCCCGGCGCCAGATGGTATCGGACTCATCGTTCGATAACTCCGCGACGCACTCCTCTCATGAAGATGAGGAGGAGGAAGATGAAGATGCTCCCCCTCCAGCCGGGGGAGACAAGAAAAGGAAGGCCGCCATAACCGGGGAGGCCGAAGGGTCCAAGAAAGGAAGGACTCTCCTTCTGGACTGCTCCACCACCGCCGCTGAAGGCGAAGACGAGTGGTTGCTTAGGGCCAAGCCCCTGGTGAAGTCATAAGTATTTGGATACCAGAGTAACTCATAGCATTCCTTTGTCGCATTGCTTCTCCTAATGCCGAATATGATTATGCGGACCGCCCCAAGCCCGTATCGACGTATACTCATCGGACGGCTCCTTGGATTCATCGGATATGTATAGCGATCCACTTCTGACCGCCTCCTCCTTGATAGAGGCGGGGTGTCCCGTCTTTCGATGAGATGATGGATATCGCTTTGGTGGAAGTCGACTTTGACGATCCGACTACGAACGTGCGAGGACGTCGCGCCTTAGCAATCGCTAAACCAACTCCGAGAGGTTATCGACCACGCCGGAGCACGATCAACCTGACCACGAAGGTCTGTTTCCTGCGAGCAAACGAAGAACAAGCAAGAAACTAAGATTGCAATCTGGATATTGCGAATATAAGATGAAAGCTTTATTGATCAAGGAGGGGTTCTGTGACGCCTTTGTCTGGTCGTTGAACACAAACGAAGTACGCGAAGTTGCAGCTATGGCGAACTTTTAATCTAAACAAAAACCAAAGTCTAAACGATGCCCTAAGGGTTGTATATATGGAGGAAGAGGGGGGAATTTCGTGGCCCTTGGTGGAGGGGTCCGAAATCAACCCTATCTCTTGTTTCCCCACACATACGGACTCTAAAAATAGCCTATACTTATGTATTTCGAAATTACATGGGCCTGGCCCAATAATAAGGTGACGCAGCACCTATAATAACCTCGGGATGAAATTTATGAAGTGGCATCTTGTATATTTCGTCCAAGGCTTCATGCGCCCATTATGGTGGCTTTAAAGTCCTGAAATCATCACTTGTAACTCCGTTCTTGTTCCCCTTGCGCATGCCATCATCTCCATGCTTGTTCTTGCTCCAATGTTCATCCTTCTCCAAGCTAGGCCCTTTATTTGTAAGCAAAACAAATGTATCCAATTTAGGCAGCATCATATTCTCATGAACATTAGAATCATTACCAAGAAACGAAAGTACCTGGTAATTTAGTTGGCGTGCGCGAGCTCTAGTAATTGGTCCAGTATGTATAGCAGCAGGGCCTGTGGGTGTAACAATTGTATTGATGTCCTCATCACTCCTCTTGCCCTACGGACAATGCCGAGGTGTTGTCTCAAGGGGCATCGAGCCGGGAGGAGACAGTCCCGGAGGCGCCTCAAGGCGACCTTACAGACTCCAGGAGCAAAGGGAGCAAGGCTCCCGGGGGCTCCAAGCTCGGCTCTCAGCCGAACTCCGTGCCGGAACCTCTAGTGGTTCTGGACTCGGGCAGGCGGTCCCCTTCCAGAAGGGGTAAGACGCCCGTGCCGGTGACTTCTGTCCATCCAGAGGCACCGGACAACCTGCTGGGAGCGCTTCGCGGCACTTCCATTGACGAAGAGCACCGCACTATTATGAGTGCGGTGATCAAGAAGGTTTAGTCCGCCAAGAGCGGACTGACTGAAGCCTGTGCCAGCCTTCTAACAGGCTTTGAGGCAAGTATTTAAAATATAGGAAAAATATTACTGCATAGATAGTAGCCCCTGATGCTCTGTTTGGTGTTCACAAAGAAAAGCCGAATAGAGGATCAAATAATATCTGCAGGAGTCTAACATAAGTATGTCTATATGCGTATGCAAGCTTCGCTGCTGACCTCTGCCGCACTCACCGCGGAGGTCACCGCACTGAAACAAGACCTCGAGGGGTCCGAGAAAGAGCTCGGCCTTGCTAAGAGGCAACTCAAGGAGAACAAAGGTAAGTAATACCTAGTCTATATATATATATATATATAAAAGATGCGATTGCAAAATGACAGGATCATCATGAATTGGCCAGGGGCCACGACCGAAGTGGCGACCCTGAAGCAAGCGCTGTCCGAGGCCGAAAACAAAGCGGCCCAGGAGCGCACCGAGCGGGGAAAGCAAGAGGCACGGGTGGGCGAGGTGCAGCAAGAGCTCCAAGCTCTCGTGACGAAGCACGAGGCGTTGGAGCTTGACTCGAAGACGCATGAGTCTGAGCTTGCTGCGGCCCTTGAGAGCGCAAAGAATGCCAAGGCTGAAGCCCACAAGGCCCTCCAGGAGATTGAGGCGATGAGGAAGATAGCGGCGGGTAAGGCATTCAATATGCAAAGCAAGCATGTGAAAGTACATTACTTGTTACTTACTCGAGTCTGTAGCTCTCCAGGAGAATTCGCAGATTTGCCCCGCAGTGTGTCGGATGCCGCAAAGTTTTACCAGGCCGAGAAGGGAAGCTCGACGGAGAAGTTGTTCTGGTCTCAGTATACTGGGACCGAACACCCGATGTGATAGAGGCGAGGGTCCCGATCTTTCGATGAGATGATAACTATCGATTTGGTGGAGACGACTTTGACGATCCGACTACAAACATGCACGACGTTGCGCCTAAGCAATCGCTAAACCAATCTCCTGAGGTTACTGACAATGCTGGAAGCACGGTCAGCCTGACCACGAAGGTCTATTCCTGCAAGCAATCGAAGAACGAGCAAGAATATGATAAAGCAATCTGAATATTGCAAATATATATGAAGTATTGATAATGGTGGGGATCCGGAAGCGGTCTTGGTCTGGTCGTTGGACACAAACGAAGTACACGAAGTTGCAATGGCTAACTTTTAACTAAACAAATCCCAAGGAAAAGCTACTAGATGGATCTACTTATATAGGAGCAAGCGGTGGCGGCCAAGGAGGTGGGAGGACGTCCCAAGGCAGCCTAAAACTAAATCTAGGTCGTACAAGGCCAATGGGCCCAAGTGGAGGTGATGTAACACCTTTGGACTTGTAGTTTGACTCGGTTTCTGCTGCAGCATCAGATTGTTTCGTCCACAACTCAACGCTCCGGCCTAATTTGAAGGTGATTCCAATTGGGTTGGAAAGTGCACGAAATCTAGTTTCCAACAAAAAAAGAATCACCCAATTCGGAGTCCGTATGAAAAACTTGTGTGCGTTTTGAGTTAGGTATGTCTGTGCAGTCCGAATCTGAATCCAGAACGTGAGAGACTTGGACTCTATCTTCTCTTGGGCCAAAAGTGACGTGAGAGAACTTTTTGGACAGCAAATAAACATCTCTTTCTTCCTTATATTCATATGTGGATTGTACAAATGTCCCATACACCTGCAATTAGACAAAACATAAAAGTGTGTGAAGTATTTTTGTTCTGGATAACATAAATAGATTATTGAATAGTTTGCACTAGAAATCACCTGACAAATATGCATATATGCAATATTTTTGGTCATATCCAAGGTAGTCATGTCCTCATCATCCTCCCATTCTTGAAAATAAAGCCGTCCTCGGCGTTGCTTAATCTGAAATGTGGCTAACAAAAGAGACAAGGTGTACATGTTGTATATGTATATGTCATCCATTTTTACTTCCCTTGATTTTTGCATATATGACACATGAATAGATGAGTAACTTGCATAGTTCATAAAATCTAAAGCCAAAAAATTAGCACAAGAAGTAGAAGGCATGAAAATATTGCAACTCAGTTTGCACATATAAGTGAAGCTCTTATTCATTTCAAAAGATTGATAATGTTCATCATTAAACCATCCCAACATTGGTGAATAAACCTTACTTGCATCAAATTTACATGCTACAACATGCTTAAATAAGCAAACATGTAATAAGTCATTCAACACAGAATCATCACCAAGATTAGAGGTCATATCAAAATGATTAAACATTGGTTCTTTTGCATCAATAGTTAATTCAATGGGTGCACTCAAAATTGTTGGTATTTCAGTTGTTTGATCACATGGCAAAGTCAAATTATCAACGTAGTCCTCTAAAATAGGTGGTGTGATCAAAGTAGTGGGTAGCTCATCAGATGGTGCATTCAAATTGACAAGGCATTCATCATTCTCATGTAGAGATGGAAGATCAGTACCTTTGTCATTACCTCTTATGATCAACTCAGATGATGTAGCCACTCTCGGGGGCGATGTGTCACATGGTGGAGGTGATGTAACACCTTTGGACTTGTAGTTTGACTCGGATTCTGCTGCAGCATCAGATTGTTTCGTCCACAACTCAATGCTCCGGACGAATTTGAAGGTGATTCCAATTGGGTTGGAAAGTGCACGAAATCTAGTTTCCAACAAAAAAAAGAATCACCCAATTCGGAGTCCGTATGAAAAACTTGTGTGCGTTTTGAGTCAGGTATGTCTGCGCAGTCCGAATCTGAATCCAGAACGTGAGAGACTTGGACTCTATCTTCTCTTGGGCCAAAAGTGACGTGAGAGAACTTTTTGAACAGCAAATAAACATCTCTTTCTTCCTTATCTTCATATGTGGATTGTACAAATGTCCCATACACCTGCAATTAGACAAAACACAAAAGTGTGTGAAGTATTTTTGTTCTGGATAACATAAATAGATTATTGAATAGTTTGCACTAGAAATCACCTGACAAATATGCATATATGCAATATTTTTGGTCATATCCAAGGTAGTCATGTCCTCATCATCCTCCCCTTCTTGAAAATAAAGCCGTCCTCGGCGTTGCTTAATCTGAAATGTGGCTAACAAAAGAGACAAGGTGTACATGTTGTATATGTATATGTCATCCATTTTTATTTCCCTTGATTTTTGCATATATGACACATGAATAGATGAGTAACTTGCATAGTTCATAAAATCTAAAGCCAAAAAATTAGCACAAGTAGAAGGCATGAAAATATTGCAACTCAGTTTGCACATATAAGTGAAGCTCTTATTCATTTCAAAAGATTGACAATGTTCATCATTAAACCATCCCAACATTGGTGAATAAACCTTACTTGCATCAAATTTACATGCTACAACATGCTTAAATAAGCAAACATGCAATAAGTCATTCAACACAGAATCATCACCAAGATTAGAGGTCATATCAAAATGATTAAACATTGGTTCTTTTGCATCAATAGTTAATTCAATGGGTGCACTCAAAATTGTTGGTATTTCAGTTGTTTGATCACATGGCAAAGTCAAATTATCAACGTAGTCCTCTAAAATAGGTGGTGTGATCAAAGTAGTGGGTAGATCATCAGATGGTGCATTCAAATTGACAAGGCATTCATCATTCTCATGTAGAGATGGAAGATCAGTACCTTTGTCATTACCTCTTATGATCAACTCAGATGATGTAGCCACTCTCGGGGGCGATGTGTCACATGGTGGAGGTGATGTAGTCCTGACAACAACGGATGTGGTTGTCATAGTATGCCTAGTAGTTGAAGGAACAATCATATCAACTCTTGGAATGTGCACCGTGCGCTTGTTCTCCTCGTGGCCAACACGTCGTTTTATTTCCTGTTCAGCTTTGCAAGCAAGATGAAACAAATGGTCCATAGGATAACACTCTTCATGAATTAGTATCTCTTGAATATCACGGATTAATCCTCCCCAAAATCTATCCATAAAATCATCTTCACTTTCTTCTAAAGAGGAATGCAACAAGGTAGTTTGTAAATCATCATAATATTTTGTTACAGTTTCACTACCTTGTTTTAAGTGTTGCAACTTCTTAATCATGTCACGAGTATAATAAGCAGGGACGAAAGTATGTCGCATGGAAAGTTTCAAATCATCCCAAGTAGTAGGTATATAATCAGGGTGTAACCGACAATATTCACTCCACCAAACCAAAGCATAACCAGTGAAAGAACCAACCGCAACCTTAACCTTTTTATGTTCATTGAAATTATGGGAAGCAAATATATTTTTTATGTCGAACTCCCATTCAATATATAAAGCAGGTTTAAAACGGCCATTAAATGGTGGTATAGATACATTAACCTGATCATGTGCATTTGGATGTTTGTGCACCTCTCGTGACGGTTGTGGTATTTGCAAAGGTGGTGGCACGTCTCCCGCGATCGACAAAGCCCATGAATTGGCTCTGGATCCTGTCATGATTAGTAGAACAAGAAACAAAACCCAAAAATAATGTTCCTATAACTACTAGGATGTGGTGGTAAAACGCTCACAGTAAAGCAAATATCAATGTCTTACAAGTTCTTACCATGCAGCAGGCGGTGATCGGCAACCAGCGGTGTCAAGTAACTCCGAATTTTGAGTAAAGCGATTGCCAGGGGAGCGTATGTATACACGGTGTAGAAATATGTGGAGCTGGGTTGGCTAAATATGGTAGCAAAAGATTAGCAATAATCAATTCAAAGATGCAATGTTGAATAAACGCTGAACGACGGTACTGTGCTGGTCCTAGGCTAGACCGGACTAGAGACGCGAGCCTAGAACACTAATGAGGTCACGGCGTAGCACAACTAGCATCAATGAAGGATACTAAGTAGCTCTTGACAGCAAGATATAAGTGAAGATAATGATGAAAAACAACTGCCAAGCAGGATATACAACAACTCTCTCTCCAACTTTCCTCTTAAAAAGTTTGAGCCAATTTTCTGGTAAATTCTTGCAAAGAATGCTACTAACTCAAGCTTTCCAATGCAAAAAGAATCACTCAATTCCGAGTTGATATGAGGAGTCAAAGAATTCTAAAACTGGCCTGAAAAATTAGAACGAGCTGTGTTCATGAACTTCAGAGGGAAAAAATACCTATTTAGAAGCCGATTTTGAGGTGTCAAATATTGAACTAGCTTCTGCAACTATTTAGATGCGGCTCGTCTCTAGCTTCAATTTGAGTACTCACGGAGCCAAAACGGACTTCGTATGAGGACGATACACCTGTTTTACTGAACAGTGCGCAAAACAGATTCCAATCCGAATTCAGGTACGAGATTGATTCTAGATAGATTCGATTTTTTTTCTCTCCTTTTTTTCTCACGCTTTTTTTTCTTTTTCTTCTCTCTCTTTTTCTTTTTTTTCTTTCCTTTTTTCTCTTTTTTTTTCTTTATCTTCTTTTTCTCCCTCTTTCCAAGACAAACTAGATAAGATGCAGATTCGATCTGGCGAAGATGTGAGTGACCTCAACTATGATTATGACAATAAACAGTGCGTAGCACGTGGTGGAAATTGGTGGATGGGATGGTGGACAGCGGATGGGATAATGATGTAGCGGCTGCGTGACTAATGTGAACAGAACTCGAAACTCTAAAGGAACTAGACACTAAGACCAGCAACTCGACACGGCGATGCAACCAATAATTCAATAATGCAAACAATGAAAAGAAAATTGCAAAGGCTCGGTCTGGCTAGGACAAAGGATGAATAGATCTAACTTTTGTTTTGTGGCTTTTTCTCGGACAATAGGTAAGAAAATAAATCTAATCTAGGAAAAACTGGAAATTCTCACCGAGCAACCTGAAAACTGATACCACTTGATAGAGGCGAGGGTCCCGATCTTTCGATGAGATGATAACTATCGATTTGGTGGAGACGACTTTGACGATCCGACTACAAACATGCACGACGTTGCGCCTAAGCAATCGCTAAACCAATCTCCTGAGGTTACTGACAATGCTGGAAGCACGGTCAGCCTGACCACGAAGGTCTATTCCTGCAAGCAATCGAAGAACGAGCAAGAATATGATAAAGCAATCTGAATATTGCAAATATATATGAAGTATTGATAATGGTGGGGATCCGGAAGCGGTCTTGGTCTGGTCGTTGGACACAAACGAAGTACACGAAGTTGCAATGGCTAACTTTTAACTAAACAAATCCCAAGGAAAAGCTACTAGATGGATCTACTTATATAGGAGAAAGGGGTGGCGGCCAAGGAGGTGGGAGGACGTCCCAAGGCAGCCTAAAACTAAATCTAGGTCGTACAAGGCCAATGGGCCCAAGTGGAGGTGATGTAACACCTTTGGACTTGTAGTTTGACTCGGATTCTGCTGCAGCATCAGATTGTTTCGTCCACAACTCAACGCTCCGGACGAATTTGAAGGTGATTCCAATTGGGTTGGAAAGTGCACGAAATCTAGTTTCCAACAGAAAAAGAATCACCCAATTCGGAGTCCGTATGAAAAACTTGTGTCTGTTTTGAGTCAGGTGTGTCTGTGCAGTCCGAATCTGAATCCAGAACGTGAGAGACTTGGACTCTATCTTCTCTTGGGCCAAAAGTGACGTGAGAGAACTTTTTGGACAGCAAATAAACATCTCTTTCTTCCTTATCTTCATATGTGGATTGTATAAATGTCCCATACACCTGCAATTAGACAAAACACAAAAGTGTGTGAAGTATTTTTGTTCTGGATAACATAAATAGATTATTGAATAGTTTGCACTAGAAATCACCTGACAAATATGCATATATGCAATATTTTTGGTCATATCCAAGGTAGTCATGTCCTCATCACTTGATAGAGGCGGGGTGTCCCGATCTTTCGATGAGATGATAACTATCGATTTGGTGGAGAAGACTTTGACGATCCGACTACAAACGTGCACGACGTTGCGCCTTAGCAATCGCTAAACCAATCTCCTGAGGTTACTGACGATGCTGGAAGCACGGTCAGCCTGACCACGAAGGTCTATTCCTGCAAGCAATCGAAGAACGAGCAAGAATATGATAAAGCAATCTGAATATTGCAAATAAATATGAAGTATTGATAATGGTGGGGATCCGGAAGCGGTCTTGGTCTGGTCGTTGGACACAAACGAAGTACACGAAGTTGCAATGGCTAACTTTTAACTAAACAAATCCCAAGGAAAAAGCTACTAGATGGATCTACTTATATAGGAGCAAGGGGTGGCGGCCAAGGAGGTGGGAGGACGTCCCAAGGCAGCCTAAAACTAACCCTAGGTCATACAAGGCTCATGGGCCCAAGTGGAGGTGATGTAACACCTTTGGACTTGTAGTTTGACTCGGATTCTGCTGCAGCATCAGATTGTTTCGTCCACAACTCAACGCTCCGGACGAATTTGAAGGTGATTCCAATTGGGTTGGAAAGTGCACGAAATCTAGTTTCCAACAAAAAAAGAATCACCCAATTCGGAGTCCGTATGAAAAACTTGTGTGCGTTTTGAGTCAGGTATGTCTGTGCAGTACGAATCTGAATCCAGAACGTGAGAGACTTGGACTCTATCTTCTCTTGGGCCAAAAGTGACGTGAGAGAACTTTTTGGACAGCAAATAAACATCTCTTTCTTCCTTATCTTCATATGTGGATTGTACAAATGTCCCATACACCTGCAATTAGACAAAACACAAAAGTGTGTGAAGTATTTTTGTTCTGGATAACATAAATAGATTATTGAATAGTTTGCACTAGAAATCACCTGACAAATATGCATATATGCAATATTTTTGGTCATATCCAAGGTAGTCATGTCCTCATCACGATGCCTATGAGCGACCAGCTGAAGCAACTGGCCGAGCTGCACAAGGCGGCCAAACAGGCCATGAAGGGCTTTATAGTCCGGATGTGGCCTGGCGACGCCCTTCCCAACAGCTACTTCAGCCTGGTGAGGCGGCTTGTGGATGCCTGCCCACGGCTGGAAGTCATCAAGCGGTCCGTCTGCATCGAGGGTGCACGCCGGGATTTCGCCCGTGTGAAGGTGCACTGGGCCAAGATTGACGCCAAGAAGCTGGTGAAGGAGGGGCCGCCGCAGGGCAAGGAGCATCGCCACCCCGAGATGTATTATGAGGGTGTCCTGAAGGGTGCCCGTCTTGTAGCGGACAAGTGTGCGAAAGATGTAATATTTGAATGAACTTGCTCGTGTGATCCTGTGGTATGAAAACTTTTTCATATGCGTTATGCAACGCTTGTTTGAATTTAAAATATTACCTTTTGTTCGGCTGTTTATCAAATTTGAGAGATGGCTAGTCGTCGGCTTCTGCCCCCATGCCACGAGTGCTAGGGTGTTCGGGATAAACCTGAGCACTCTTGTTCCCATTTTTGGGTCCTTCGAGGGAGGTGCTCAACACAATGAACAAGGCAATCGGACTATAATGCTTTATCACTCTCACTTAGCCATAGAATTCTATAATTTTAAATTTTGGTGAAGCCCCTAGTATTCGGAAGGCCGAATTTGGGGCGCTATACACGCCTTAAGATGGACAAAGACAACTCCTCGCTCTAAGCGGCATAAGTCTTTAGGGACTCGAAACCTCTCGAACAGCGACCAGTCTCTCGCCTTATCATGACAGTCAGTTTTAGCTTTCTCTATTGAGGTGCTTAGCCCAGCAGAACCGGGGCACAATTGCAGTAGTTCTCCTAGTGCTACCTTAGCCGATATAGCGGAACGTAAGGTACCAAAACATGGGAGCCGGGCAAACCCAACTATTGACCCAAGACATGATTCGGAGCTGATGCATATAGTGCTATAAGTTCAGGGTGCCGCACTGTCGAAAGTGTTTGGACTTCTCATGCCATATTATGGGGTATGCTTAAGCCCCTGGCGTATTGGCCATACTAGAGTGTACGGGTGCTGGATGTCATGAATGAACATATATATATATATATATATATATATATATATATATATATATATATATATATATATATATATATGTGTATAAAGGAAGAATGCAATAATAGTCTTAGTGCTATGCATTGTTTATTCAAAAAGGTGCGTTAAAGATGAATGATACAAGTAGTGCGATAAACAAAAAGTAAGACTATTTGACATGTCCCTTCCAAGGGCAAGCTGAGGAATGGTATTAAAGCAAGTATTTCACTCGTTATCATAATCCACCTGGGAGTTCCGCGGTGCGACGTAGCTTTATGCCTCCTTGGTTGCTGCATCATGTGTCCGGCAATCATACTGCTGGACATGATTTCCAGAGATTAAAGTCCTGAAAGAGAAAAATAACAGAGTGGGAAGCCCCTAGTGCGGTTGAGCCGCGTCTTGGGGCATGTCGTAGTCGTGCCCTTGTCCCCACCTGTGCCCATGGTATTTTTAATGCGTAATTATGTACGCGTGGCACGGATTTTGCCGTTTGGCTGGGACCGGGGTGGGGGCCGCATTGCTATGCGAGCTCGGAACGTGCCAGGCGGTCTTGTTGCCGATTACTCCGGGCACGCTTGAAGGTGTCCGGGTCCTTAATCGCAGAACTAGTGGATTGCCTTAAGAGGCTGCTTTGTGCTTCTGCTGCGAGGGCTGCAGTGTGCTCCTCCGTGCGGAGAGAGCACTCTGTGTTTCCATTAACTGTGATGACCCCCCGAGGTCCTGGCATCTTGAGCTTGAGGTATGCATAATGCGGTACCGCATTGAATCTCGCAAATGCGGTTCGCCCGAGCAGTGCATGATAGCCACTGCGGAACGGGACTATATCAAAGATTAACTCTTCGCTTCGGAAGTTATCTGGGATCCGAAGACCACTTCCAGTGTGACTGAGCCTGTGCAATGGGCCTCTACACCTTGTATGACGCCTTTGAAGGTCATTTTTGTGGGTTTGATCCTTGAGGGGTCTATACCCATTTTGCGCACTGTGTCCTGGTAAAGTAGGTTCAGGCTACTGCCGCCATCCATAAGGACTCGAGTGAGGTGAAATCCGTCAATGATTGGGTCTAGGACCAGTGTGGCGAATCCTCCATGATGGATACTAGTGGGGTGGTCCCTGCGATCGAAGGTGATCGGACAAGAGGACCATGGGTTGAACTTTGGGGCGACTGGCTCCAATGCATATACATCCCTTAGTGCATGCTTCCGCTCCCTCTTGGGGATGTGGGTTGCGTATATCATGTTCACCGTCCGCACTTGTGGGGGGAACTTCTTCTGTCCTCCGGTGTTCGGCTGCCGGGGCTCCTCCTCGTCATCGCTATGTGACCCCTTATCTTTGTTTTCAACATTTAACTTGCCAGCCTGCTTGAACACCCAACAATCCCTATTGGTATGGTTGGCTGGCTTGTCGGGGTGCCGTGTATTTGACACGAGCGGTCGAGTATACGGTCCACACTGGACGGGGCCGGAGTGCTTCTTTTGAATGGCTTTTCCGCTGACCGGGTTTAGAGCCTTTGAATCCAGCATTGACTATCGTATCCTTGGTATTGTCACTGTTAATGCGGCGCTTATGTTTGTTGTGACGTGACCTGCCATTGCCATCCTTGGTATCCGAAGTACCATGGTTCTTTGATATGTTATTGCTGCGAGCCAGCCAGCTGTCTTCTCCCGCACAAAAGCGGGTCATGAGTGTCGTGGGGGCAGCCATAGATTTCAGCTTTTTCTTGGCCAAGGTGCCGGGCGAGCCACTCATCGCGGATGTTATGCTTAAAAGCTGCTAGGGCTTCTGCATCCGGATAGTCGACGATTTGATTCTTCTTTGTTAGGAACCGTGTCCAGAATTGCCTGGCCGACTCCTCTCGCTGCTGAATTATGTGGCTCAAGTCATCGGCATCTGGCGGTCGCACTTAAGTTCCCTGGAAGTTGTCGAGGAATGCGGCTTCCAGTTCTTCCCAACAGCCAATGGACTCTACTGGCAAGCTGTTGAGCCAATGCCGAGCCGGTCCTTTGAGCTTGAGTGGGAGGTATTTGATGGCATGTAGATCATCACCGCGGGTCATGTGGATGTGCGGGAGGAAATCCTCGATCCATACCGCAGGATCTATTGTGCCGTCATATGATTCGATATTTACGTGTTTGAAACCCTTTGGGATTTGGTGATCCATTACTTCGTCTATGAAGCATAGGGGGTGTGCGGCGCCTCTGTACTGGACTATATCGCGACGTAGCTCAAATGAGTCTTGCCCGCTGTGTTCAGCCCGGTCGGATTTACTTTTACTGTATCTGGCATGACAGTTATCGTTTTGCATTGGCGCGCCCTCGTGATCCGTAGGTCGATCTTGCATGTTTTGCGTTGTCCTCCAATATGTCTCGCAGATCTAGCATGTTTCCCCATATCTTGTCATTTTTATTTGAGTGGTGTCGGGGTGCGGGCTGGGTTTTTGGCTGAAATGCCTCTCTATCGCGGCCACGAGGTGGCCGGTCAGCCGCATCATATGCTGGAGATGTAGGTCTGAGTGCTTCCTCCTCCAGTCGGGGTAGCAACCTATGCTTTGGGTAACTCTTGGAGGGGCGTTCGAGTTTATATTCCTCGGCCGCAAGGACTTCAGTCCATCTGGCAGCTAGCAAATCTTGATCAGCTTGAAGCTGTTGTTGCTTTTTCTTAAGGCTATTTGCCGTGGCTATAAGCCGGCGCTTGAAGCGCTCTTGTTCGACGGGATCCTCAGGCACGACGAATTCGTCATCGTCAAGGCTTGCCTTGTCTTCGGAGGGAGGCATGTAATTATCATCCTCCGCCTCTCCATCTGCCGCTCTCTCTGGAGGGCTGGCTTCTCCATCCTCCTGCCCTAAATCTTGCTGGAGGGGATTGTTGTCGTCTTCGGCACTATCGGGAGTGCTATTATCTCCTGTGCCGGGGTCACCGCTTTTGCTTTGGCGAGACTTAGAGCGGCGCCGTTGACGCTGGCGCTTGGGTTGCTTTTTGGTGGGGTCATCCTCCGCTCTCTCATCGCCATTGCCTTCTTTGGGTGTGTCCACCATGTATATATCATATGATGAGGTGGTTGTCCAGTGCCCGGTGGGCATTGGTTCCTCTTCGCCTCCCGCATTATCGTCCATGCCGTCGATGTCTTCGGAGTCGAAGTCGAACATGTCGGTTAAGTCGTCGACAGTGGCTACTAAGTGGGTGGTGGGTGGGCGGCGAATTTCTTCGTCATCCGCATCCCAATCCTGCCGGACATAGTTCGGCCAGGACTCTCCTGACAAGGAGAGAGACCTTAATGAGTTCAGTATTTCGCCGAAGGCGAGTGTTGGATGATATCCGCGGAGGTAAACTCCATGATCGGCGCCCAATCGGATTCGATAGGCACGGGCGCGGGCGGTTGGGAGTCCGTGGCCGGGGAGGAATCCGGTAGTTCGGCATCACGGCTCTCATGAAAGGTAAGGTCGATACTTGGCTCGATCGCCGATGAGAGTGCGGACTCCGTGGCGGGGTCTATCCACCCGCCCATGGAAGGCGCAGCTGGCTCCGAATTGAGGGTCGGAGCGGTTGCAGGCGCGACCTCCTGGACACTGTCCGATGGCAGAGCTAGATCATGCTCATCATGGCCGTGTGGCGCACTAGGCAGGGGCTCGAATCCGTCGAAGATCAAGTGTCCGTGGATATCAGCCGTGTAGTTTAAGCTTCCAAACCTGACCTGATGGCCAGGGGCGTAACTCTCTATCTGCTCCAGATGGCCAAGCGAGTTGGCCCGCAGTGCGAAGCCGCTGAATACAAAGATCTGTCCGGGGAGAAAAGTCTCACCCTGGACTGCATCACTATCGATGATCGAAGGAGCCATCAAGCCTAACATCGACAACACAGAGGAACTCTCAACGAGAGCACCAATGTCGGTGTCAAAACCGGTGGATCTCGGGTAGGGGGTCCCAAACTATGCATCTAAGGCGGACGGTAACAGGAGGCTGGAAACACGATGTTTTACCCAGGTTCGGGCCCTCTTAATGGAGGTAAAACCCTATGTCCTGCTTGATTATTCTTTATAATATGAGTAGTACAAGAGTTGATCTACCACGAGATCGGAGAGGCTAAACCCTAGAAGCTAGCCTATGGTCTGATTGTATGTTGTCCTATGGACTAAAACCCTCTGGTTTATATAGACACCGGAGGGGGCTAGGGTTACACAAGGTCGGTTACAAAGGAGGAGATATACATATCCATATTGCCTAGCTTGCCTTCCACGCCAAGTAGAGTCCCATCCGGACACGGGACGAGGTCTTCAATCTTGTATCTTCATAGTCCAACAGTCCGGCCAAAGGATATAGTCCGGCTGTCCGGAGACCCCCTAATCCAGGACTCCCTCAACGACCGTCATCAAGCTCACCGCCATGGTCTACGTGCACCAAGTCCCGGAATCTGCGTAGTTTCAAACTATCCAGACCACGAAGGTGCAAAGGCGAGTGACACCCAAGGCGAACAATGAGCGTTGTGAGCTTATGCTCAAGCCTCGCCCTATTGAAGGAGTCAACAAGGGCGTACAGGAACGGAGATGTGGAGGCAGCTCAACCCGTCCGTGCTACGGCCACCAATAGGCAGGCAAGTGCGATGTCCCTCCACACCTCTGTTGAGACTACGCACGTAGAGCACCAACAGCATGGCGCACTGAGGGTCAAGTATTGCAAGGCCCTACAGTCTCCCTCAACCTCAACAATACTCGAAGAGGTGCATGGGCGCCATGTCTCCACAACTCGATGGTTGATGGTGATCATTCTCCAACGGAAGTAGGTTCACCTTTCCGTGTTGTGAGACACGACACCAGGTTGCGACGATTCAAGGTGTGGATCTTTGCCATCTCTAGGAACACATGAACCATATCCAAAGGCGGTTCCATGATAAAGGAGCGTCGAGTACTCAACATGAGGCGCAGGGTGTAGGTAGGATGAGGCGCGAATCCCGAAGTTATCGTCCTCAACATGAACGCATCAACGACAGTCTTCACCAACTCGCCACTTAGAGCAGGGGCCATCCTAACATACCCCCACATTGTAAATGATGGTAAGACGTCAAGACAGTGGTAGAACCCTAAACCCACTCAAAAACGGTGAGCATAGGACCATCTACGACAAGCACTTCCACCACGACATGCATCATGTCCTCGGTGGGGAGCTTGGCCACAACTCAAGGTGATGGCATACAGGGCTGCATCGTCCACTAGACACCATGCGCCGTCCCGTCCTCACCAGGTGAAGGGTCTTCAATGCATCCACCAACTGAAGCTTGCCAGAGGTGACACATCACTCATCCAAGGCGGGGTACCATCCACACTATCGTCGACATTAAGTGGCCCCAAGGCGGGGCGCCGACTACACCTTTGACCGCACGGACTGCCCCCAAGACGGGTTTCATCCACCTCTGTCGACATGGAGCTTGGTTAGGCAGGGCTCCTTTTTCACCTCTATCGACACAGATTTGGCTAAAGATGGGGAACCATCTACACCACTACCAATGCGGAGCAAGCTCCAAGGCGGAGCACCTTCTACACCACCGTCAACATTGAGCTCGCGTAAAGTCAGGGGCTATCTACATGTCCTTGGATCCTGCCCGAGGTCGGTGTACTTTTTGCATCATAGTCGGCACAGAGCTCGCCTAATGGTGGGCATCTTCTACACCATCTCGAAGCTCATCCGAGGCGGAGCATTGTCAACCACCCACAACATTGAGGTCACCCAAGGCAGGACACCAACAGCCAGCATCGACACGTAGCCCATCAATGTTGAGGCACCATCTACACCACCATCGACGTGGAGCTTGCCTGAAGAGGGGCTTGGTCGACACTACTGTCTAGGAGGAGCTTGGCCCGGGTAGGGATCGGTCTACACTGACGTTGATTCGAAGCACGCCCAAGGTGTCATGCAATCTACGCTGCTCAATGTGCTAAATTGGGACGCTGCTTACATCGTCACCGGCACAAGCTCACCCCAGGTGGGGTGTCATTTACACCGCCGCTGAGGCGGAGCACCAGCCATACTGTTGCAGATACGGAGCTTGTCCAAGGAAGGACGCCATCTATGCCATTAGAAAAGGAGCTTTCCTGAGGCGGGAATGACATTGACCCCATCGTCGACATAGAGCTCACCTAATGGCGGGCGACATCTCCACCAACACGGAACTCACCCAAGGTAGGAGCGCCTTCTATGGCACCACTGAGGCGGAGATCAATCTCTACACTTCTGCTGACAAGAAGCTCGTCCAAGGCCACCTTGCATGGTTTCATGCTAACCCTGTGTTGCCACTTGTTGAGGCGGAAACATCGTCAACATCTACCCCAACATCCACATGACGCACGACCACAACATCGCCCAAGCACCGGCGAGGCAAAGCTGTACACCACTGACATGTCTTTTTCTTATGAAGCAATCCATATCTTGCTAAGCACCGACAAGGCGAAGGCAAGTCATCCAGTCCGACACCAACAAGGCGGACACCACTAGGCCGAGCACCAACGAGGCAAAGGCCACCCACTTTCTCATTAGCCAATGACAAGACGGACGGATATGACTAAGCATAGTCGAAGCGATGGGCGTACCGCTCTCCCCTTAACTTCATCACCACATCCCCACCATCTACACCAAGCTAACGGCGCAATTGAAGTTTTCAACAAGACACTCAGCAAGATACTCAAGAAAACAGTGAGAAGGAATAGGAGAGACTAGCATGACCGTCTCTTCGAGTCTTTATGGGCGTACCGCGTCACGGTCCATACCCCAACACAGGTGACTCCATTTTATCTCGTTTACAGGAGTGGGGCGGTCCTACCACTTGAGGTCCAACTGCCCTCTTTGAGGGTGGCTGTCCAAGATGAGATAACCCAGGACGAACAAGTACAACTGCGGTTCCAGGAGCTCAATGCCCTTCAATAGGGACAACTTCATGCCCTACAGAACCTCAAGCTTTACCGCTAGAATATGGTGAGAGCTTACGACAAGCTCGTCAAGGAACACATCTTTCGTAAAGGCAAGTTGGTCCGCGGGCTCAAGCGGCCCATCATCATGACGCACAGGACGAAGGGCAAGTTTGAGCCAAAGTGGGAAGGACATACGTCATCGAGCAAGTCTACGGCGGGGGAGCATACCAGCTCGTTGATTCCCAGAGAGTCTGACCTATGCCCCCAATAAATGGAAGGTTCCTTAAAAATATTTTTCTTAAATTTTTGCCTCTTTTGTTGCCTTTCGATTTTTTTATTGGGGAAACTTTTTCTGTGGGCTTCCGGATCCATGATGCATTCTCCTTAGCATTTCATGGATATATCTAGTTTTCCCCAATTTTTATGGACTAAGTCCAACAGAAAAATGGCTTTCCCCTATCACACTATGCTGTTGATAGAAGTTTCAGCTACCCTAGGACTTGTTGGAGGGCGGCACAATGTGTCAAGTTGTAGGTGGAGCGGCTCCTACACCCACAATGCACGACACGTACCAGGTGTATGCTTTCGGAGGCAGCGGAGATGATTACTTGGGCACTTCTGAGTATTGAGACCCACGCTCTTCATGTTTCCCGGCATGCCTCGTGTTCACAGAGGCTTGCACTCCAGGGAAGACTATAGGAAAAGATCATGGAGGGCTACCTGACCCAACACAAGTTGGTTTGGTACGTTGTCACATGGCAACCCTGGGGTGCGCCACCAGAAGCCCCAGATAATGTGCTAGAGGGTTTTTCCTAGTCCATAGAGGTGAATAGTTGCCTTCCAAGTTCTCAAGGTGGGTCCCTAGGAATCCTGGAAGAAGAGTCCTCAAGAAGTTTAGCCGAATGTCAAAGCAAGTCCATGAAGTTCGCGGCCAATCAATCATCCACGTGAGCAATCAAAATAAAATTCCCAAAGTCCATGAAGAAAATTCAAGAAAAATCTCAACAGTACAAGAAGCAATCAAGTGGTCCCAAGCAGAAAGGGATCCACTAGAAGGAAGGTGGGAGGTAGCTGTTCACCACCCCTCAATATGCACGAAGAAAAATCACCAAGTTGTTGTCTTAAAACCATTTATCCTGAACTTACCACACCCAAGTCTCTGAGTTCATGAGGCATGTGCAAGGGGCATGTTGAGCTATGGGGGCCCTCAATATGATGATGGGCTAGAGTATGAATTTCTGTTGCCTCTCGGAAGCATCCCGAAACACGGCGTCTTCATGCACGACACACATAAACCGAAGCTTATTTAAGTTGTTGAGTTGCAATCGTCAAGGTCTTTTGACAGTTCGCAATGACAAGTTCCTTTGGTAGCCTTCTCGGATATCACGCCTAGAAGCTGGTGTATAACGGGAAAGCCAACATTTAAAAAAATGCAACTTTTTTTCTTTCTCTTTCTTCCGCCTGTTTTTTGGTGTTTCTTGTTGTGCTCCTCCAACATCTTTGCAGCCATGGAGAGACACTCCCTATCATCATCGACGGCATTCAGACGACAACCATTACAATGAACTACGTCCTCGGTGTTTGGGTGCAACAATACCCGTGCGTCCCTAACAACACCGATGACAACCCGACAACCAATCGTCTACACCGACATGCACGATGGGCGCCAGAAGGCAACACCTGCACTCACGAAGGTGGAGCCGATCCGTCTCTGCAACCCCGTCTCCAACAACAATGAACCATGGGGGCAATATCAACCCCTCAATTATACGTAAGGCCGATGGCATCCCGGCGCACCACAAGAATTGTCACACCATGGATGGTGTGATGGTTCGCTCAATGAAGGGAAGCTATCGACGGTCTACCGATGCCTCGCCTGCATCAACACAAAGAGATCACGGGAGCAGTGCAACGCGCTAGTGCGGCCAGCGTGAATCTGTGAAACCCTCCAATCGAGTCGGCTGACACCATAGCAGCTAGACGGTCGCGACAAGTTTGGTTAAAAAAAATTCAGGACAAGGCACGATGTTTCGCCCTGGAATGAAGACGAAATAGGTCTGCTTTATTGACGAGCATCATGCGTGTTATGCGATCCAACGAGCTCCCTACATAATACAAGTGTGAATGGACATGCCTACACTATTTTTGTTACTAACCAATCATCTACCAAACCATGCTCATGGTGTCACGAAGAGGTCAGCTTTGAACCCGTTCTTTAGGCTGCATATGAATCATGCGCCAAGCGAAGAATAAATTTTCACCGAGTGAAGCTCGATTTGCTCCGCACTTGAACCTGACTCAGTGAGTGGGCATTTGTTCGATGAGATTTTTGCACTACAAATAGTACAAAAATAAGGAGAGGGGACAATTTTAAAATAAAAGTTGTCTAAATGGTGATTTGAACCAATAATATCTAGTTGTACACACGGAGGAAGAGGTGCCTCTGTGTACGTGCTTGTATTACATGTGCATGGCGCCTATATTGCATTTGTGGGCTTATGAACTACTCCTAGCCCAATGTAATTGTTAATGGGCTAATGGCCGGCTAATTAAAATCAGCCCAACGCATGCACGTACCTAGAGCTGGTACAAATATGTACTCTTTTTTGCGGGAATGTACAAATATGTACTCGAGTATTTGCGGCCGGCCGGCAAGCGCACATATACATACACGAATACCCAATGTATTTAGCTAATCACGCATATGTATCCTTGTCTTGCCATTTGATTTGAACAGACACATGGGCCAGACATGAACGGGATCATGTTTTGGCAAGGAACTTTTTGGATCCGTACGTGTACATATATTCAGCAAGCTACCAGACAGCAAAGTCATCGGTTTTGTGGAAACACATGAGACCGATCTCGAGGATCATTGTGTCAAGGTATGTGCAAGGTATGAATCAGATTACTTGCCTTTATTTGTGCACGCATACAAGGCAATAAAGCAGCACATCGGAAAGAAGAACTTAAGTTGGAAGGAAATATTATTGATGAAAAGGGTTGGTCCGTTGTGATTGCAAGGAAAGTTTGCACCGACCATGCAGCCGCCCCGGCTCCTCCCTATCTATAAAGCTTGGGCATACGAGAGCAGACGGAAGCCAGCCGGGAGAGGCGCGCCCATGGCGGTGTGTACGCGGCGGCGCTCGCTACATTGCAGTACACATGTGAGAAGACCGGCGTATGTGGCGGCGGCAACAACACCCCGTCCAAGCATGAAGATGCGCCGGCCGGCGACAGCAACGCTCACAGTCGTTTTGTGGCTCTTTAGTTGCCCATGCATGTTCAAGGACAGTACAATGCATGCCCTTGTTTCTTTTTCTTCTTCTTTTACGTTCTTAATTTACCAGGGCCCGAAATACAAACACGGAGAGGAGGGGAGAGCCGGAGAGGAGCCCGAGGAAAGACCTCAAGCGTGCGGTAATGGAAGCGCCTGCGGCGGCGGTGGTGTGCAAGCCATGCATCAGATGGAGAGAGACGTTCCCATGGAGGACGCCTCCATGGCCATGACGCGTGCGCCAAGGAGGAGCGCGGTGGCGCCTTCGCAGTCTCTCGGCGGATACACTGGCGGTGACAACCATGGAGCCATGCATCATGGTTTTATGAGCTAGCATGCCCTTTTCTCGCTATGGTACGTATGTATTTTTTTCATGTACCAGGTATAGTGTACGATGCGCCGGGCAGAGATGCCCGTGGACGACGCGATGGTCTTCTCGTACCAGGTGCAATAGAGGTGGCAGACGACGAACCCAGCGGAGATGGCTAGTGACGATGAGGAGCTCTTCTCGTACCAGTGTAATGGAGGTGGCGGCCGATGAACCCAGCGGAGGTGGCCAGGGACGATGCGGCGCTCTTGTCCTACCAAATGCAATGGAGGCGGTGGATGCCACCGCCGGAACAGGAGACTACATTGACACCGCCAAGCCCATCAACAACATCATCAACCCGGGGTCGCAGAGGATCGTGGCATGGAGCTTGCCTCCGTTCCGCGAAGGATGGCGCCATGGAGCTCGAGGGACACCGCCTACATCCACTTCGTCAAGGTGGTGCCGTGGAGGATGGCGACATAGAGGTTGCCTAGACGACGCCCGTCATTTTCTTCTTGAAGACGGCGCCATCGAAGAGGGAGGCATGGAGCTCATGGGGATGCCGTCGCGTGCCGCGAGGATGGCGACACGGAGCTCGCTAGGATGACGCATGTCGTCTTCTTCATCAAGTCGGTGCCATGAGGGACGGAGGCGCGGAGCTCGGGGGATGCCGTCGCGTGCCGCGGAGGATGGCGAGATGGAGCTCGCTAGGACGATGCCCGTCGTCTTCTTCATCAAGGCGGTGCCATGGAGGACGGAGGCGCGGAGCTCGGAGGATTTCGACGTGTTCCGCGGGCATGGCGCCACGGAGTTCGCCAAGATGACGCCAACATCAACATCATCAAGCTAGACCGAAGGCATGGAGCTTGCAAGGATGCTGCCGTGTGCCTCGAAGGGTGACGAAGACATGGAGCTCGTTAGGATTGACGTCCATCATCAACATCATCAAGATGGTGCCGCATAGGACGAAGGCATGAAGCTCGCGGGACATCACCATCAATGTCTACCTCGATGGAGCCCATGGCTCGTAGCCATGAAGATGACACATGCCCACGGTGCTGCTCGTAACATGGAGCCCGCGATGTGAAGAAGATGGCGCTACACAATGACGTGGCTTCACCAACCCTTACCACTACATGGTGCTATTTGCGACACAAAGCCCATGAAGACGAGGCGTGATGGCAAGGAGGCATCGTGACTTCACCAACACTAAGTTTTGATGGCCCCGTGAGGCGGCGTCCTTTGTCTTGACGGACTGTCGTAAATACGGCGTCCAGCCGAGATGTGGTGCCAACCATACCGGCATTGCCGATATGAGTGAGAGTTGGTTTTACACCGATGCCGGTCTCCATAAGAATACTCTCGCAAGGCGAACCCCTTGCGTCTCCTGACGAAACCGCTACATCGTCAAGAAGTCCGAGCAGAGCGGGACCCATGCAACTTCAACACCGACTACATCAACGCTGTCAAGACCAACGAGGCGCGACAGCGAGGGCGAACATGGACAACACAAATCCATGTTTTGAGCGGCACGTGTACCGAGGAGGACACGGGCTTTGCCGCCGCCCACACCACACAAACACCATCAACATCATGCACGGAGAATGCGAAGCCATGACGAAGAAGACGACCACACAACTTAATCGGAGGTATCTCGCGAAGCAACCCACGAGAGTAATTAACCGGGAGCTTTTCGAGGCCCCGGGAACCAGGAGACCACACATCGCCATAGTCAGACAGGCCGCGCTAGTAGGCCAGGAAGCGCAACCATTTTTTATGGGATCTTGTAATTTTGTCCATCGAAAGAGATAAATGAAATACACATTTCCCGTATCACTTTTCTTTGTGTACTATGGTACACTGGCACGCCCACATTTTTCTTTTTCCCCGATGCATGAGAGAAATCCATACTCCTTCTCTTCCCATCTCATGGAGTGCTTTATTAGATTTTTCTCATGTCAAACATGGCTCAAGTTAATATAGCGGGTGAATGGCATTGAGCCGCGGTAGACGGATGGACCGCTGGTGACGGAATACGTTCGTCGGCAGTCCCGTGTCATTAATGTGGGCGGAGGACAGAAGGATGGCCGTGGTGTCATTAACGCGGAGCAGTCGCTTGCACCGGGATGATGCGCGGGTGGCGCTCTCTCGATCGTCGCGCTGCTGCAAGGCCGGAGCCAGTGAGAGGTCGTGTCGGGCGAGAATGTGCACGCTGCTTAAGTGACTTAACTATAGGTGCAGTTGGGTAACTGACATGTGGGCCCAACAGGCATCTGGCCCGCATGTCAATGACACACCAACTGCACCTGCAGTTAAGTCCCATGAATGCGGCATTGACGTTCTGGATAGACGGTGATCGTTTCAGGCGGAAAGCGCACGGTAGCGATGGAAGGGGTTTCGGTAGGCTAGGGCGGCCAGACGCTGGCGTGGTGGTAAAATGTGAACTCCTGGATGACGAGCCTTTGAAGCATATGCGGCATGTATTGACAACCAGGCATCCATGCAACCGCTCTTGTCGCCAGCTACCCTTCGACGACCACTATTAGACACCACATAACCATGCATAACTTAGGAATAATGGACGAATCTATCAAACACACACTCGTGTGCAGTGGCGCTATGATCGGTCGCTCGTGATACATATATAGGTACCATAGTACCCTCTCTTGCTAGGATGTTTTATAGATTGTCGTTGTGATGGATGATATACATGAGCAAGGCACCGAGTCACATTGTGGTGTCATGTGTAGAGCCATGGCTAATGTCGAGCAGCTCGGCGCCCAAGCACGAGTATGACCGTTGGTGTTGAGCCAGGTGAATACATGCTCGGTGTTTGCGGAGGCCACCAGCAAACGTCTAAACAGTAATGTCAGGCACCGTCGGGGCGCGCAGGTGATGGGCTCGCTGTTTGCGTTGCACCATGAGCAGGACTTTGATTGAGAGGGTGATGTGCATGCATTACATGGTTTGACAGGTCAGCGTGAGTGTCTGCACGCATACATGCTACTTGCCTCTGAAAGTGTTAGTGATCGACTAGATGGGGGTGAATAGGAGATTTTTATGAAAGTCTTCAAAACATAGAATTTTCGAAGACAAACGATAGAAATAAACCTATTATCATGCAGCGGAAGGTAGACTACACTAAGCAAGCCAAAGTCAAGTATTCAATGAAATGAAGGCACAAAGACTAATAGCAGCTAGGCAGTATAGATCAGGATGGAAGATAGTATGAAGCCAATCAGAACAAGCAGTCACTCAATGAAGACAAAAGATAATGCAAATAGGCAATGACTTCACAAGGACTAACAGTAAATAAAGAGATGGAAAGGATAGAACCAGTGGCTCGTTGAAGACAATGATTTTTTGGACTAGTTCCAGTTGTTGTGACAACCGTACGTCTGGTTAGGGAGGCTGAGATTCAACTCAGAAGACCGCGTCTTCACCTTATTCCCCTTGAGCTAAGGACACCCAGTCCTCGCCCAATTACTTTGGTAAGTCTTGAAGGTAGACTTCCAAACCTTCACAGACTTCGTTCACCGGCGATCCACAATGACTCTTGGGTGCTCAGAACACGACGCCTAACCGGCTGGAGGATTCACAATCCTCAAGTGTAATAAGTCTTCAGATCACACAGACAAGAAGACTTAAGTGATGCCTAACACTCTTTGGCTCTAGGTGTTTAGGGATTTATCCTCGCAATGATTTCTCTCTCAAAGGCTTCGAGGTGGGTTGCTCTCAAACGACAAAAGTCGTGCACTAACTCTGAGCAGCCAACCAATTTATGGTGTAGGGGGTGGGCTATTTATAGCAACTAGGTAACCCGACCTGATTTGTCCGAAATGACCCTGGGTCACTAAGGAACTGACACGTGTTCCAACGGTCAGATTTCAAACACACATGACAACTTTACTTGAGCTACAAGCAAAGCTGACTTATCCATGCTCTCATTGTCATTGCTCGAAGACATAGGATTTTGGTTAAGCATCACTTCAGTCATTCTGACTGGTTCACTTGGACCCCACTTAACAGTACGGTGGTTCCTATGACTCAACAAAGAAGAAAAAGAACGACGAAACAACTAAGTCTTCGCACTCCGTAGTCTTCACGCGATGTCTTCTCTTGTCATAGTCTTCAATGTGAATGTCTTCACATACCACCTTTGACTTCAATATCTTCATACATTTTTAGGGGTCATCTCCGGTAGGAAACCCGAATCAATGAGGGACTTCTACCTGTGTTATCCTGCAATTCTCACAAACACATTAGTCCCTCAACCAGGTTTGTCGTCAATACTCCAAAACCAACTAGGGGTGGCACTAGATGCACTTACAATCTCCCCCTTTTTGGTGATTGATGACAAACTGGTTGAAGTTTTCAACGGGGATAGAAATATGTGAAATTGTAAAGGTTTTAAGTATTGTCTTCATAAGTAGCAGAAAGGCTCCCCCTGAAGATGTGCATGTAAGTATTTTGCTTTTGAATGCAAATGCACATGGCAGGTTGTACTTGCGGAGCTCCTCTTCTACTTATGAAGACAATTCATCATGCATGAAATGATATAATGAAGATAATGACATGCATAATGAAAAATGGACGTCTGCAAAACAACTTCGTGCGGAATTTATCGTCGCACATGCGGAATTTATCATCGCATCACATAGTGTCGAAAAAGGTAGCAGACGACCATCAAGTTTAAGTGTTACAACTCAAAACGAACCAAATGTTTCAAAAGCGAGAGTTGTAAGCACTTGGCAAAAGTAGCAAAAAGTAAAGCAACCACCCATATGGACCCGCTTGAAGACTATCAACTCATATGCTTCACCCCCTTTTGTCAGTAATGACCAAAAAGGTTTGAAGACATAGAGCTTCTACTCGTTCCCATGAGGTGCAGGCGAAGCAGCAGGGTCGTCGTTGAGGTCTGGTGGTGCAGAAGAACTTGGTGCAGTGTCGAGACGCGCTGAAGGTGGAGGTGGTGAAGTGGCATCATCTTGATCATCGATAACTCTGGCATTCACCGTGGTAGCTGAGCAAGAATACTCAGAGTCTTCAAGGGAGGGAGTCCGATGCAAGTGAGCATTCCTTGGAGGAGTGGAGTCAAACTTGAATCTTTCTGTGAAGCCATCGTCTTGAAGATCTTCTTCAGCAGTGAGCAAAGTCAAACTCTTCCAGGACCTTCGACAGGTTTCATGTGTAACAAAGGCATTCTTGGTGGCAAGATTGCGAATGCGATTTACGTCCACCAAGAGGCTTTGCATCTGACGCTTTATCATGTTTCTGATGTAGCACGACGAGAAGCTCTAGGTCATTGAGAACACGATATCGCTTCTGAGGCCTTTGGCCAATGGTGCTTCCAGTGGCGTCAGTTTGGGCGCGAGGGGCACGTGTGTTACCAGCCAAGGGATAAACACGAGAGACTGCCTGAACTCCTTCAATGGGCTAGGTGAAGCTTTGACGATCAACGTTGTGAAGATAGATTGGATCCTTAGCAGGCTCTGGGTAAATAGCTTCAATAGACAGATCAACCTCTGGCAAGAATACAAGATGATTGCGTGCAGACGGCTGATAGTTGAAGGCAAAGTGAAGCTTGATAAGGCGCATTACCCATGGAGCGTAGAACTTCAGACCAAAAATGTCGGAGCCAGATGCAGCCAACTGCCTAATGAAGAAGTCTTGAGCATTGAAGCTTATGCCATTGAAGATATAGAAAACCAAAGTCTTCATTGCTCCTTCAAGCTTCGCTGCAGATGAATGTCCTTTGACAGGCCCTAAGAGTCTTTCTGATGATATGATAAATGGTGCGGGGCAGATACTCTAGGTCTTCAACAAATAATTCGGTTGAGTATTCAGTGTCGCGTGGCAAAGGCTTCATCATGCTCAGCATTTGACTCATGTTGGGTTCTGGCTTCTGGAAAATGCTCTCCAAAGCATTCTGGTGTTGTTGACAACCTGGTTTATAGTATTCACCAGGAGTGGGCAGGGCTGTGAGCTCAATGATGTCTTGAGCTTTAGCTTCATGATGAACATCTCCTGTCATCCACTCAAGGATCCAAGTCTTCGGATCCCTGTTGTATCCACGAATGTGGAGGGTAGCATAGAATTGAAGCAGAAGTTCTTCATTCCAGTGTTCCTTTGCAGTCACAGAATTAAGCAGACCCGCATCACGGAAGCAGTCAAGGGCTTCTTCAAGGCATGGCAGTCCAGCAATGGCTTCACAGTCAAGATGCATTTGAGGGAAGATGCGTCCCTGATTGTACAAGATGCATGAATAATAGCTTCGCTGCTGATAACTCTAGAATCGGTCCGAAGAGATTCTTGGCCTTGTGTAGGGGTTCTTGGCACTGTTGAAGAATGTGTTGTGTGCCTTGAATCCATTCAGATTAAATGATCCTGGTGAAGTTGCAGTACCTGGAAACCGTGGTAGCCTTGGCTTTGGCTTCTGGACCTGAGGCTTGTGCTCCACATGATAGGCAAACTAAGGTCCGGGAGCAGGCGGAGGAACCAGGATTGGCCAGCGGATGGTAACAAGCTGTCCACTATGCTTGCTCGATGGTGTGTGGCTTTGGAGGAGATACAGGAGCAGAGGCATTGGCTTCAGGCAGCGGATTTGCTTCTGGTGCTGCATTGGCTTCAGGTGCAGCGTCATCTGGCACCACATTAGCTTCAGGCACCACATTAGCTTCAGCCATGACAACATCATTGGCTTCAGTGTTGATGTTGCTGGCCGCCTCAGTGTTGGTAACCTCCACTCAGGAGCTGGAGGGTCAGACACGTTCTCCTTGAGAACAACTTCAGGGTTGGACGGGGGTGTAGCAACTCTTTCTTCGTCACGTGGTTCTTCTTCTTCATAGGCTGATGCAGCCGAAGTACCTTCAGCCGCTTTGGCTTTAGATTCAGGAATGTTCATAGTAGGAGAGGCTTCAGAAAAGACTTCACGTGAGACGGATTGGCGCTCTTCTCCTTCGGGAACACTTGACAATGTGACATGTGGCCTAGGTCCTTTGCGAAGCCTGCAAAATGCTGGCGACGCCTGTGGAGATGGAGTTGGTTGGGCCTCAAAGTCTTCACTGTCAATCATCGGAGTGTTGACCTGTGGTGGGGGAGTGACTGGTGTTTCTTCAACATGAGGGAATTCTTGAGGGTGATCAGCCCATGAGTCATCCTGAGCAATGGGCGTCAATGGATGACCAATGCTGTTTGTGAGAACAGGCGATGATACCAAATTGTGCTCGATCTGAGGAAGGACTTCATCATCTTAAACATTGTCATGAGGACCAATGTCTTCAACTGTGGTGGGGTCAACAACTGGATTCTCTTCAGCTTCAGGAGCCTCTGTGAAAGCAGGCTCATGAACTACCAAACGACATTCTCGATGTGCTGAGGAAGGGCAAGCAACAGAAATTGGCTCGAAAACAAGGAGCTCTGTGGAAGCATCCCGGTCTCTCTTCTTTGTTTTTCTTTTCTTGGTTGGGGGAGCATCATCAGTGGTGGCTTTGGTCTTGCGCTTTCTGGCTTCGGCTTCAGCTGCTCTAGTTTTCTTGAATTCTGAAGCCACTGTGGGGACCTTAGGCTTCGAGCCTTTCATACTGGTTGGGAAGACAATGCGAGGTTCTTCCTGCCTTGATGCTTTTGGTTCAGCCACAGCTGGCTTCTTCTTCTTCTTGGCAGCCATTCTAGGGTCAATGCCTGGTCGCCACAAAGCCTTGAGCTTTTCAGCTTCATTGTAGCCTTGAACACATTTGGTAGAAGATTCTTCATGCGGTCACAAGAACCTTTTGCTTCTTCTCGTTTCTTGTGGAATGCCTCCTTGAGCTCATGCATCATGACCTTGAAGTTCTGAATGTCTTCAACATTGAGCTTGGCCATGTGCTTCTTGAACTGAGCCTTTTCATAATCGATCTTATGCTTCAGCTCAACAATTTTCTGAGCAAGAGCCAGCTCAGGAGCAATGACTCTGTGGAAGGAGACACTGAGGCCAATTGGAAGCTGAAGATCATCAAAACTGACATCTAGGCTGTCAAACCACTCATCAATAAACTTGTACTGGATCTCCACATCAAAGAGAGGAAGATCATTGAAGATTTCCGCCTCTTGCTTGCTCTTTATCAATTGCTCTAGAGCGTCATCGCCAAGAGCGTCGTCGTTGGACAGATCAATGGCGTCATTCTCATTTCTCAAAACAGCAGCAGGATTCAGTGCTTGACTAGTGGGTTGCATGGGCTTTTTCAACTTGTCAGACTTGGAGATGCATGAGAGATCTTTAGACTGCACACTGACTTCAGGAGGTGCAGTGGCTAGAGGCTTCGCCTGCGAGACCTTTGGTGCAGAAGAGGGCTTTGAAGCCTTTGGTTTCTTTGGCTTCACAGGCTTCGGTGGTTCAGGTGCTTCATCAGAATCAGTGTCATCTGCAGAGTGGTCCACGGCTGCCCCTTGAACCTGAGTGTGAGTGATGAGACCTTCTAAGTTGTAGAAGGGCCCAATAAGATTGGGTTCAGCTTCGCGTGTGCCGCCAGCTCATGGTGCAGAGGGGCCTGGGTTGAAGTCTAATCCCAAAGACTTTTTGTTTTCCTTGGCCGTGTTCTTTGCAGCCTGATAGTTGCGCTTGAACAAATTATCTTCATGACACCATAACAAAGAGGATGGGTCAGCATTAGCAGGCTGAGGTCCACGAATCATGCAGGGGTAGAAGCCTTGAGCAATAGCTTCGGACTTCGACTTGGGCTGAAGACCTTTGTATATTATATCTCCCCAGGGGCCCTTTAAGGCATTCTTTTCAGCATACTCCTTGGTGATGAATCTGTACTTGAACCATTCCTCTGCCAAATGTCTTCGAATCCATTGGATTCGGTTCTTGCGTTCTCCATAGGTTTCTTCTGGATCTGACTTGTATAACTCATAGAGATCCGGTGGCAGGTCCTTAGCAGTGTTTCCACGGTGTTGTCTGCCGCCCTTCCTGACTGATTTTTGAGTTGTCATGAAGTTTAGACTGAAAGGCTTCAACATTGTCGAAGTCTTCCGTCTACTGGTCAGACAGGAACTCACTTCAGGAGAATTTATGTGACGTTGTAAGAACTCTGCAAATGAATGCAGACTATGAGAACCAAGGGATTCTCCCACGGACATGTACCTGTGACAGCATTAGAGATGCGAGGGAAGGGGAAGAGGTCATATGCATTCTTAGAAGATTTTGAAGATAAATCAGTTTAGAAGACATTGACCTCATAGTGCGAAGACATTCACTCATATGTAGTGAGTTGGTTCCAGATATGTACGAACCCACAAATAAGTACAAGTGAGGAATCTAACTACTTTGTGAAGCATAAGTGAACATACTAGGCATGCTATGAGATGCAGAACATGATAGATCCAATTTTGTAGCAACAGAAACCACTTCTGGTTGGAAAGGATGAATCTATCGGATCAAAAAGACTGTAAAAAGAGGTTTTATTTACCACACGAGGAACTGCTAGATGGAGTGGGAGAGGAGGCCGAGCAGTTCGATGTTCCGTGCCCTAACTTGGCGACGGAGGACGCCTACGGCGACGGCGGAGAAGAAGATGTCCGCGGCCGGCGTGATGACGGCGTCGGTGTGGTCGCGGCAGCTAAGCGCTTCGTCGTTGGCGTCATCGAGGGCTAGCGGTGGCGCTAGGGTTTGTGCGAGAGTGGAAGAAGAGATAATGACTGGGGTGAGGCGTGTATTTATAGGGACAGGGACGGCACAGTGTTATTACACAGGTGCCCCTGGCGGTTCACATCTGAAGGACACGTGGCGATCATGCAACACATTGGAGCTTGTTCCACGTTCCCACGCACGCCTGGATTATCGGGTGGTCGTTCCCGCTTCTCCGGGTTTCAGGTAAAAAGGATTGAGAATTTAAAACAGATTTAATGTTTGTCTCTGTATCTTATGCTAACAAGGACGTAGGGAAGACATTCGACAGTTTCAATAGAATGCATATGATTTGGATAGATAGACTTAAGATGGGAGCATAGAAAGGTCAGGGTCCGATCACATTAACTTAGTTCAAAAGATTCACCTAGAAGACATAGCTATAAGTGAATGCTGTAGAGGACAGAAACCAAATCAGTATATTGAAGATAAACATGAAGCCATGTTAACAATGAAGACAAACCAAATGCGAAGACTTTGCAAATGCAACGCCAATAGAAATTATTCCAAACAAAAGTTTGGTGGTGGCGTGATAGAGGCAAAGGTGTCCCGATGTTTCGATGAGATGGTGGCTATCATTTCTGTGGGAGTCGACCTTGACGATCCGACTAAGAACGTGCGAGACGTCGCGCCTTAGCAATCGCTAAACCAACTTCCGAGGGGTTATTGACCACGCCGGAGCACGATCAACTTGACCACGAGGGTCTGTTTCCTGCAAGCAAACGAAGAACAAGCAAGAAACTGAGATTGCAATCTGGATATTGCGAATATAGGATGAAAGCTTTATTGATCAAGGTGGGGTTCTGTGACGTCTTGGTCTGGTCGTTGGACACAAACGAAGTACGAGAAGTTGCAGCTATGGCGAACTTTTAATCTAAACAAAACCCAAAGTCTAAACGATGCCCTAAGGGTTGTATATATGGAGGAAGAGGGGGGGAGTTTCGTGGCCCTTGAGGGTGGGGTCCGAAACCAACCCTAACTCTTGTTTCCCCACACATACGGACTCTAAAAATAGCCTATACTTAAGTATTTCGAAATTACATGGGCCTGGCCCAATAATAAGGTGACGTAGCACCTAGAATAGCCTATGGACGAATATTATGAAGTGGCATCTTGTATATTTCGTCCAAGGCTTCATGCACTCCTTATGGTGGCTTCAAAGTCCTGAAATCATCACTTGTAACTCCGTTCTAGATCCCCTTGCGCATGCCATCAACTCCATGCGTGTTCTTGCTCCAATGTTCATCCTTCTCCAAGCTAGGCCCTTCATTTGTAAGCAAAACAAATGTATCCAATTTAGGCAGCATCATATTCTCAAGTTGTGAAAGCATAGTATAACTACGAGACAATGCAACAGCAATAACATTTTCTTTACCCTTCTTGTGTTTAATGACATAAGGGAAAGTCTCAATGAATTCAACCCATTTAGCATGTCTACGGTTCAGTTTTGCTTTACTTTTAATGTGTTTCAAAGATTCATGATCAGAATGTATAAAAAATTCTTTGGGCCATAAATAATGTTGCCATGTTTCTAAAGTCCGAACAAGAGCATAAAATTCTTTATCATAAGTAGAATAGTTCAGACTAGGCCCACTCAATTTTTCAGAAAAGTATGCAACAGGTTTGCCATCTTGTAATAACACACCTCCTAATCCAATTCCACTAGCATCACATTCAAGCTCAAAAGTCTTATTAAAATCAGGAAGTTGGAGTAAAGGAGCATGTGTCAACTTATCTTTCAATACCGTGAAGGCTTCTTCCTGTGCGGTACCCCAAACAAAAGGCACATCCTTCTTTGTAAGCTCGTTGAGAGGTGCAGCAATGGTGCTGAAATCTCTCACAAAACGCCTATAGAAACCAGCGAGGCCA
Source organism: Triticum dicoccoides (assembly GCF_002162155.2). Taxonomy (NCBI): domain Eukaryota; kingdom Viridiplantae; phylum Streptophyta; class Magnoliopsida; order Poales; family Poaceae; genus Triticum; species Triticum dicoccoides. The sequence goes on along the minus strand of NC_041380.1, from coordinate 221,733,007 downwards.
AGGAAACTCCTCACTTGTGTGACCATTTTGGGTTGCGGCCAACTCTCAATAGCTTCAATCTTGGCTTTATCAACTTCAATTCCTTATGGAGTAACAACATAGCCAAGAAAAGATACTCGATCGGTGCAAAAGGTGCACTTCCCAAGGTTACCAAACAAACATGCATCACGTAGAGCGATAAAAACAGCACGTAAATGTTCCAAATGTTCTTCCAAAGATTTGCTATAAATCAGTATATCATCAAAATAGACTACCACAAATCGTCCAATGAAAGCACGTAAAATTTTGTTCATTAGTCTCATAAAAGTACTACGCGCATTAGTTAACCCAAAAGGCACGACTAACCACTCATATAAACCAAACTTAGTTTTAAATGCTGTTTTCCATTCATCTCCCAATTTCATACGAGTTTGATGGTATCCACTACGCAAATCAACTTTGGAGAATATCGTAGAGCCACTCAATTCATCAAGCATATCACCAAGACTAGGAATAGGATGACGATAATGAATAGTAATATTATTAATGCCTCTACAATCAACACACATACACGACGTACCATCGTTTTTAGGCACTAGTATAATAGGAACAGCACAAGGACTAAGAGATTCGCGTATATAACCTTTGTCGAGCAGCTCCTGTACTTGACGCATAATCTCCTTCGTCTCCTCTGGATTGGTACCGTATGGTGCACGGTTGGGTAGCGAAGCACCGGGAATTAAGTCAATTTGATGCTCAATCCCTCGAATAGGTGGTAATCCCGGTGGCACGTCTTGTGGAAAGACGTCAGCGAACTCCTGCAAAATGTTAGTGACAGCAGGGGGCAAAGAGGAAGGCACGTCCTCGAATGAAAATAATGCCTCTTTGCACACAAAAGCATAGCAAACAGATTTGCTAAAATCTAGCTCATCAATATCATATTTGGTGGCAAGTAAACATGCACTTTTCAATTTAATTTCAGAAACAACAGTAGATGGTTTATTATTAGGCTTCATTTGGTGCTCAAATTCTTTTGCCACAATCTAATTTTCACTCTTATTTGTCTCCTGTTTTGCTTTATTATCTCTATTAATATCATCTTTCAAAATGGAATCAGGAGTCATAGGAAGAAAAGTAATATTTTTATCGTTACGAACAAGAGTATACTGATTGTTTCTACCATGGTGTACAGAATTTTTATCAAATTGCCATGGTCTACCAAGTAATAAGGAACATGCTTGCATAGGTACCACATCACAATCAACATAATCAGCATCTGTAGAGATACTAAAATGCACACGAACAGTACGTGTTACCTTAACCTTGCCGCTGTTGTTGAACAATTGGATGTAGTAAGGATGTGGATGTGGTCTTGTGGTGAAAGATAGCTTCTCCACCATCTCCATGCTAGCCAAGTTGTTGCAACTCCCTCCATCTATGATCACATGAACAGAACGTTCCTTCACAACGCCCTTGGTATGGAACAAATTATGCCTCTGATTTTGCTCAGCTTGTGTATCCTGCAGACTCAAAACATGTTGAGCAACTAAATATTCATACCTGTCAGCATCTTCAGGAGCCATGTATTGCGTCTCATGATCAGAACCGTCTCCACCATGTTCGTCACGTGTAATAAGAGCCAAAGTCTCCTCATCATAGTCACTAGCGGACTCATACCCACCATCCTCAGTAACAATCATCACACGCTTAGATGGGCATTCTCTCGCATAATGACCTCCACCCTTGCAACGTCGACAAATAATATCATGTGTTTGCCCTGTTGATGCCATGGATGAAGAAGAGCTCTTTGCAGGCCCAGAAGGTGTGCTCTTGGCAGATAGTGGTGATTGTGCTTGCTTTATTGTATCACGGTTGGAGGTGGCAGCCGACGGAGGTGCCGATGTAGCAGAACATGTGGAAGTAGATGATGCACGTGGTGTCCAGGATGAAGGTCGACCTGCAGAAAAGTTAGTACGCGCCAATGCCTGTCGATCCTGCACTTCACGTTCAGCTTTACAAGCAAGATGGAATAAACGAGTGATATTAGTATACTCCTTATACTCTAGAATGGTCTGAATCTCTCTATTTAATCCACCCATAAAATGTGCAAGCATAGCTTCATTCTCCTCAACAATACCACATCTAATCATGCCAGTTTGCAATTCCTGATAATATTCTTCTACAGAATTTTTTCCTTGTCTTAATCGCTGCAATTTTTGAAGTAATTCGCGTTGATAATATGGTGGAACCCAACGAGTACGCATAGCAGTTTTCAAAGCAGCCCAAGTAGCTGGAATAGGATATAATCTACAATGCTCAGACCACCAAACACATGCAAAACTAGTGAATGCAGAAACAGCAGCAGGAACACGTCTCTCCTCGGGATATTGTAAACATGTAAATCGTTATTCAGTTTCTAACTCCCAAGTAAGATATATATCAGGAACATATCTACCCTCAAATGGTGGAATATTCAATTTTAGTTTAGGGAGATGGTCATGATCTCGTACCTGAGGGTGAGCCCTACCATTGCCATTATTTGCATGTGGACGACCTGGTGGTTGCTATGCTGGTGGTGGCACGTAGTTCTGATTTTGATCAACCTCATCCTCGTAATCTCCCACATAATCATCCTCCTCCACATCAGCAGTAGCAGCCACAGAAGTATCAACAGCAGCACCAGCAGTTTGGCCCGGCTGAAGAGGGACACGGCTCGCTCGGCGGAGGGTTGTTTCCCGACCTGGAGGTAGTCGGTGTTGTTGCTGTTGTTGTAGAGGTGCGGCAGGAGCAGCCGGTGGTGGTGGTGGAAAACGCGAAAGCAATTCAGCAAACTTGTTATCGAGCTTTGTTTCAAACGTCTTCTCCATGCCATCTATCTTCTCCATGGCCTCTTCAAATCTGTTTAGCACATCTTGCACCTGTCCACTCATCATTTGCTGAAACTTATCATGAAGCTCCTTGTTTGTCAAGTTCTCCCAGTTAGTCTCGTCGGCTTGTGATCCTGGCATGGTTAACAGCAATAGAAACACACAAGAATATGATCCTACAGACTACTAACAAGTAGTGGTGGTGGCGGGTGTCACAAATCCATCAAGAAAATCTCAAATTCTTACCAGTTCTTACCCGGCAGCAGGCGGTGATCGGCAACCATTGTAGTCAAGACTCTCAAAAGCTTGGATAGAGCGATTGCCAGGGAGAGTCAAACGCACGACGTAGATGTATGTGGAGCTGGGAAGGCTTATAGTATGGTAGCAAAAAGGGTCAGCAATAATCAATTCAGAGATGCAAAGTTGAATAAACGCTGAATGACGGTACTGTGCTGGTCCTAGGCTAGACCGTGCTAGAGACGCGAGCCTAGAACACTAACAAAATCATGGCGCTGCACGTAAACAAAGGGAAAAGCACACTCTGGAAAAAATTCGCTCTTTTTTTGCGCTCCTTTTTTTTGTGCTCCTCTTTTTTTTCCGAGACCTACGCAGGCAAGGAAACACGAATCGGAATTTAGATTGATCTCAAAAACAAACCAAATATGAGAAGAACTCGGATTGGTGGTGGATATATGGTTGTGGTATATGGCAGCGGTGGTGGTATATGGTAGCAGTGGTGGTATATGGATACAGATTGGTGGTGGTATATGGATACGGATTGGTGGTGGTATATGGATACGGATTCAGAGCGGTGGCGGATAAGCAATGGTGGTAGATGGCAAGGCGATGATGATGGTGCGGCGGCGGCGTGACAACTTATGACCAGAACTCGAAACTCTAAAATACTAGACTCTAAGACCAGCAACTTGACACGATGATGCAACCGCAAATTCAACAAAGCAAAAACCCTAAAAATATTATGCAAAGGCTCAGATTGGTTCGGATAAGATGAACTAACCCTAATTTTTTTTGTGGCTTTTTCGTGGACTGTAGGTAAGAAGAACAGACTCGATCTAATCTACGAAAAACTATAAAATCTCACCGAGCAACCTGGAAATCTGATACCACTTGATAGAAGCAAAGGTGTCCTGATGTTTCGATGAGATGGTGGCTATCGTTTCCGTGGGAGTCGACCTTGACGATCCGACTATGAACGTGCGAGACATCGCGCCTTAGCAATCGCTAAACCAACTTCCGAGGGGTTATTGACCACGCCGGAGCACGATCAACCTGACCACGAGGGTCTGTTTCCTGCAAGCAAACGAATAACAAGCAAGAAACTGAGATTGCAATCTGGATATTGCGAATATAGGATGAAAGCTTTATTGATCAAGGTGGGGTTCTGTGATGTCTTGGTCTGGTCGTTGGACACAAACGAAGTACGAGAAGTTGCAGCTATGGCGAACTTTTAATCTAAACAAAACCCAAAGTCTAA
>NC_041380.1:221648791-221728260 GCF_002162155.2 Triticum dicoccoides | reverse complement strand
AATTTCGTGGCCCTTGAGGGTGGGGTCCGAAACCAACCCTAACTCTTGTTTCCCCACACATACGGACTCTAAAAATAGCCTATACTTAAGTATTTCAAAATTACATGGGCCTGGCCCAATAATAAGGTGACGCAGCACCTAGAATAGCCTATGGACGAATATTATGAAGTGGCATCTTGTATATTTCATCCAAGGCTTCATGCACTCCTTATGGTGGCTTCAAAGTCCTGAAATCATCACTTGTAACTCCGTTCTTGATCCCCTTGCGCATGCCATCAACTCCATGCGTGTTCTTGCTCCAATGTTCATCCTTCTCCAAGCTAGGCCCTTCATTTTTAAGCAAAACAAATGTATCCAATTTAGGCAACATCATATTCTCATGAACATTAGAATCATTACCAAAATGAAAGTACCTGGTAATTTAATTGGCGTGCGCGAGCTCTAGTAATTGGTCTAGTATATGTAACAGTAGGGGACGTGGATGTAACAATGGTATTGATGTCCTCATCATGGCGTTACCCACCGTATAGGAAGTATTAGACCCAGACACGGTGCACAATTATCGTGGCGCTCCGAAGTCAAATTCCGCGTTAATGTATTCACACTTAGAGTGTAAGTCTTCATTTGTTGAAGATATATGTTACTTCGTGTGTTTGCACATCTAAGTCATCAACATGCATAAGTGTTAGGATGTGTGCATGATCACATGACATTTTAGGATTCCAAGATATTTAGCTCACACCGCAACTTGCAAAACCTTTTCTCATCCAATGGCTTTGTGAAGATATCTGCCAGTTGCTCTTCAGTGCTGACGTGAATGATATCAATATCTTCCTTCATGACATGATCTCTGAGAAAGTGATGACAGATCTGAATGTGCTTTGTCTTCGAGTGCTGAACTGGGTTGTTGGCGATCTTGATGGAGCTTTCATTGTCGCAGTAAAGTGGCACTAGCTTGAGATAAATGCCATAGTCTTTGAGTGTTTGCTTTATCCATAGAAGCTGAGCACAACAAGATCTAGCAGCAATGTATTCAGATTCAGAAGTGTATTCCACAGTTCTGCTTCTTTGAAGACCAACACACAAGTGATCGTCCCAGAAAGTGACATGTGCCTGATGTAGACTTGTGATCCACCTTGTCCAGCATAATCAGCATCCGAGAATCCAACTAGATCAAACTCTGAGCCCATTGGATACCATAATCCTAGTGTTGGGGGTGTGAGCCAAATATCGAAGAATTCGCTTCACAGCTAAGTGATGCGATTCCTTTGGTGCCACTTGGAATCGGTCACACATGCAAACACTAAGCATGATATCTGGCGTAGATGCACATAAGTAAAGCAAGGAACCAATCATGGAGCGGTATACCTTTTGATCGAACTCTTTACCATTGGCGTCAGAATCTAGATGACTCTTGGTAGGCATTGGCGTCGTATAACCTTTGCAGTCTTGCATTCCAAACTTCTTCAGGCAATCCTTGAGGTATTTCTCTTGAGATATGAAGATGTCGTTGTGTTGTTGTCGTATTTGAAGACCAAGGAAGAACTTCAGCTCACCCATCATGGACATCTGATATTGCTCTTTCATCATGTATCCAAACTCATCACTGTATTTCTGATTAGTGCAGCCGAAGATAATGTCATCCACATATATTTGGCACACAAATAGTTCACCATCATATGTCTTCGTGAAGAGCGTGGGATCCAGGGAACCAGGTTTGAAGCCTTTGCTCTTCAGGAAGTCCTTGAGTGTGTCATACCAAGCACGAGGGGCTTGTTTGAGGCCATACAGTGCCTTGTTGAGCTTGTAAACCATGTCAGGATGTTTTGGATCTTCAAAGCCAGGCGGTTGTGCAACATACACTTCTTCTTCAATCTTGCCATTGAGAAAAGCACTCTTCACATCCATTTGATACAATAGGATGTTATGATGATTTGCATAGGCTAGCAGTATGCGTATGGCTTCAAGCCTAGCCACAGGAGCAAATGTTTCATCGAAGTCAATTCCTTCAACTTGAGTGTATCCTTGAGCAACGAGACGAGCCTTGTTTCTAACAACTTGACCATGCTCATATTGCTTGTTGCGATATATCCATTTAGTGCCTATGATATTGTGTTTACGAGGACGCTTGACCAATTCCCATGCATTATTCAGCTCAAACTGTTGAATCTCTTCTTGCATAGCTTGAATCCATTCAGGTTCCATGAAGGCTTCATCAAGTTTCTTGGGTTCAGATATTGAGACGAATGCAAAGTGCCCACAGAAATTTGCTAGTTGTGTTGCCCTTGAACGAGTGAGTGGACCAGGTGCATTGATGCTATCAATTATTTTCTCAATCTGTACTTCATTTGCAACACGAGGATGAACAGGACGAAGATTTTTCTGCTGCTGATCATTGTCATCATTTGAAGGATTGTCTTCAGGCTGAGCATTGTCTTTAGGTTGATCAGGTGCAGAGATGATAAGTTCCTCTTCAGGCTGTGCTTTAGACGGTATGATTTCTCCTGTTCCCATAAGCTTGATGGATTCACTGGATGGAACTTCATCTAGCACATTTGACAGGTGCTCTCTTTGTGAACCGTTAGTCTCACCGAACCGCACATCCACAGTTTCAACCACTTTATAGTGAAAGAGGTTGAAGACTCTGTAGGAGTGTGAATCCTTTCCATAACCAAGCATAAAACCTTCATGTGATTTCGGTGCAAATTTTGAAGTGTGATGTGGATCCTTGATCCAGCACCTGGCACCAAATACTCTGAAGTAACTGACATTTGGCTTCTTACCAGTGAGGAGCTCATAGGATGTTTTGTTCAGAAGCTTGTGAAGATAAACACGGTTGATAACATGGCATGCAGTATCAATGGCTTCAGGCCAGAACTTTCTTGGAGTCTTGTATTCATCGAGCATCGTCCGGGCCATCTCAATGAGTGTTTTGTTCTTGCGTTCCACTATGCCATTCTGCTGCGGCGTGTACGGAGCTGAGAACTCATGAGTGATGCCCAAAGTATCAAGATAAGTGTAGAGGCCGGTGTTCTTGAATTCAGTGCCATTGTCACTTCTGATGTGCTTGATCTTGACGCCATAGTTGTTCATGGCTCGATTGGCAAAGCGTCTGAAGACATCCTGCACTTCAGTCTTGTAGAGGATTATATGCACCCATGTATATCTTGAATAATCATCAACAATGACGAAGCCATAGAGACAAGCAGTAGTAGTAAGAGTTGAGTAGTGAGTGGGACCGAAGAGGTCCATGTGTAGCAGTTCGAAGGGTTGAGTCATTGTCATGATTGTCTTCGAGGGATGCTTGACCCTCGTCATCTTTCCCGCTTTGCAGGCACCACATAAGTGATCCTTCTTGAACTTGACGCCCTCGATGCCTATGACGTGCTTCTTCTTTGCAAGAGTATGCATGTTCCTCATGCCAGCATGCCCTAGCCTCCGATGCCAGAGCCAGCATTCTAAAGCTTTTGTAAGAAGACATACGGCGAGCTGTGGTCCTGCTGAGAAATCTACCATGTACAAATCATCTTTCCGATACCCTTCAAAGACTAGAGACTTGTCAGATTCCATTCGAACAAGGCAACGATATTTTCCAAACATCACAATCATATTCAAATCACAAAGCATTGAGACAGACATTAAGTTGAAACTAAGGGATTCAACAAGCATCACTTTATCCATGTGCTGATCCCTTGAGATTGCAACTCTACCTAGACCCAATACCTTGCTTTTACCAGTATCAGCAAATGTGATGTGACTCTTGTCAGATGGACGTAAGGTTGAGTCCATGAGAAGACTTCGCTTGCCAGTCATGTGATTAGTACATCCACTGTCAATAATCCATTCTGAAGCAGCTGGTGTCATACCATACAGTGCAGTTAGGGGGATAGGCTTCACGAAGAGAATTGTGAAGCATAAACATTTGACGAGCAAGTGGATTATGAAAGCTTAGATCGAGGTTAGGACTGATAGGGCAAGTAGCAAGCGACTCGGGAACAAAATACATAATAAGACCATTTGGGCATTTGATCTTGCACCCTACAAGATATTTAAGGTCCCTAGCAATAGCTTCAGACGCATTTGATTTCGGCTAGAGACCCTTCCCTGCAAAAAGAGTTAAGCTTTCTTAGCCACCCACATCTTCAAGGATGGATTCGAAGCAATGAGGCTAAGTGCAGCATCTGAGAACTTTGCCTTTGGAGCCCTAGCAAATAGTCCTGCAGGTGGACAATAGTACTCATAAGAATAAGTAGAGTCGTTCTTGGCCTTATGAACATGGCGGTTTGATGAAGCACACTCATATTCATAGGCCTGAGTATGGTTTCCCTGCAAAACATTTGCGTTAGTGCGACTCAGGTGAGTCCTCTATCTGTATGAAGCCTTTGGACCATATGAAACCTGTGGTCTGGGGTTTTTCTTCTTCACTTCTGGTGTCATGACGACATTCACAGGAAGATTCTCCAGACACATTTTTGGTACCCACACTTTCTTCATAGGTGGCCCATTCCTGCAGTTAGGACCAATATACCTGGCAAACACTTCACCATTCTGATTCTTAAAATGTTTATAGTTTGCATCAAAGGATTCATCAATGAAAATGGGATTAGTACAAGTGAATCCAGATAGGGTGGATGGATCCACTGAAGGTTCCTTTGCAACAACCCATGTGGTTTTGGGGTACTGCTCAGGTTTCCAGTAAGAGCCATCAGCATTCATTTTCCTTTCGAACCCAACACCCTCTTTCCTAGGGTTTCAGTTCGGGATCTGCCTTTTGAGGACATCACATAGTGTCTGATGCCCTTTGATACTTTTGTACATCCCTATTTCAAGCAATGTCTTCAACCTAGCATTTTCATCAGCAATAGCAGTGGTATCCTCAGCAGAGGGGTTAGTTACCACATCAATAGTTGAAGATATTGCAATAGTAGCAGCAGTAGAACATCCAGCAACAGAAGTAGCATTGTCATGCTCAATGCATTTAAGACATGGTGGTTCAAATCCTTCCCGGGTGGAACTGATCTGTTTGGCGCAAAGTGTCTCGTTTTCCTTTTGAATATCTTCATGAGCCGCCCTCAATTTCTCAAGATCTTGCTTCCTTTGAAGATAATCATAGGAAATCTTGTCATGAGTTGTTGAGAGCGTTTCATGACGACTTTCAAGTTCCTCATACTTAACATGAAGATTTTTTATGTCTTCAATTAAGGACTGAGATCGAGTCATTTCAGCGTCTAACAGGTCATCGCTTTTGTCTAACAGCTTTTGAATATGTTCCATAGCTTTCTGTTGTTCAGTTGCAATTTTAGCAAGTGTTTTGTAGCTGGGTTTGGAACCACAATCAGAGTCATCTTCACTGGATGTTTGATAGTGAGTAGTGCGTGAGTTTACCTTGGCACCGCGTGCCATGAAGCAGTAGGTGGGAGTGGAGTTATCCTTGTCATTAGCATCGGCATCGGTGATGAAGTCATTGTCTTTAGTGTTGAAGATGGACTTGGCAACGTAGGCTGTACCCAGACTTACAATGCCAGAATCGGACTCCTTCTCAGACTCCACCTCCGCCTCCTTAGAAGCAGACTCCTCCTCTGAATCCATTTCCTTGCCAACAAACACACAAGCCTTGCCAGATGAGCTCTTCTTGTGTGATGAAGACTTTGAGGAAGACTTGGAAGAAGACTTTGAGTATTTCTTCTTCTTCTTGTCGTCAGAATCATATTCCTTGCTCTTCTTGTTGTTGTTGTTCTCATTGTCCCACTGCGGACACTCAGAGATGTAGTGACCAGGTTTCTAGCACTTGTGGCATGTTCTCTTCTTGTAGTCATGAGCAGAAGCTTCATCATTCCTTGAGCTAGATCGTGAGGACTTTCTGAAGCCTTTCTTCTTGGTGAATTTCTCGAACTTCTTCACAAGCATAGCAAGCTCCTTTCCAATGTCTTCAGGATCATCAGAGCTGCAGTCAGATTCTTCTTCAGATGAAGAAACCGCTTTTGCCTCCAAAGCATGAGTTCGCCAATAGTTGGGACCGTAGATGTGTGTTTTCTCAGAAAGCTGAAACTCATGTGTGTTGAGCCTTTCAAGTATGTCAGACGGATCGAGTGTCTTGAAGTCAGGGCGTTCTTGAATCATCAGGGCTAGGGTGTCAAACGAGCTGTCAAGTGATCTCAGGGGTGTCTTGACGATTTCATGCTTGGTGATCTCAGTAGCACCGAGAGCTTGAAGCTCATTTGTGATTCAGTGAGTCGATCAAACGTGAGCTGAAAATTCTCATTGTCGTTTCTCTTGAAGCGGTTGAAGAGGTTGCGAAGGACACTGAATCTATGATCTCTCTGGGTTGAGACGCCTTCGTTGACCTTGGAGAGCCAGTCCCAGACTAGCTTAGATGTTTCCAGAGCACTCACACGGCCATACTGCCCTTTGGTCAGATGACCACAGATGATGTTCTTGGCAGTGGAGTCCAGTTGAACGAACTTCTTGACATCAGCAGCGGTGACACCTTCACCAGCCTTGGGGACGCCATTCTTGACGACATACCAGAGGTCGACGTCAATGGCTTCAAGATGCATGCGCATCTTATTCTTCCAGTAGGGATATTCAGTTCCATCGAAGACGGGACACGCAACGGAGACTTTGATTATCCCCGCAGTCGACATAGCTAAAACTCCAGGTGGTTAAACCGAATCACACAGAACAAGGGAGTACCTTGCTCTGATACCAATTGAAAGTGCTAGTGATCGACTAGAGGGGGGTGAATAGGTGATTTTTATGAAAGTCTTCAAAACATGGAAGTTTCGAAGACAAACGATATAAATAAACCTATTACCATGCAGCGGAAGGTAGACTACACTAAGCAAGCCATAATCAAGTATTCAATGAAATGAAGGCACAAAGACTAATAGCAGCTAGGCAGTATAGATCAGGATGGAAGATAGTATGAAGCCAATCAAAACAAGCAGTCACTCAGTGGAGACAAAAGATAATGCAAACAGGCAATGACTTCACAAGGACTAACAGTAAATAAAGAGATGGAGAGGATAGAACCAGTGGCTCGTTGAAGACAATGATTTGTTGGACCAGTTCCAGTTGCTGTGACAACCGTACGTCTGGTTAGGGAGGCTGAGATTCAACTCAGAATACCGCATCTTCACCTTATTCCCCTTGAGCTAAGGACACCCAGTGCTCGCCCAATTACTCTGGTAAGTCTTCAAGGTAGACTTCCAAACCTTCACAGACTTCATTCACCGGCGATCCACAATGACTCTTGGATGCTCAGAACGTGATGCCTAATCGGCTGGAGGATTCCCAGTCCTCAAGTGTAATAAGTCTTCAGATCACACAGACAAGAAGACTTAAGTGATGCCTAACACTCTTTGGCTCTAGGTGTTTAGGGCTTTGTCCTCGCAAGGATTTCTCTCTCAAAGGCTTCGAGGTGGGTTGCTCTCAAATGACAAAAGCCGTGCAGTAACTCTGAACAGCCAACCAATTTATGGTGTAGGGGGTGGGCTATTTATAGCCACTAGGCAACCCGACCTGATTTGTTCGAAATGACCCTGGGTCACTAAGGAACTGACACGTGTTCCAACGGTCAGATTTCAAACACACACGACAACTTTACTTGAGCTACAAACAAAGCTGACTTATCCAGCTCTGGATAAGATTTGCTCTCATTGTCTTCGCTCGAAGACATAGGATTTTGGTTAAGCATCACTTCAATCATTCTGACTGGTTCACTTGAACCCCACTTAATAGTACGGTGGTTCCTATGACTCAACAAAGAAGAAAAAGAACGATGAAACAACTAAGTCTTCGCGCTCCATAGTCTTCATGTGATGTCTTCTCTTGTCATACTCTTCAATGTGAATGTCTTCACATACCACCTTTGACTTCAATGTCTTCATACATTTTTAGGGGTCATCTCCGGTAGGAAAAACCGAATCAATGAGGGACTTCTACCTGTGTTATCCTGCAATTCTCACAAACACATTAGTCCCTTAACCAGGTTTGTCGTCAATACTCCAAAACCAACTAGGGGTGGCACTAGATGCACTTACAGCCTCTATGCACAGTGTGCGCTAATGTGTGCGTCATGAATAATATAAAAAAATTGGTTTCTGCATTTAACGCAAAGTATTTCATTTTCATTTGGCTGACAAGTGTGTGTTGCAGCGACGAGTCCATGGTTTGATTTCTCACATACACATAATTTTGCTTTATATTTCTTTCTCCATTGACGGGTAGGACCGCATAGATAGATAGATATAGAACACGAGCTGATGAGGCACATGCAGACTGTTTGACTGGTCAACCAGACAAATACGGAGCTATATGCAGAGCTAGTGACCGTATAATCACCATATCTCGTATACAATGATCAAAGTGATCTATCAAGACAAGTTCCATGACCGCCAATGCATTTTACTCGGTAATAATTAACCAGGATTGAAGGGGAATCCAAATTTCGTTCGTCTTCTATCCTTGAGCTCTTGACAAACCAATGCACTATACGGTTGTCCGGCCACTCCACCCCACAGCTCTCACCAAGCGTCGATCATGGCCACTCGCGACCTCACACCTACGTGGGTGGAATTTGAAGCTGCCAAGGCCGAATGGGTGGTAGAGCAATAGGTAGCCAAAGCCGCACAGAGGGAGCGGAAAAGTAAGAAAGCACTCAAGAAAAGAGAGGCCCGCCACCGCAAGAAAGAAGTGGACCCATGTGCTACTGCGGAGAGGTCGGCGGAGATCCAAGCACGGTGGGGTGTCGCCGACAAAGCCGAGAAGGAGAATGACGACGTCTAGCCAACATGTGAGAAGTAGTAGTACTAGTAGTTAGTGTGTGTGTTTGTGTCGTCCGTACGTTTGTTAAATTAATTATGAGCATGTACCAGTACTAGTTACTACTATAATTATAGAGCAAATTACCAGTACATTAGCCTAGACTTAATGGAAAAATTCCTATCCTATGCATCAAATGGCATATCTTTATCTATAGGAATTGAGATGCATGTCATCTCACTTCCTATGCCTTTCATATTCCTATAAAATTCCTATCCTATGAACCAAAGGAGGCCTCTGCTGGAGTACAGTACTACTATAGCTAGCAGTACTGTTGGTACAGTAGTTTTCTTCAAGAAGCAGAATTCAACGAACTCATGATGGTTCCTTCGTCTGAGCAACTTCACAGTGGGAAAGGATGGGCATGTGATTTGACGGCTCATTAGTAATTATTACTGCGGCGCGATGACCGGGGTGACTCTCCCTTGGAGTTCTGCGTGCATGGCAAGTGGACCAGGATGGTCGATGTCCCACATGCATGTCGGCGAACGGAAGTATTCTTTCCGATATCGAGGAGCAAGGAAACCGCGTGGTATAATATCACTGTTGATTTATATTTATTTTTTATTTTTGATGAATGCTAGCGTTTCAAATATTATGAAGAAGGAGTGCCAAACACGGCACGTGTTGGATGTCCCACACGTCAGCGAAAGGAGTGGGACATGAACAGCTTGGTAGAGTGTCTCCACTTCTTCCACTTCTAGGTCGGAGACCACACGTAGTAGTACTAGTGGTATGAACGATACAAAGTGAGACCTGGAGAGAAATACACATCTAGTTGGAAGGTCTTGGGGCATAAACGTAAACAAATATAAAACCTAATATGTGCCTCCAATTAATATAGTAGTAGTAGAGTACTTAGGCATGTACATCATAACATCACCGTGCATTGCACGTACAACATTTAGTGGTAGTAAGAGACAAATTACTATATGCCACGCATGTTCATACTATTTGTGCCTTTCTACTTCACTTACTGCGCTACATTACTCAGGTTCGTATGTCCACTCCTGGGTACATGTCTGTCTCATAGTTCCAGTCCCATGTGTTCTTCATAGATGAAACGATCCATAACTATGGGTAACAGGAGTCCATATCATCGCAGCTAGTGTACCTCCCGATGATGGAGACTCATCCAAACTATGGCCAGCCTCGACGCGGAGCAGTCGCGTGCACCGGGAAGCGATGCTCTCTCGGTCGTCGCGCTGCTTCATAGCCGGCGCCAGTTAGAGATCGCCTCCGCTCTGGCCAGGCATTAATTCGGCACTGACGCTCTGGGGCGACGCTGACCGTTACACATGAGAAGCGCGCGCCGGCAAGGGAGGGGGTTGGGTCGGCCAGGGCGGTCAGACACGGGCCTGGTGGTGGTATTGGTTTTGAACTGTTTCAGGTGTAGTACTGGTAGTTTGCAAAACTACTCAATTATTGCACTTAGTTTCCTAAGAATTGTGGTAAAAAACATTACTTGCAATGCATGCATGCGTGACCAATATAAATGACCAATAAAAAAACTAGTACATGCACGCAGCAATTTAATGGGCATTGTAATCTCAACATTTGATGGGGAGCTCTAAATTTGGATTTGAAACTTATAAAATGAAAAAATTGAAAACTTATCAAACTTATAATAGAAACAAGTCCCCTGGTTTGTCATCTGTGAAGATGCGGTTAGAAAGGTGCACAGCGTCTTCGTACTCGTACGACAACAAATCGGCCGCAGACAGGATGGTCCACCTTTGACCGCCATGTGCAGGGTTCGTGAAAGCAATCGTGATGTTGAACACCATGATGAGAGTGTAATATTGGTTCGCGGGTGACCTTATCGGGGCTTCCGGGATTGCTATCTTCTTTAATCTCACCGTGGTTCCATCGTACCAATTCAGGCGGTGACCCGTTGCATGGTTGATCAATGTTGGACAAAGGTTCTATGAGAACGGTGTCACCTTTGTAAAATGTTGTGCAAATTGATGTTGGTACCACTACAAAAAAATACGCTTATGTGATGATACGTGTTTGTCATAGTAGGTCACATTTTCTGTCATGCATGTACATCCATAACGATTTTATGACAGAATCAAGATAGTCATACCTGTGCTGTCGTAGAAGTGTTCCATGACATTGCCAAAATTAACATCACGGAAGTGTCCACTTCCATGACGATAAATGGCGCGTCATTGAAGTGTTTTCATCAAGGGTAACCGACACGTGGCATCCACCATAACAGGTCGCCGTTAAGCTATCGGGTCTGGTTTTGGATCCGATAACCCGTTAATAGCCCGAACCAATGGGGATTTTCCACGTGTAAAATTCTGATTGGCCGGAGGAAACACATGTGTTAGGACCCCGATCCTCAGTCACACCGATCTAGCATGTAACACATCATATCACTTCATGGCCTCACGCATGATATTCCCACGGGTGCCACCTTACCTGGCCCGGGACCGTTTGCGCCTTTTGGCTCACGTATATGATAGTGTCGCTAGCATCCATATGACAAAGAACCCGGGCTGACATGACTAGTCATGAATCCAAAGTGGCACTAACTTACAGGGATAGGAATACATGACCCGGCAATGAACATGTCGGTCATCAACGTATGAACCCAAGTCGTAGCAAGCTACAAGGACTTAAAGGAACAACGCATGATATTACATCGAAGGGACAGACACAGGAACGAACAAGGACACATGCCAGCCAGCCTAAGTGTTTCAGAGCAGTAGCAAGCTACCATGGCTCAGTGGAAGCACTAGGAGACATTTCCTCGTAAGAGAGGCTACCAAGAATAAACAACTAGATTGTCGGATCCCACACATACCAAGAATTTCAAAATCATACACACAATATGCTTGATATGTGCAAATACAACATGGCATCACAATAAAACTCTATGACTCGGAGTATTTATTCAGAAGGCTTCGAAGAGTCATACATAGTAAGAATTACAATCATGGGTCACAGGACCCAACATACAGAGCATACAGGAAACGGAAGCATAACATGTCTGAGTACAGACAACTACAAATCAAAAAGGCTGAGAAGCTTGACTATCTACAAGACGCTCTCAAGGGTACAAGATCGTAGCTGAGGTAACAAGATAAACGTCGAAGTCCACGCGAAACAACTAGTGATACTGAAGTCTCTCTGCAAAAACATAAATTAAGCAAACGTGAGTACAAATGTACTCAGCACGACTTACATCAAAACTATCTACATATGCATCAGTATCAAAAGGGGGGTTGTGGAGTTTAACTGCAACAAGCCAGCTTTGACTCAGTGCTATCATGTACTACGACTACTGGTAACTCTTTTCAGGTGGCGCACACGAGTCCCCATATTCACCATATCAATACACCACTATGGATCCGCTCCCGTCTCCCTACGAGAATGCCATCCATAGCACTCACGCTTATCTTGCGCATTTTAGAGTATTGTAATGCCCCTGATACAACTTTCCATATCCATAACTCTGACTCTTGCCTTTTCTGGAGATGCGATATGAGATTTCCCTTCGTGGTTGGGTTTTGTCTTTGTTTTTCCATTTTGTTCATGTCATGCATTTCATATCATGTCATCATGTGTATCGCATTTGCATTCGTGTTCGTCTCATGCATCCGAGCATTTTCCCCGTTGTTTGTTTTGCAATCTGACACTCCCACATGCACCCGGTGCACCCCTCTTGTCTCTTTTCGTGATCGGGTGTTAAATGTTCTCGGAATGGACCGAGATTTGCCAAGTGGCCTTGGTACACTACCGGTAGACCGCCTGTCAAATTTCGTTCCATTTGGAATCCGTTTGATACTCCAATGGTTTACCGGGTAACCGCGATAGCCACTTTGGTGTTGCAGTCCAACATCCCTCCAAAACAGCCCAAGAACCCATCTAAACCACTTCCATGTCCTCCGTCGCCGGATCATGATCGTGTGGGTAAAAACTACACCTCATTTGGACACTCCTACCTCCTCCTAGCTATAATTATGTGTATCCCTTCTCAAATTCGCGGTCTAACCCTAGTCATTTTCCTCCTCGCGCCGCCGGACATGTCCATCCACACAGGACATGTCCGCCGGACACGTCGCTCTGACCAATGGGGTCGCGCACGTCACCTCCGCCGCCTCCGTCCTCCACTCACAGCGCGCCACGGGTCCCCGCGCCCACTTCCCCGCCGCACGGCCCGCGGAGCCCATCTGAGGCCCGCCCGGGCCTGGGTCTGCACCGCTGCCGCCTGCGGGAGCCCGCGCGCCCGAGCCGCCCCAACTCCGCCGCCATTGTGCTTCGCCGCCGCCGCATCCGCCGGCGACCAGCGCCGCCGACCGCGACCGCCGCCTCGCCATGCCTCCCCTCCAGGATCTTCGTGATATTGCTGATTTTAGGGACTTAGGATTTTGCTAAGACTTGTGCCTGCTGTTATTTTTATGCCATGTAAACATGATGCTACAGTGAGATCCATGCTTGTTTTGAGTTGCTCCAGTAAGGATGTTTTGAACATATGGTTGTTCTTTATCCATCCATGCCCCTGTTTGCAATTATGGAGTGCCCTAGCATGTCTAATTATTGCTCTATTTTTGCTATAAAATGTTCCTGGCAGATTGTTTACATGTTAATCAATTTTGCCATGGTTGTTGCTAGTGATCCATGCATTGTATGAACTTGCTCTTGACATGGTTAGCTTCATGAACATGTCTTCATGCTGTTAGTATGCTTATCTTATCATGCAAGTCTTTGTGATGAGTAATTTGAGCTCGCAAATATGCCTTCATAACTCTGTTTATGCCATGCTCTGTTTTCTTCTAAGTCTGAAACTGTTAATAAAACTTGCGATGTTTACATTAGTGCCATCATATCTTCTGTTCCTTTTTGGCTCATGGTCAGTAAGGGACTTCTGTTCTATGCATTTGGTAGATTCATGCCATGCCTTTTATTGCTGTGATATGTTTCTGTAGCATGTTGTTTTCTTGCTCTAAACATTGCCTCCTTATGTTATTTCTGGCATGTTAGTATTTTCACTAAGTCTGTGAAGCTGATATCTTTTGCACTTTTGCCATGCTTGTTTGAACCTGTTATATTGTGATTTAGCCGTAGCACAGTGTTCATGTTTTGTCAAGCATCTTGTATACATCACTTCCATATGCTTTGTTGCTATGTTGGAGTGCAGTAGCTTAGTTTATTGTGGCATTCTAGATGGCATCGTGCTGTTAATCGAAGAATTGTGCCTGTTTTGTATTGCTTGCCATTTGCAAATCGTGCATCCGATTCCGGTGATCTTTATATCGATTTCGACCGAAATCATCTCATCTTTCCAGCGGCACACTTGGTTTTCCAAGTTGATGCCTTGTTCATCATTTTCCTTCCAGAGCACGCATATGCATTGCATATCGTATCTCGCACGTCATGCCATGTTTTGCATCATGTTGATTGTGCTTTGCACCGTGTTTGATTGTTGGTCCTTTCCTTATGTTCTTGCTTTGGGTAGAGCCGGGAGACGAGTACGTGATGAGGTACCTGTCGAGTATGCCTACCAGGATCAAGCTTTCGGCAACTCTGAGAACTTTGCAGGCAAGATGACCATACCCTCGAAATCACTTCTATCTTTGCTTGCTAGTTGCTCGCTCTATTGCTATGCCGCGCTACCTACCACTTGCTATATAATGCCTCCCATATTTCCAATTCAAGCCTCTAACCCTCCTTTCCTAGCAAACCGTTGTTTGGCTATGTTACCGCTTTGCTCAGCCCCTCTTATAGCGATGCTAGTTGTAGGTGAAGATGAAGTTTGTTCCATGTTGGAACATGGATATTGTTGGGATATCATTATTATATATTATTTAATTAATGCATCTATATACTTGGTAAAGGGTGGAAGGCTCGGCCTTATGCATGGTGTTTTGTTCCACTCTTGCCGCCCTAGTTCCCGTCATACCGGTGTTATGTTCCTTGATTTTGCGTTCCTTACGCGGTTGGGTGTTATGGGAACCCCTTGACAGTTCGCTTTGAATAAAACTCCTCCAGCAAGGCCCAACCTTGGTTTTACATTTGCTTATTTTACCCCCCGGGCCAGTGCTTCTCTAAGTGTTGGTCCGAACCAGAGCAGCGTGCGGGACCGTCCCTTGGCAACTTGGGTTATGTTGGTTCATGTACGCTTAGCTTATCCGGTGTGCCCTGAGAACGAGATATGTGCAGCTCCTATCGGGATTTGTCGGCACATCTGGGCGATCTTGCTGGTCTTGTTTTACCATTGTCGAAATGTCATGTAACTGGGATTCCGAGTCTGATCGGGTCTTCCTGGGAGAAGGAATATCCTTCGTTGACCGTGAGATCTTGTGATGGGCTAAGTTGGGACACCCCTACAGGGTTTTGAACTTTCGAAAGTCGTGCCTGCGGTTATGTGCAAATGGGAATTTGTTAATATCTGGTTGTAGATAACTTGACACCTAACTTAATTAAAATGAATCAACCGCGTGTGTAGCCGTGATGGTCTCTTTTCGGCGGAGTCTGGGAAGTGAACACAGTTCTTGTGTTATGCTTGAACGTAAGTAGTTTCAGGATCACTTCTTGATCACTTCTAGCTTCTTGACTGTTGCGTTGCTTCTCTTCTCGCTCTTATCTGCGTAAGTTAGCCACCATATATGCTAGTGCTTTGCTGCAGCTCCACCTCACTAACCTTTCCTACCCATAAGCTTAAATAGTCTTGATCTCGCAGGTGTGAGATTGCTGAGTCATCGTGACTCACAGATACTTCTAAACAGTTACAGGTGCCGATGGTACCAGTGCAGGTGGCGCAACCGAGTTCAAGTGGGAGCTCGATGAAGATCTTTCTGTTGTTTTTGTTTCGTTTCCTGTTGATCAGTAGTGGAGCCTAGTTGGGACAATCGGGGATCTAGCAATTGGGGTTGTCTTCTTTTATTTTGGTTTCGTCATCG
This sequence comes from Triticum dicoccoides, assembly GCF_002162155.2. Lineage (NCBI taxonomy): Eukaryota > Viridiplantae > Streptophyta > Magnoliopsida > Poales > Poaceae > Triticum > Triticum dicoccoides. The sequence goes on along the minus strand of NC_041380.1, from coordinate 221,712,523 downwards.
GACCTTGATTGTACTCTGCATGGTGTATGTTTACTTGTATTTGTATGAAGTGGCGATTGTAAGCCAACTCTTTATCCCTTTCTTATTCAGTACATGGGATGTGTAAAGATTACCCCTCTTGCGACATGCCTACCATGCGGCTATGCCTCTAAGTCGTGCCCCGACACATGGGAGATATAGCTGCATTGTGGGTCATACAAGTTGGTATCAGAGCCTTGCCCGACATAGGAGCCCATTGCTTGATCGAATCACTGACGTTGTTGAGTCTAGAACAAAATATTTTGAGTCTTAGGATTATATATATCGGAGAGTAGGATTCTTTTTACTCCTCAGTCCCTTCGTCGCTCTGGTGAAGCCTCCTGACATAGATTTTTGACTTTTATCTCCTCAAATTTCACAAAAAAAATTAGGATCACGCGGGTATCTTGGAATCGTTCTGATAGTCTTGTGACGAGAACATTGTTCTTGGTGCCTCCTGACATTTATGGGTTGTGGAAGTGTCCCGGGGAGTTGAGCTCCGAGGTGTGGTCGTCACAATTTTATCGTTGCAGTTCTGGAATACCTGAGTTCGCCAACATCAAAAATCTCTTTTATGCACTTGTTGGTGAGATAACCTCGACGCCACCCAGCACTGGGCGGGAGTTCGGGAGTATTGCCATAACTCATATAACGGATGCTTTTCGAAGGTTGAGGTAAATGATTTCCGAAGGTTTCTTGGTTATGTGTTGAAGGATGGATACAGCTGGCTGTAGGATTTGCTAGTTTTGGGTATTATGCTTCGCTTGTATCCCCAACACCTGATTGCATAACCAGAAAGTTTCAGGAGTTTATAAGTGGGAATTCAAGTATCACGTAGGATATCTTTCCAACGGACACATTATACGATATGGGATCTATCATATGTTTGTTCCGTCTTATTCTGCAAGCCACTCCTTTGTTTTTGTTTTGAGTTGTGGTATTCGAGTTGCTTCAATGTCAAGTGTTGATTCCATACCTTTCCTAAGCGGTATTCTCATATTTCTATGTGAATACTAATCCTTCATGATAATCGAGATTGTCATGTAAATTCTTTCCAACCAGTGTGATTCCCTTCAAGATGATCCTATCATTTTTCGACATCCGCAAGAACAACTCCAAGTCTTCTCAACGTTATTTGTTTCATCCGCCGAAGTTGCCTTTGTTTTCCTGCCCTCCCACCCCTTTTTCTTCATGGAGCCAGAATTCTTAATCAAGTGTCCATTCTGTCGATGCGAAGTCTCATCATTGTTTTTCGTCAATGTTCTTATCCGGTGATTCTCAGGAAGATCCTAAGGAGGCTTCAAGTTCATCATTCTTCGTTCTCATTTCTTCTCCGGTGGATTCAAGTCAAGCTTTGTCGATCATATTATTTCCTCGTTTCAAATCTTTTCTCATGCCGGTGCACCTCTTAATCATTCATTTCTCGCTATTCATTTGTTCTAGAGTGCTGAAGATATCTCAGAAGGTTCGTCTTTTCATTCAAGATCCGTTCAAACTATTTGGAGATTGTTATCTCATTCAAGCCATTTCATTCAACCGGTGCAATCTCTCTTTTAAATCATTTCAATGGTTCTTTCTTGCATGGGCCCTAACCCACAGGTCTTTTCCCAGGACCTTACATGACTCTTCTTTTTCCGGAGTTATTCTCAAATTCATTTCAAAGTTTGACGTAAGAATGTGTTATCATCATTCAAATGTCTTTCACCAAGATCTTTCAAATTATTTTCATCGTTCGTTCAACCTTTCTAATTTTCATTCTGGAGTGCCTCAACAATTCATGGTGGTGTATATCATCATCATTCTCAACATTTGAAGACCGAAGAAGAGTTTCTCTCAAATCTTGGTCCGTTCTCTCGAAGATGCGTAGTTCAAGCTTGATGCCATCCTCTCATAATTGTTCTTGATTGTGAGAATTCTTTTCACCTATCAGGAGCAAATTCAAGATTATTTTCATTTTGATTCTCCAAAGGCCATCATTTCGGGTTTATTCATCCTCAACTTTCAGCTATTGTTCTCCAAAAATCTTACCGGTGCATCATTCAAGTATTCTCTAATCAGCTCGTGATCTCTTCGTTCTCATATATTTATATTCCCTCAAGTATCTTCATTCGTTCTCCAATTCTTCCCGGTGAATTGTGCCTTTGCTACTTTCATTTTCAACTCTTACGGTGGTTCGTTCAAGTTTTCTATTCCTACTTTATCATTTCAATTTATTTGTTGGTTAAATACTACTGGTGGTCCATTGAGTTTATGCTATATCTCTCTTAATCCTTTCAACGAGAATAAGTAGTATGCCAAATCCGTTGCTTGTCATCAATTTAAATTGGTGAAGGATACGCATAACATAATTCTTATTTTTGCTTCATCCAGGTGATTGATTCATTATTCCAGAGTTTGTTCAGAATGATTAAATTCTCGGTTCAAGTGCTTCATACTTTCCTGGAGTTCCAAGTTCTCTCAATTATATTATTTCAAAGCTTCTTCTAGTCATTGCAAGGTTTCACCTTGTGTTTTTAACTTCTCTTTCCTTTCATTTGATAATTCTTATATTACCGGAGTTCTTCATGGAGGTTCTACATGATGGTTCAGCAAGGATTTAATTCCTTCTTGAAGTGCTCATCAAGATTCTTTTTAGAGGAGCTCAAGTATTCGTCATATTGCATTCCGAAGTGCAATTCCTTCTACCTTATCTTTTCAGGTGGTGTTATCTCTTTCTTGACGATTTCCCTTTGTGTTTCATGATTCACAAGTTCAGGAATGAGATATTTAAACCCATCATTTTCTTCCTTGTAGTTATCTAAGTATAGATTTCACCTAATGGCTTCCATTGGGAATGTTGCTCCTTGTGGTGATTACCTATGATCCAAGTTTTCTTATCACCTCGATGGAATAAGCTTTCTATCTTTTCTAGCTCTCAATCCAATCTATTGTTTTTGTTAGTGGCAGAATTTCACCTCAAGATTTCGACGTGTTTTCCATAAGCCCATAACAAGCTTACTCTTTTCGTTGCTGGTTTTCCAACAACTCCGTTCGACCCTTCGCCTAAGGATGCCTTTGCAAGATCATTTGAGGTAGAAGATGTTGCTTTCTTTTCCGTTTTTTTATTCCTTTCTTACATTTGTTCCAAAGGCATTATGATGTTGTTCTCTTCAACTCATCATCTTGTTTTGTCAAGATCATGTTCTATTCCTTCCATTTACAGTCAGAGTGCTGCCCAAATTATATCATTCTTATTCCTTCTCTATCTTGTTTTACCCGGAGTGTTGTGTCTATCATTCCTCTTCTAACCGTACTCTCATCCAAGTGCTTCCATTTAGCCAAGCTCATACTCTTTACCTTCCATTTCCAACCGGAGTGTTGTCGTACTTGATCTTTATCGTTCCTTGTACATCTCGTTTCTACCGGAGTGCTTGCTTGTACATCTTTTCCATTGCCCCCCCCCTTTTCTTTTGCCTTTCAACCTACAAGGTTCTAGTAAGGTTCTGTGTTCCTCTTTTCTAATGCAGTGTTTTTCAACTTTCTTCATCTTTGTTGTATTCTTTATTTCAAGTTGTTCAACCTTTCAAGGTTCTTTGGTTTCACTCGTTTGTCAAAGAAGCAACTTTGTTTTACCTATTATCTTCCTCTTCCTTTTCCCTCCGGCGCCATCCTAGATCTCGGGACGAGATCCTCTCGTAGTGGTGGAGTGTTGTAACGCCCCGGATACAACTTTCCATATTCGTAACTCCGACTCTTGCCTTTTTCGGAGATGCGATATGAGATTTCCCTTCGTGGTTGGGTTTTGTCTTTGTTTTTGCATTTTGTTCATGTCATGCATTTCATATCATGTCATCATGTGCATCGCATTTGCATTCCAGTTCGTCTCATGCATCCGAGCATTTTCCCCGTTGTCCGTTTTGCAAACCGACGCTCCCACATGCACCCGGCGCACCCCTCTTGTCTCTTTTCGTGAGTGGGTGGTAAACGTTCTCGGAATGGACCGAGATTTGCCAAGTGGCCTTGGTACACTACCGGTAGACCGCCTGTCAAATTTCGTTCCATTTGGAGTCCGTTCGATACTCCAATGGTTAACCGGGTAACCGCGATAGCCTCTTAGGTGTTGCAGCCCAACATCCCTCCAAAACAGCCCGAGAACCCATCTAAACCAGTTCCATGTCCTCCGTTGTCGGATCACGATCGTGTGGGCGAAAACTACACCTCATTTGGACACTCCTACCTCCTCCTAGCTATAAATATGTGCATCCCTCCTCAAATTCGCGGTCTAACCCTAGTCATTTTCCTCCTCGCGCAGCCAGACATGTCCATCCGCACCGGACATGTCACTCCGACCAATGGGGTCACGCCATGTCACCTCCGCTGCCTTCGTCCTCCGCTCATAGCGCGCCACGCGTCCCCGTGCCCACTTCCCCGCCGCGCGGCCCGCGAAGCCCGTCTGAGGCCCGCCCGGGCCCGGATCTGCACCGCCGCCGCCTGCGGGAGCCCGCGCGCCCGAGCCGCCCCAACTCCGCCACTATTGTGCTTCGCCGCTGCCGCATCCGCCGGCGACTAGAGCCGCCGACCGCGAGCGCCTCCTCGCCATGCCTCCCCTCCAGGATCTCATCGTTGTTCGCCCAAGGCCCCTGGTGCCCCGCGCCCATGCTCCCGAGTCCTCGCCGGAGTTCCTTTCCCCGTGCAGCCCCTCCACCGGCCGGCAAGCCGCCCAAGCACACCAGGTCGCCGGACCCGCACCCCTGTTGCAGTCTCCTTCGCCCGCGCCGCCAAGCTCCTTCATCGCCGGATCCAGATGCCCCGTCGTCAAGCTGCCCTTTTTCCGGCCTCCGTCGCTCGTCCTCGTGCTTGTCGCCGGCCGTCGTCGCCGTTGACCGCCACCACCACGGTCCTGCTCGGGATCGAGCAAGAGCTCTCTTCCCGCTTGTCCTCCTCACGAGGGCCGGCCTCGGCCCAACTGCCAGCTTCGTCGGCCCGCTACCTCCACCTCAACTCAGCCAGGCCCGTGGTGAGCACCCTTTCTATCCTCCGCCCCGTGCACACTTTAGTTGTATTGCACCTCTCTGTTTCATTCTGAATTTTGACCAAGTCCCGGAGCTCACTTGTTATTTTCATGCCCCCTTCATCATGTCGTATCTCGGTGACCATGGCTCAAAATCATGCGTATGATATGTTGATTTGTTCGTCTCGTTGAGGTCTTCATGTCAGAAGCATTTACATGCATGTTACTGTTTGTTATGATGTCATTGTCATTGTTGCAAGAGAGCTATAAAATATTAACTGCTGGTACTTATCAGATCATGATGTTTTTGTCATTTTTGCCACATTTGATGTGTGCATCATATGGGCATGAGCTCTACATGTGTTTTGATATATGCCATGCCATCTTTGCAGGGGTGCTTGCCATGTATTTTTGTGATCAATATGGTGACTAGCACAAGCATGCAAAGTAGCCTTCATGATATTGTTGATTTCAGGGACTTAGGATTTTGCTAAGACTTGTGCTTGGTGTTATTTTTATGCCATGTAAACATGATGCTACAGTGAGATCCATGCTTGTTTTGAGTTGCTCCGGTAAGGATGTTTTGAACATATGATTGTTCTATATCCATACATGCCCCTGTTTGCAATAATGGAGTGCCCTAGCATGTCTAATTATTGCTCTACTTTTGCTATAAAATGTTCCTGGCAGATTGTTTACATGTTAATCAATTTTGCCATGGTCATTGCTAGTGATCCATGCATTGTATGAACTTGCGGTTGCCATGGTTAGCTTCATGAACATGTCTTCTTGCTCTTAGTATGCTTATCTTATCATGCAAGTCTTTGTGATGAGTGATTTGAGCTCGCAAAGATGCCTTCATAACTTTGTTTATGCCATGCTCTGTTTTCTTCTAAGTCTGAAACTGTTAATAAAACTTGCTATGTTTACATGAGTGCCATCATATCTTTTGTGCCTTTTTGGCTCATGGTCAATAAGGGACTTTTTTTCTATGCATTTCGTAGATTCATGCCATGCCTTTTATTGCTATGATATGTTTCTGTAGCATGTTGTTTGCTTGCTCTAAACATTGCCTCCTTATGTTATTTCTGGCATGTTAGTATTTTCACCAAGTCTATGAAGCTGATATCTTTTGCACTTTTAACATGCTTGTTTGAACCTGTTATATTGTGATTTAGCCGTAGCTCAGTGTTCATGTTTTGCCAATAATGTTGTGTACATCACTGCCATATGCTTTGTTGCTATGTTGGAGTGAAGTAGTTTAGTTTCTTGTTGCATTCTAGATGGCAACGTGCTGTTAATCGCAGAATTATGCCTTTCTTGTATTGCTTGCCATTTGCAAACAGTGCATCCGATTCCGGTGATCTTTATATAGATTTCGACCGAAATCATCTCATCTTTCCAGCGGCACACTTGGTTTGCCAAGTTGATGCCTTGTTCATCCTTTTCCTTCCGGAGCACGCATATGCATTGCATATCATATCTCGCATGTCATGCCATGTGTTTTGCATCATGTTGATTGTGCTTTGCACCGTGTTTGATTGTTGGTCCTTTCCTTGTGTTTTTCTTTGGGTAGAGCCGGGAGACGAATACGTGATGAGGTACCTGTCGAGTATGCCTACGAGGATCAAGCTTTTGGCAACTCTGAGAACTTTGCAGGCAAGATGACCATACCCTCAAAATCACTTCTATCTTTGCTTGCTAGTTGCTTGCTCTATTGCTATGCCGCGCTACCTACCACTTTCTATATCATGCCTCCCATATTGCCATGTCAAGCCTCTAACCATCCTGTCCTAGTAAACTGTTGTTTGGCTATGTTACCGCTTTGCTCAGCCCCTCTTATAGTGTTGCTAGTTGCAGGTGAAGATGAAGTTCGTTCCATGTTGGAACATGGATATTGTTGGGATATCATTATTAAATCTTATTTAATTAATGCATCTATATACTTGGTAAAGGGTGGAAGGCTTGGCCTTATGCCTGGTGTTTTGTTCCACTCTTGCAGCCCTAGTTCCCGTCATACCGGTGTTATGTTCCTTGATTTTGCGTTCCTTACGTGGTTGGGTGTTATGGGAACCCCTTGAAAGTTCGCTTTGAATAAAACTCCTCCAGCAAGGCCCAACCTTGGTTTTACATTTGCCTAACAACATATAACCTTCCCTTGGGTTTTCGCGAGCCCGAGGGTTATCTTATTTTAACCCCCCCCCCCGGGCCAGTGCTTCTCTAAGTGTTGGTCCGTACCAGAGCACCGTGCAGGACCGTCCCTTGGCACCTTGGGTTATGTTGGTTCATGCACGCTTAGCTTATCCGGTGTGCCCTGAGAACGAGATATGTGAATCTCCTATCGGGATTTGTCGGCACATCCGGGCGGTCTTGCTGGTCTTGTTTTACCATTATCGAAATGTCTTGTCACCGAGATTCTGAGTCTGATCGGGTCTTCCTGGGAGAAGGAATATCCTTCGTTGACCGTTAGAGCTTGTGATGGGCTAAGTAGGGACACCCCTACAGGGTTTTGAACTTTCGAAAGCCGTGCCTGTGGTTATGGGCAGATGGGAATTTGTTAATATCCGGTTGTAGATAATTTGACACTTAACTTAATTAAAATGAATCAACCGTGTGTGTAGCCGTGATGGTCTCTTTTCGGCGGAGTCCGGGAAGTGAACACAGTTCTTGTGTTATGCTTGAACGTAAGTAGTTTCAGGATCACTTCTTGATCACTTCTAGCTTCTCGACCATTGCGTTGCTTCTCTTCTCGCTCTTATTTGCGTAAGTTAGCCACCATATATGCTAGTGCTTTGTTGCAGCTCCACCTCACTACCCTTTCCTACCCATAAGCTTAAATAGTCTTGATCTCGCGGGTGTGAGATTGCTGAGTCCTTGTGACTCACAGATACTTCCAAACAGTTGCAGGTGCCGATGGTACCAGTGCAGGTGGCGCAACAGAGTTCAAGTGGGAGCTCGATGAAGATCTTTCCGTTGTTTTTGCTTCATTTCCTGTTGATCAGTAGTGGAGCCCAGTTGGGACAATCGGTGATGGGGAACGTAGTAATTTCAAAAAAAATTCTACGCACACGCAAGATCATGGTGATGCATAGCAACGAGAGAGGAGGGTGTTGTCTACGTACCCTCGTAGACCGAAAGCGGCAGAGTTAGCACAACGCGGTTGACGTAGTCGTACGTCTTCACCGCCCAATCGATCAAGCACCGAAACTACGGCACCTCCGAGTTCTAGCACACGTTCAGCTCGATGACGATCCCTGGACTCCATCCAGCAGAATGTCGGGGAAGAGTTCCGTCAGCACGACGGCGTGGTGACGATCTTGATGTTCTACCATAGCAGGGCTTCGCCTAAGCACCGCTACAATATTATCGAGGATTATGGTGGAAGGGGGCACCACACACGGCTAAGAGATTAATGATCAATTGTTGTGTCTTTGGGGTGCCCCCCTGCACCAGTATATAAAGGAGCAAGGGAGGAGGAGGCCGGCCCTAGGAGGGGGCGCGCCAAGTGTGGAGTCCTACTAGGACTCCCTAGTCCTAGTAGGATTCCACCTCCCATATGGAATAGGAAAAGAGGAAGGGAAAAGGAGAAGGAAGGAAGGGGGCGCACCCCTTCCCTAGTCCAATTCAGACCAGACCAAGGGGAGGGGTACGGCCACCCTTGAGGCCCTTTTCCTTCTTTCCCGTATGGCCCAATAAGGCCCAATACGAATTCCCGTAACTCTTCGGTACTCCGAAAAATACCCAAATCACTCGGAACCTTTCCGATGTCCGAATATAGTCGTCCAATATATTGATCTTTACGTCTCGACCATTTCGAGACTACTCGTCATGTCCCCGATCTCATCCGGGACTCTGAACTCCTTCGGTACATCAAAACTCATAAACTCATAAACTCATAATACAACTATCATCGAAACCTTAAGCGTGCGGACCCTACGGGTTCGAGAACAATGTAGACATGACCGAGACATGTCTCCGGTCAATAACCAATAGCGGAAACTGGATGCTCATATTGGCTCCCACATATTCTACGAAGATCTTTATCGGTCAGACTGCATAACAACATACGTTGTTCCCTTTGTCATCGGTATGTTACTTGCCCGAGATTCGATCGTCGGTATCTCAATACCTAGTTCAATCTCGTTACTGGCAAGTCTCTTTACTCGTTCCGTAATACATCATCCTGCAACTAACTCATTAGTTGCAATGCTTGCATGGCTTAAGTGATGTGCATTACCGAGAGGGCCCTGAGATACCTCTCCGACAATCGTAGTGACAAATCCTAATCTTGAAATACGCCAACCCAACAAGTACCTTCAGAGACACCTGTAGAGCACCTTTATAATCACCTAGTTACATTGTGACGTTTGGTGGCACACAAAGTGTTCCTCCGGTAAACGGGGGTTGCATAATCCCATAGTCATAGGAACATGTATAAGTCATGAAGAAAGCAATAGCAACAAACTAAACGATCAAGTGCTATGAAAACGGAATGGGTCAAGTCAATCACATCATTCTCCTAATGATGTGATCCCGTTTAATCAATTGACAACTCATGTCTATGGTTAGGAAACATAACCATCTTTGATCAACGAGCTAGTCAAGTAGAGGCATACTAGTGACACTCTGTTTGTCTATGTATTCACACATGTATTATGTTTCCGGTTAATACAATTCTAGCATGAATAATAAACATTTATCATGATATAAGGAAATAAATAATAACTTTATTATTGCCTCTAGGGCATATTTCCTTTAGTCTCCCACTTGCACTAGAGTCAATAATCTAGTTCACATCGCCGTGTGATTTAACATCAATAGTTCACATCACCATGTGATTAACACCCATAGTTCACATCGACATGTGACCAACACCCAAAGGGTTTACTAGAGTCAATAATCTAGTTCACATCGCTATGTGATTAACACCCAAAGAGTACTGAGGCGTGATCATGTTTTGCTTGTGAGAGAAGTTTTGTCAACGGGTCTGCCACATTCAGATCCATAAGTATTTTGCAAATTTCTATGTCAACAATGCTCTGCATGGAGCTACTCTAGCTAATCGCTCCCACTTTCAATATGTATCCAGATTGAGACTTAGAGTCATCTGGATCAGTGTCAAAACTTGCATCGATGTAACCCTTTACGACGAACCTTTTGTCACCTCCATAATCGAGAAACATATCCTTATTCCACTAAGGATAATTTTGACCAATGTCCAGTGATCTACTCCTAGATCACTATTGTACTCCTTTGCCAAACTCAGGGAAGGGTATACAATAGGTCTGGTACACAGCATGGCATAGTTTATAGAACCTATGGCTGAGGCATAGGGAATGACTTTCATTCTCTCTCTATCTTCTGCCATGGTCGGGTTTTGAGTCTTACTCAACTTCACACCTTGTAACACATGCAAGAACTCCTTTTTGACTGTTCCATTTTGAACTACGTCAAAATCTTGTCAAGGTATGTACTCATTGAAAAAACTTATCAAGTGTATTTATCTATCTCTATAGATCTTGATGATGTAAGCAGCTTCACCGAGGTCTTTCTTCGAAAAACTCCTTTCAAACATTCCTTTGTGCTTTGCAGAATAATTCTACATTATCTTTGATCAACAATATGTCTTTCACATATACTTATCAGAAATGCTGTAGTGCTCCCACTCACTTTCTTGTAAATACAAGCTTCACCGCAAGTCTGTATAAAACTATATGCTTTGATCAACTTATCAAAGCGTATATTCCAACTCCGAGATGCTTTCACCAGTCCATAGATGGATCGCTGGAGCTTGCATATTTTGTTAGTACCTTTAGGATTGACAAAACCTTCTGGTTGCATCATATACAACTCTTCTTTAATAAATCCATTAAGGAATGCGGTTTTGTTTATCCATTTGCCAGATTTCATAAAATGCGGCAATTGCTAACATGATTTAGACAGACTTAAGCATAGATATGAGTGAGAAACCCTCATCGTAGTCAACACCTTGAATTTGTCAAAAACCTTTTTGTGACAATTCTAGCTTTGTAGATAGTAACACCACTATCAGCGTCCGTCTTCCTCTTGAAGATCCATGTAATCTCAATGGCTCGCCGATCATTGGGCAAGTCAATCAAAGTCCATACTTTGTTCTCATACATGGATCTCATCTCAGATTTCATGGCCTCAAGCCATTTCACGGAATCTGGGCTCATCATCGCTTCCTCATAGTTCGTAGGCTCGTCATGGTCAAGTAACATGACCTCCAGAACAGGATTACTGTACCACTCTGGTGCGGACCTCACTCTAGTTTACCTACGAGGTTCGGTAGTAACTTGATCTGAAGTTACATGATCATCATCATTAGCTTCCTCACTAATCGGTGTAGTAGTCACAGGAACAGATTTCTGTGATGAACTACTTTCCAATAAGGGAGCAGGTACAGTTACCTCATAAAGTTCTACTTTCCTCCCACTCACTTCTTTCGAGAGAAACTCCTTTTCTAGAAAGGATCCATTCAAAGCAACAAATATATTGCCTTCGGATCTGTGATAGAAGGTGTACCCAACATTTTCTTTTTGGTATCCTATGAAGACGCACTTCTCCGATTTGGGTTAGGGCTTATCAGGTTGAAGCTTTTTCACATAAGCATTGCAACCTCAAACTTTAAGAAACGACAGCTTAGGTTTCTTGCCAAACCATAGTTCATACAGTGTCGTCTCACCGGATTTAGATGGTGCCCTATTTAACGTGAATGCAGCCGTCTCTAATGCATAACCCCAAAACGATAGTGGTAGATCGGTAAGAGACATCATAGATCGCACCATATCTAATAAAGTACGGTTATGACGTTCGGACACACCATTATGCTATGGTGTTCTACGTGGCGTGAGTAGTGAAACTATTTCACATTGTTTTTAACTGAGGGCCAAACTCGTAACTCAAATATTTTACTTCTGCGATCATATCGTAGAAACTTTTATTTTTGCTACTATGATTCTCCACTTCACTCTGAAATTCTTTGAACTTTTCAAATGTTTCAGACTTGAGTTTCATCAAGTAGATATACTCATATCTGCTCAAATCATCTGTGAAGATTAGAAAATAATGATACTTGCCACGAGCCTCAATATTCATCGGACCACATATATCAGTATGTATGATTTCCAACAAATATGTTGCTCGCTCCATTATTCTAGAGAATGGAGTCTTAGTCATCTTGCCCATGAGGCATGGTTCACAAGCATCAACTGATTCATAATCAAGTGATTCCAAAAGCCCATCATTATGGATTTTCTTCATGCGCTTTACACCAATATGACCTAAACGGCAGTGCCACAAATAAATTGCACCATCATTATTAACTTTGCATCTTTTGGTTTCAATATTATGAATATGTGTATCACTACGATCGAGATCCAACGAACCATTTTCATTGGGTGTGTAACCATATAAGGTTTTATTCATGTAAACAGAACAACAATTTATTCTCTTACTTAAATGAATAACCTTATTGCAATAAACACGATCAAATCATATTCATGCTCAACGCAAACACCAAATAACACTTATTTAGGTTCCACACTAATCCCAAAAGTATAGGGAGTGTGCGATGATGATCATATCAATCTTGGAACCACTTCCAACACACATCGTCACTTCACCCTTAACTAGTCTATGTTCATTCTGCAACTCCCGTTTCAAGTTACTACTCTTAGCAACTGAACCAGTATCAAATACCGAGGGGTTGCTACGAACACTAGTAAACTACACATCAATAATCTGTATATATCAAATATACCTTTGTTCACTTTGCCATCCTTCTTATCCGCCAAATACTTGGGGCAGTTCCGCTTCCAGTGACCAGTCCCTTTGCAGTAGAAGCACTTAGTCTCAGGCTTAGGACCAGACTTGGGCTTCTTCACTTGAGCAGCAACTTGCTTGCCGTTCTTCTTGAAGTTCCCCTTCTTCCCTTTGCCCTTTTCTTGAAACTAGTGGTCTTGTCTACTATCAACACTTGATTTTTCTTGATTTCTACCTTCGTTGATTTAAGCATTATGAAGAGCTTGGGAATCGTTTCCGTTATCCCTTGCATATCATAGTTCATCATGAAGTTCTACTAGCTTGGTGATGGTGACTAGAGAATTTTGTCAATCACTATTTTATCTAGAAGATTAACTCCCACTTGATTCAAGCGATTGTAGTACCTAGACAATCTGAGCACATGCTCACTGCTTGAGCTATTCTCCTCCATCTTTTAGCTATAGAACTTGTTGGAGACTTCATATCTCTCAACTCGGGTATTTGCTTGAAATATTAACTTCAACTCCTGGAACATCTCATATGGTCCATGTCGTTCAAAACGTCTTTGTAGTCCCGATTCTAAGTCGTTTAACCATGGTGCACTAAACTATCAAGTAGTCATCATATTGAGCTAGCCAAATGTTCATAACATCTGCATCTGCTCCTGCAATAGGTTTGTCACCTAGCGGTGCATCAAAGACATAATTCTTCTATGCAGCAATGAGGATAAACCTCAGATCACGGATCCAATCCGCATCATTTCTACTAACATCTTTCAACTTAGTTTTCTCTAGGAACATATCAAAAATAGAACAGGGGAGCTAAACGCGAGCTATTGATCTACAACATAGATATGCTAATACTACCAGGACTAAGTTCATGATAATTTAAAGTTCAATTAATCATATTACTTAAGAACTCCCACTTAGATAGACATCCCTCTAATCCTCTAAGTGATCACGTGATCCAAATCAACTAAACCATGTCCGATCATCACGTGAGATGGAGTAGTTTCAATGGTGAACATCACTATGTTGATCATATCTACTATATGATTCACGCTCGACCTTTCGGTCTCCGTGTTCCGAGGCCATATCTGTTATATGCTAGGCTCGTCAAGTTTAACATGAGTATTCCGTGTGTGCAACTGTTTTGCACCCGTTGTATTTGAACGTAGAGCCTATCACACCCGATCATCACGTGGTGTCTCAGCACGAACAACTTTCGCAATGGTGCATACTCAGGGAGAACACTTATACTTTCATAATTTAGTGAGGGATCATCTTATAATGCTACCGTCAATCAAAGCAATATAAGATGCATAAAAGATAAACATCACATGCAATCAATATCAGTGATATGATATGGCCATCATCATCTTGTACTTGTGATCTCCATCTTCGAAGTACCGTCATGATCACCATCGTCACCGGCGTGACACCTTGATCTCCATCGTAGCATCGTTGTCGTCTCGCCAATCTTATGCTTCCACGACTATCGCTACCGCTTAGTGATAAAGTAAAGCATTATAGCGCGATTGCATTGCATACAATGAAGTGACAACCATATGGCTCCTACCAGTTGCCGATAACTCGGTTACAAAACATGATCATCTCATACAATAAAATTTAGCATCATGTCTTGACCATATCACATCACAACATGCCCTGCAAAAACAAGTTAGACGTTCTCTACTTTGTTGTTGCAAGTTTTACGTGGCTGCTACGGGCTTAGCAAGAACCGTTCTTACCTACGCATCAAAATCACAACGATAGTTTGTCAAGTTGGTGTTGTTTTAACCTTCGCAAGGACCGGGCTTAGCCACACTCGGTTCAACTAAAGTTGGAGAAACTGACACCCGTCAGCCACCTGTGTGCAAAGCACGTCGGTAGAACCAGTCTCGCGTAAGCGTACACGTAATGTCGGTCCGGGCCGCTTCATCCAACAATACTGCCGAACCAAAGTATGACATGCTGGTAAGCAGTATGACTTATATCGCCCACAACTCACTTGTGTTCTACTCGTGCATAACATCAACGCATAAAACCTAGGCTCTGATGCCACTGATGGGGAACGTAGTAATTTCAAAAAAATTCCTACGCACACGCAAGATCATGGTGATGCATAGCAATGAGAGAGGAGAGTGTTGTCTACGTACCCTCGTAGACCGAAAGCGGAAGCGTTAGCACAACGCGGTTGATGTAGTCGTACGTCTTCACGGCCCGACCGATCAAGCACCAAAACTACGGCACCTCCGAGTTCTAGCACACGTTCAGCTCGATGACGATCCCCGGACTCCGATCCAGCAGAATATCGGGGAATAGTTCCATCAGCACGACGGCGTGGTGACGATCTTGATGTTCTACCGTCGCAGGGCTTCGCCTAACCACCACTACAATATTATCGAGGATTATGGTGGAAGGGGCACCGCACACGGCTAAGAGATCAATGATCAATTGTTGTGTCTTTGGGGTGCCCCCTGCACCCGTATATAAAGGAGCAAGGGAGGAGGAGGCCGGCCCTAGGAGGGGGCGCGCCAAGTGTGGAGTCCTCCTAGGACTCCCTAGTCCTAGTAGGATTCCACCTCCCATATGGAATAGGAAACGAAGAAGGGAAAAGGAGAAGGAAGGAAGGGGGCGCCCCCCTTCCCTAGTCCAATTCGGACTAGACCAAGGGAGGGGTGCGGCCACCCTTGAGGCCCTTTTCCTTCTTTCCCGTATGGCCCAATAAGGCCCAATACGTATTCCCGTAACTCTCCGGTACTCCGAAAAATACCCGAATCACTCGCAACCTTTCCGATGTCCGAATATAGTCGTCCAATATATCGATCTTTATGTCTCGACCATTTCGAGACTCCTCGTCATGTCCCCGATATCATCTGGGATTCCGAACTTCTTCGGTACATCAAAACTCATAAACTAATAATATAACTGTCATCGAAACCTTAAGCATGCAGACCCTACGGGTTCGAGAACAATGTAGACATGACCGAGACACGTCTCCGGTCAATAACCAATAGCGGAACCTGGATGCTCATATTGGCTCCCACATATTCTACGAAGATCTTTATCGGTCAGACCGCATAACAACATACGGTGTTCCCTTTGTCATCGGTATGTGACTTGCCCGAGATTCGATCGTCGGTATCTCAATACCTAGTTCAATCTCGTTACCAGCATGTCTCTTTACTCGTTCTGTAATACATCATCCTGCAACTAACTCATTAGATGCAATGCTTGCAAGGCTTAAGTGATGTGCATTACTGAGAGGGCCCAGAGATACCTCTCCGACAATCGGAGTGACAAATCCTAATCTTGAAATACGCCAACCCAACAAGTACCTTCGGAGACACCTGTAGAGCACCTTTATAATCACCCATTTATGTTGTGACGTTTGGTGGCACACAAAGTGTTCCTCCGGTAAACGGGAGTTGCATAATCTCATAGTCATATGAACATGTATAAGTCATGAAGAAAGCAATAGCAACAAACTAAATGATCAAGTGATATGCTAACGGAATGGGTCAAGTCAATCACATCATTCTCCTAATGATGTGATCCCGTTTAATAAAATGACAACTCATGTCTATGGTTAGGAAACATAACCATCTTTGATCAACGAGCTCGTCAAGTAGAGGCATACTAGTGACACTCTGTTTGTCTATGTATTCACACATGTATTATGTTTCTGGTTAATACAATTCTAGCATGAATAATAAACATTTATCATGATATAAGGAAATAAATAATAACTTTATTATTGCCTCTAGGGCATATTTCCTTCAATCGGGGATCTAGCAATTGGGGTTGTCTTCTTTTATTTTGGTTCTGTAGTCGGACGTTGATTGTACTCTGCATGGTGTATGTTTACCTGTATTTGTGTGAAGTGGCGATTGTAAGCCAACTCTTTATCCCTTTCTTATTCAGTACATGGGATGTGTAAAGGTTACTCCTCTTGTGGCATGCCTACCATGCGGCTATGCCTCTAAGTTGTGCCCCGACACGTGGGAGATATAGCCGCATTGTGGGTCATACTAGTTGGTATCAGAGCCTTCCTCGACATAGGAGCCCACTGCTTGATCGAATCGCTGACGTTGTTGAGTCTAGAAAAAAATGTTTTGAGTCTTAGGATTATATATATATCGGAGAGTAGGATTCTTGTTACTCCTCAGTCCCTTCGTCGCTCTGGTGAGGCCTCCTGACGTAGAGTTTTGACTTTTCTCTCAAATTTCACGAAAAAAAATTAGGATCACGCGAGTATCTTGGAATCGTACCAATAGTCTTGTGACGAGAACATTGTTCTTGGTGCCTTCTGACATTTAGGGGTTGTGGCAGTGTCCCGGGGAGTTGAGCTCCGAGGTGTGGTCGTCACAATTTTATCATTGCAGTTCTGGAATACCTGAGTTCGCCAACATCGAAAATCTCTTTTATGCACTTGTTGGTGAGATAACCTCGACGCCACCCAGTACTGAGGCGGGAGTTTGGGAGTATTGCCATAACTCGTATAACGGATGCTTTTCGAAGGTTGAGGTAAATGATTTCCAAAGGTTTTCTTGGTTATGTGTTGAAGGATGGATACAGCTGGATGTAGGATTTGCTAGTTTTGGGTGAGATATTATGCTTCCCCTGTATCCCCAACACATGATTGCATAACCAGGAAGTTTCGGGAGTTTATAAGTGGGAATTCTAGTATCACGTAGGATATCTTTCCAACAGACACAAGATACGATATGGGATCTATCATATGTTTGTTCCGGCTTATTATGCAAGCCAATCCTTTGTTTTTGTTTTGAGTTGTCGTATTCGAGTTGCTTCAATGTCAAGTGTTGATTCCATACCTTTCCTAAGCGGTATTCTCATATTTCTATGTGAATACTAATCCTTCATGATAATCGAGATTGTCATGTCAATTCTTTCCAACCGGCGTGATTCTCTTCAAGATGATCCTATCATTTTTCGACATCCGCAAGAACAACTCCAAGTCTTCTCAACGTTATTTGTTTCATCCGCCCAAGTTGCCTTTGTTTTCCCGCCCTCCCACCCCTTTTTCTTCATGGAGCCAGAATCCTTAATCAAGTATCCATTGTGTCGATGCGAAGTCTCATCATTGTTTTCTGTCAACGTTCTTATCCGGTGATTCTCAGGAAGATCCTAAGGAGGCTTCAAGTTCATCATTCTTCATTCTCATTTCTTCTCCTGTGGATTCAAGTCAAGCTTTGTCGATCATATCATTTCCTCGTTTCAAATGTTTTCTCATGCCGGTGCACCTCTTAATCATTCACTTCTCGCTATTCATTTGTTCTGGAGTGCAGAAGATATCTCAGAAGGTTCGTCTTTTCATTCAAGATCCGTTCAAACTATTTGGAGATTGTTATCTCATTCAAGCCATTTCATTCAACCAGTGCAATCTCTCTTTTAAATCATTTCAATGGTTCTTTCTTGCATGGGCCCTAACCCACAGGTCTTTTCCTAGGATCTTACCTGACTCTTCTTTTTCCGGAGTTATTCTAAAATTCATTTCAAAGTTTGACGTAAGAATGAGTTATCAACAGTAAAATGTCTTTCACCAAGATCTTTCAAATTCTTTTCATCGTTGGTTCAACCTTTCTAATTTTTATTCCGGAGTGCCTCAACAATTCATGGTGGTGTATATCATCATCATTCTCAACATTTGAAGACTGAAGAAGAGTTTCTCTCAAATCTTGGTCCGTTCTCTCGAAGATGCGTAGTTCAAGCTTGATGCCATCCTCTCATAATTGTTTTTGATTGTGAGAATTCTTTTCACCTATTCGGAGCAAATTCAAGATTCTTTTCAGTTTGATTCTCCAAAGGCCATCATTTCGGGTTTATTCATCCTCAGCTTTCAGCTATTGTTCTCCAAAAATCTTACCGGTGCATCATTCAAGTATTCTCTAATCAGCTCGTGATCTCTTCGTTCTCATATATTTATATTCCCTCAAGTATCTTCATTGGTTCTCCAATTCTTCGCGGTGAATTGTGCCTTTGCTACTTTCATTTTCAACTCTTACGGTGGTTCGTTCAAGTTTTCTATTCCTTCTTTATCATTTCAATTTATTCATTGGTTAAATCCTACCGGTGGTCCGTTGAGTTTATGCTATATCTCTCTTAATCCTTTCAATGAGAATAAGTAGTATGCCAAATCCATTGCTTGTCATCAATTTAAATTGGTGAAGGATACGCATAACATAATTCTTATTTTTGCTTCATCCAGGTGATTGATTCATTTTTCCAGAGTTGTTCACGATGATTAAATTCTCGGTTCAAGTGCTTCATACTTTCCCGGAGTTCCAATTGCTCTCAATTATATCATTTCAAAGCTTCTTCTAATCTTTGCAAGGTTTCACCTTGTGTTTTTAACTTCTCTTTCCTTTCGTTTGATAATTCTTTTATTACCGGAGTTCTTCATGGAGGTTCTACATGATGGTTCAGCAAGGATTTAATTCCTTCTCGAAGTTCTCATCAAGATTCTTTTCAGAGGAGCTCTAGTATTCTTCATATTGCATTCCGAAGTGCAATTCCTTCAACCTTATCTTTTCAGGTTGTGTTATGTCTTTCTTGACAATTTCTCTTTGTGTTTCATGATTCACAAGTTCAGGAATGAGATATTTAAACCCATCATTTTCTTCCTTGGAGTTATCTTGGTATAGATTTCACCTAAAGCCTTCCATTGGGAATGTTGCTCCATGTGGTGATTACCTATGATCCAAGTTTTCTTATCACCTCGATGGAATAAGCTTTCTATCTTTTCTAGCTCTCAATTCAATCTATTGTTTTTGTTAGTGGCAGAATTTCACCTCAGGATTTCAACGTGTTTTCCATAAGCCCACAACAAGCTTACTCTTTTCGTTGTTGGTTTTCCAACAATTCCATTCGAACCTTCACCTAAGGATGCCTTTGCAAGCTCATTTGAGTTAAAAGATGTTGCTTTCTCCTCCGTTCTTTTAATTCCTTTCTTACATTTGTTCTGAAGGCATTGTGATGTTGTTCTCTTCAACTCATCATCTTGTTTTGTCATGATCATGTTCTATTCTTTCCATTTATAGTCGGACTGCTGCCCAAATTATATCATTATTATTCCTTCTCAATCTTGTTTTACCTGGAGTGTTGTGTCTATCATACCTCTTCTAACCGAACTCTCATCCAAGTGCTTTCATTTAGCCAAGCTCATACTCTTTACCTTCCATTTCCAACCGGAGTGTTGTCGTATTTGATCTTTATCGGTCCTTGTACATCTCGTTTCTACCGGAGTGCTTGCATGTACGTCTTATCCATTGCCCCCTCCCCTTTTCTTTTACCTTTCAACCTACAAGGTTCTAGTAAGGTTCCTTGTTCCTCTTTTCTAACGGAGTGTTTTTCAACTTTCTTCATCTTCGTTGTATTCTTTATTTCAAGTTGTTCAACCTTTCAAGGTTCTTTGGTTTCACTCGTTTGTCAAAGAAGCAACTTTGTTTTACCTATTATCTTCCTCTTCTTTTTCCCTCCGGTGCCATCCTAGATCTCGGGACGAGATCCTCTCATAGTGGTGGAGTGTTGTAACACCCCGGATACAACTTTCCATATTCGTAACTCCGACTCTTGCCTTTTCCGGAGATGCGATATGAGATTTCCCTTCGTGGTTGGGTTTTGTCTTCGTTTTTGCATTTTGTTCATGTCATGCATTTCATATCATGTCGTCATGTTCATTGCATTTGCGTTCGTGTCCGTCTCGTGCATCCGAGCATTTTCCCCGTTGTCCGTTTTGCAATCCGACACTCCCACATGCACCCGGCGCACCCCTCTTGTCTCTTTTTGTGAGCGGGTGTTAAACATTCTTGGAATGGACCGAGATTTGCCAAGTGGCCTTGGTACACTACTGGTAGACCGCCTGTCAAATTTCGTTCCATTTGGAGTCTGTTTGATACTCCAACAGCTAACCGGGTAACCGCGATAGGCTCTTTGGTGTTGCAGCCCAACATCCCTCCAAAACAGCCCAAGAACCCATCTAAACCACTTCCATGTCCTCCTTTGTCGGATCATGATCGTGTGGGCGAAAACTACACCTCATTTGGACACTCCTACCTCCTCCTATCTATAAATATGTGCATCCCTCCTCAAATTCACGGTCTAACCCTAGTCATTTTCCTCCTTGCGCCGCCGGACATGCCCATCCGCACCGGACATGTCCGCCGGACACGTCGCTCTGACCAATGGGGTCGCGCCACGTCACCTCCGCCGCCTCCGTCCTCCACTCACAGCGCGCCATGGGTCCCCGCGCCCACTTCCCCGCCGCGCGGCCCGCGGAGCCCATCTGAGGCCCGCCCGGGCCCGGATCTGCGCCGCCGCCGCCTGCGGGAGCCAGCGCGCGCGAGCCGCCCCAACCCCACCGCCGTTGTGCTTCGCCGCTGCGCCGCCGACCGCGGGCACCTCCTCGCCATGCCTCCCCTCCAGGAACTCGTCGTTGTTCGCCCAAGGCCCCTGGCGCCCCGCGCCCATGCTCCCGAGTCCTCGCTTGAGTTCCTTTCCCCGTCTAGCCCCGCCACCGGTCGGCGAGCCGCCGAAGCAGACCAGGTCGCCGGACCCGCGCCCCTGCTGTAGTCTCCTTAGCCGGTGCCGCCAAGCTCCTCCATCGCCGAATGCGGATGCCCCGTCGTCGAGCTGCCCTTTTTCCGACCTCCGTTGCTCGTCCTCTTGCTCGTCGCCGACTGTCATCGCCGTTGACCGCCGCCGCCACGGTCCTACTCGGGATCGAGCAGGAGAGCTCGTCCCGCTTGTCCTCCTCACGTGGGCCGCCCTCGGCCCAGCTGCCAGCTTCGCCGGCCCGCTACCTCCACCTCAACTCGGCCAGGCCCAGGCCCATGGTGAGCACCCTTTCTATCCTCCGCCCCATGCACACTTTAGTTGTATTGCGCCTCTCTGTTTTATTCCAAATTTTTACCAAGTCCCGGAGCTCACTTGCTATTTTCATGCCCCCTTCATCATGTCATATCTCGGTGACCGTGGCTCAAAATCATGCATATGATATGTCGAATTGTTCGTATCATTGAGCTCTTCATGTTAGAAGCATTTACATGCATGTTACTGTTTGTTATGATGTCATTGTCATTGTTGCAAGAGTGCTATAAAATGTTAATTGTTGGTACTTATCAGATCATGATGTTTTGTCATTTTTGTGACATTTGATGTGTGCATCATATGGCATGAGCTCTACATGTGTTTTGATCTATGCCATGCCATGTTTACAGGGGTGCTTGCCATGTATTTTTGTGATCAATGTGGTGACTAGCACAAGCATGCAAAGTAGCCTTCGTGATATTGCTGATTTCAGGGACTTCGGATTTTGCTAAGACTTGTGCCTGCTGTTATTTTTATGCCATGTAAACATGATGCTACAGTGAGATACATGCTTGTTTTGAGTTGCTTCATTAAGGATGTTTTGAACATATGGTTGTGCTATATCAATCCATGCCCCTGTTTGCAATTATGGAGTGCCCTAGCATGTCCAATTATTGCTCTACTTTTGCCATAAAATGTTCCTGGCAGATTGTTTACATGTTAATCAATTTTGTGTTGGGGATCGTAGTAGAAATTCAAAATTTTCTACGCATCACCAAGATCAATCTATGGAGTAATCTAGCAATGAGGGGAAGGAGAGTGCATCTACATACCCTTGTAGATTGCTAAGCGGAAGCGTTCAAGTGAACGGGGTTGATGGAGTCGTACTCGTCGTGATCCAAATCACCGATGATCCTAGTGCCGAACGGACGGCACCTCCATGTTCAACACACGTACAGCCCGGTGACGTCTCCTACGCCTTGATCCAGCAAGGGGAGAAGGATAGGTTGGGGAAGACTCCATCCAGCAGCAGCACGACGGCGAGGTGGTGGTGGAGGAGCGCGGGACTCCAGCATGGCTTCGCCAAGCGCTACGAGAGACGAGGAGGAAGAGGGGTAGGGCTGCGCCAACAGGAGAAGGACCTCATGTGTTGGGATGCCCCTTTGCCTCAACTATATATAGGGGGAGAGGGAGGGCTGCGCCTCCACCTAGGGTTTCCACCCTAGGGGTGGCGGCATCCCTAATCCCCATCTGGGGTGGCGGCCATGTGGGGGGAGAGGGAGACGCACCAGGCATGGGCCTTAGGGCCCATCTGCCCTTAGGGTTTGCCCCCTCTTCTCTCCAGGCGCATGGGCCTTGGTGGGGAGGCGCCCCAGCCCACCTAGGGGCTGGTCCCTTCCCACTATTGGCCCATGTATGCCTCCGGGGCTGGTGGCCCCACCTGGTGGACCCCCGGACCCCTCCGGTGGTCCCGGTACACTTCCGGTGATGCCCGGAACACTTCTGGTGGCCAATACCATACTTCCTATATATCAATCTTTGCCTACGGACCGTTTCGGAACTCCTCATGATGTCTGGGATCTCATCCGGGACTCCAAACAACATTCGGTAACCGCGTACATACTTTCCCTATAACCCTAGCGTCATCGAACCTTAAGTGTGTAGACCCTATGGGTTCGGGAGTCATGCAGACATGGCCGAGACAACTCTCCGATCAATAACCAACAGCGGGATCTGGATACCCATGTTGGCTCCCACATGCTCCACGATGATCTCATCGGATGAACCACGATGTCAAGGACTTAATCAATCCCGTATACAATTCCCTTTGTCTAGCGATATGATACTTGCCTGAGATTCGATCGTCGGTATCCCGATACCTTGTTCAATCTTGTTACCGGCAAGTCTCTTTACTCGTTCCGTAACACATCATACCGTGATCAACTCCTTGGTCACATTGTGCACATTATGATGATGTCCTACCGAGTGGGCCCAGAGATACCTCTCCGTTTACACGGAGTGACAAATCCCAGTCTCGATTCGTGCCAACCCAACTGACACTTTCGGAGATACCTGTAGTGAACCTTTATAGCCACCCAGTTACGTTGTGACGTTTGGCACACCTAAAGCACTCC
This sequence comes from Triticum dicoccoides, assembly GCF_002162155.2. Classification (NCBI taxonomy): domain Eukaryota; kingdom Viridiplantae; phylum Streptophyta; class Magnoliopsida; order Poales; family Poaceae; genus Triticum; species Triticum dicoccoides. Next base: position 221,688,764 of record NC_041380.1, on the reverse strand, counting down.
TACGGTATCCGGGAGTTGCACAATCTCATGGTCTAAGGAAATGATACTTGACATTAGAAAAGCTTTAGCATACAAACTACATGATCTTTGTGCTAGGCTTAGGATTGGGTCTTGTCCATCACATCATTCTCCTAATGATGTGATCCCGTTATCAACGACATCCAATGTCCATGGTCAGGAAACTGTAACCATCTATTGATCAACGAGCTAGTCAACTAGAGGCTTACTAGGGACATGGTGTTGTCTATGTATCCACACATGTATCTGAGTTTCCTATCAATACAATTCTAGCATGGATAATAAATGATTATCATGAACAATGAAATATAATAATAATAACTAATTTATTATTGCCTCTAGGGCATATTTCCAACAGTCTCCCACTTGCACTAGAGTCAATAATCTAGTTCATATCGCCATGTGATTAACACTCACAGGTCACATCGCCATGTGACCAACATCCAAGAGTCTACTAGACTCAATGATCTAGTTCACATCACTATGTGATAAACACTCAAAGAGTTTTGGGTTTGATCATGTTATGCTTGTGAGAGAGGTTGTAGTCAACGGGTCTTGCCATATTCAGATCCCTATGTATTCGCAAAACTTTATATGGTAGATGCTGCTACCACGTTCCACATGGAGCTATTCCAAATTATTGCTCCATTATACGTATCCGGTATCTCTACTCAGAGCTATCCGGATAGGTGTTAAGCTTGCATTGACGTAACTCTTTATGTCGAACTCTTTATCACCTCCATAACCGAGAAACTTTTCCTTATTCCTCTAAGGATAATTTTGATTGCTATCTGGTGATCCACTCCTAGATCACCTTTGTAGCCTCTTTCCAGACATGTGGCAAGGCACACATCAGGTGCGGTACTCAGCATGGCATACCGTATAGAGCCTATGACAAAAGCATAGGGGACGACCTTCGTCCTTCCTCTTTCTCTTGCCGTGGTCAATCTTTGAGTCTTACTCAACTTCACACCTTACAACTCAGGTAAGAACCCCTTCTTTGACTGATCTATTTTGAACTCTTTCAAAAACATGTCAAGGTGTGCGTTCTTTGAAAGTATCATCAGGCGTCTTGATCTATTTCTATAGATCTTGATGCCCAATATGTAAGCAGCTTTATCCAGGTCTTCCTTTGAAAATCACTCTTCAAACAACCGTTTATGCTTTCCAGAGATTCTACATCATTTCGAATCAACAATATGTCATCCACATATACTTATTAGAAATGTTGTAGTGCTCCCACTCACTTTCTTGTAAATACAAGTTTCTAGCAAACATTGTATAAACCTAAAAGCTTTGATCACTCCATCAAAACATATATTCCGATTCCGAGATGCTTGCTCTAGTCCATAGAAGGATTGCTCGAGCCAGCATACCTTTTAGCATCCTTAGGATCGACAAAACCTTTTATTGTATCACATACAACTTTTCTTACGAAAACTGGTAAGAAAACTTGCTTTGACATCCATCTGTTAGATTTCATAATCGAAAAATATAGCTAATGCTAACATGATTCCGACGGACTTAAGCATCGCTACGGGTGAGAAATTCTCATCGTAGTCAACTCCTTGAACTTGTGAAAAGACTCTTTCCCACAAGTCGAGCTTCATAGACGGTAACATTACCGCCCACGTCCGTCTTCTTCTTAAAGATCAATTTATCTCAATGGCTTGCCGATCATCGGGCAAGTCCACCAAAGTCCATACTTTGTTCTGATATATGGATCCTATCTTGGATTTCATGGCTTCTAACCATTTGTCGGAATACGGGCCCACCATCGCTTCTCCATAGCTCGTAGGTTCATTGTTGTCTAACAACATGATATCTAAGATAGGATTACCATACCACGTAGGAGTAGTACATATCCTTGTCAACCTACAATGTTCGATAGCAACTTGATCCGAAGCTTCATGATCACTATCATTAACTTCCTATTCAATGGACGTAGGTTCCACAGAAAACATCTTTCTGTGTTGCATCATTCTCTAGTTGAAATAAAGGTTCGACAACCTCATCAAGTTCTATCTTCCTCCCACTCAATTCTTTCGAGAGAAACTCCTTCTCTAGAAAGGACCCGTTCTTAGTGACAAACAATTTGCCCTTGGATCTGAGATAGAAGGTATACCCAACTGTCACCTTTGGGTATCCTATGAAGATGTGTTTGTCCGCTTTGGGTTCGAGCTTCTCTGGCTAAAGCCTTAAGCATCGCAGCCCCAAACATTAAGAAATGACAACTTTGGTTTCTTGCCAAACCAATGTTCATACGATGTCATCTCAATGGACTTAGATGGTGTCCTATCTAAAGTGAATGCAGCTGTCTCTAACGCATAACCTCAAAATGAAACGGTAAATCGGTAAGAGACATCATAGATCGCACCATATCTCATAAGGTTCGATTACGACGTACGGACACACCATAACCTAGTGGTGTTCCAGGTGGCTTCAACTGTGAAACAATTCCACAATGTCTTAAGTGATTGCCAAACTCATAACTCATAAATTCTCATCGATTAGATCGTAGGAATTTGATCTTCTTGTTATGATGATTCTTAACTTCACTCTAAAATTGCTTGAACTTTTCAAACGTTTCAGACTCGTGCTTCATTAAGTAGATATACATATATCTACCCAAATCGTCAGTGAACATGAGAAAATAGCAATATCCACCGCACGCTTCAACTCTCATTGGATCACATGCATCAGCATGTATGATTTCCAACAAGTCACTTGCCCGCTTCATTGTACCTGAAAACGGGGTCTTAGTCATCCTGCCCATGAGGCATGGCTCGCATGTGTCAAGTGATTCAAAATCAAGTGACTCCAAACATCCATCGATATGGAGTTTCTTCATGCATCTTATGCCAATATGACCTAAGTGTCAGTGCCAGGAGAAGTGGTACTATCATTATTAACTCTACATCTTTTGGCGTGAACATGTGTATTACCACGACCGAGATTCAATGAACCATTCACATAGGGTGCATGACCATGAAAGGTATCATTCATGTAAACAGAATAACCATTATTCTCTAATTTAACTGAACAACCGTATTGCAATGAACATGATCTAATCATATTCATGCTCAACGTAGACACCTGATAACATTTATCTAGGTTCAATACTAATCCCGAAGGCAGATGGAGTGTGCGATGGTGATCTCATCAACTTTGGAAACACTTCCAACACACATCGACACCTCGCACTTAGCCAGTCTCCATTCAGTCCGTAGCTTTTACTTCAAGTCACCAATAATAGTAAATGAACCGGTATCCAATACCCAGGTGCTACTAGGAGTACTAGTGAGGTACACATTAATAACACGTATATACTTTGTTGAAGTTGCCAGTCTTCTTATCTACCATGCATTTGGGGTAATTCCGCTACCAGTGACCGTTCCCCTTACAATAGAAGCACTTAGTCTCGGGTTTGGGTTCAACCTTGGGTTCCTAAACTGGAGCGGCAACTGGTTTGCCATCCATGAAGTTTCCCTTCTAGCCCTTGCCCTTCTTGAAACCAGTGGTCTTGTTAAACCAACAACACTTGATGTTCCTTCTTGATTTCTACCTTTTGCGGTCTTAAGCACCGCGAATAGCTCCGGGATCAACTCCATCCCTTGCATGTCATAGTTCATCACAAAGATCTAGTAGCTTAGTGATAGTGGCTAGAGAACTCTATCAATCACTATCTTATCTGGAAGTTTAACTCCCACTTGATTTAAGTGATTGTAGCACCCAGACATTCTGAGCACATGCTCACTAGCTGAGCTATTCTCCTCCATCTTGTTGGCAAAAGAACTTGTCAGAGGTCTCACACCTCTCAACACGGGCATGAGCCTGAAATCCCAATTTCAGCTCTTGGAACATCTCATATGTTCTATGGCGTTCAAAACATCATTGGAATCCCGATTCTAAGCCGTAAAGTATGGTGCACTAAACTATCAAGTAGTCATCAGGATGTGTCTGTCAGGTGTTCACAACATCCACAAACGACGTTGTAGGGGTTTGCACATCGAGCGATGCATCAAAGACGTAAGCCTTCTGTGTAGCAGTGAGGACACTCCTCGGACTACGGACCTAGTCCGCATCATTGCTTACAATATATTTCATCTTAATCTTTCTCTAGGAATGTATTGAAACAGGGAGCTACAACGGTGAGCTATTTATCTACAACATATTTGCAAAGACAATTTAGACTATGTTCATGATAATTAAGTTCATCTAATCAAATTATTTAATGAACTCCCACTCAGATAGACATCCCTCTAGTCATCTAAGTGAAACATGATCCGAGTCAACTAGGCCGTGTCCGATCATCACGTGAGACAGACTAGTCAACATCGGTGAACATCTTCATGTTGATCGTATCTTCTATACGACTCATGCTCGACCTTTCGGTCTTCCGTGTTCCAAGGCCATGTCTGTACATGATAGGCTCCTCAAGTCAACCTAAGTGTATTGCGTGTGTAAATCTGGCTTACACCCATTGTATTCGAACGTTAGAATCTATCACACCCGATCATCACGTGGTGCTTCGAAACAATGAACCTTCGCAACGGTGCACAGTTAGGGGGAACACCTTTTTGAAATTATTGCGAGGGATCATCTTATTTAAGCTACCGTCGTTCTAAGCAAATAAGATGTAAAACATGATAAACATCACGTGCAATCAAATAGTGACATGATATGGCCAATATCATTTGCTCCTTTTGATCTCCATCTTCGGGGCTCCATGATCATCGTTGTCACCGGCATGACACCATGATCTCCATCATCGTGTCTTCTTGAAGTTGTCTCGTCATCTATTACTTCTACTACTATGGCTAACGCTTTAGCAATAAAGTAAAGTAATTACATGGCGTTTATGTTGACACGCAGGTCATAAATAAATTAAGACAACTCCTATGGCTCCTGCCGGTTGTCATACTCATCGACCTGCAAGTCGTGATTCCTATTACAGGAACATGATCAATCTCATACATCACATATATCATTCATCACATCCTTTTGGCCATATCACATCACAAGGCATATGCTGCAAAAACAAGTTAGACGTCCTCTAATTGTTGTTGCAAGTTTTTACGTGGCTGCTATAGGTTTCTAGCAAGAATGTTTCTTATCTACGCGAAAACCACAACGTGATATGCCAATGTCTATTTACCCTTCATAAGGACCCTTTTCATCGAATCCAATCCGACTAAAGTGGGAGAGACAGACACCCGCTAGCCACCTTATGCAACTAGTGCATGTCAGTCGGTGGAACCAGTCTCACGTAAGCATACGTGTAAGGTCGGTCCGGGCCGCTACATCCCACGATGCCGCCGAATCAAGACAAGACTAGTAACGGCAAGTAAATTGACAATATCGACGCCCACAACTACTTTGTGTTCTACTCGTGCATAGAAACTACGCATAGACCTAGCCCATGATGCCACCGTTGGGGATCGTAGCAGAAATTCAAAATTTTCTATGCATCACCAAGATCAATCTATGGAGTAATCTAGCAACGAGGGGAAGGAGAGTGCATCTACATACCCTTGTAGATTGCTAAGCAGAAGCGTTCAAGTGAACGGGGTTGATGGAGTCGTACTCGTCGTGATCCAAATCACCGATGATCCTAGTGCCGAACGGATGGCACCTTCGCGTTCAACACACGTACAGCCTGGTGACGTCTCCTACGCCTTGATCCAGCAAGGGGAGAAGGAGAGGTTGGGGAAGACTCCATCCAGCAGCAGCACAACAGTGTGGTGGTGGTGGAGGAGCGCGGGACTCCAGCAGGGCTTCGCCAAGCGCTACGAGAGACGAGGAGGAAGAGGGGTAGGGCTGCGCCAATAGGAGAAGGACCTCATGTGTTGGGATGCCCCTTTGCCTCCACTACATATAGGGGGAGAGGGAGGTCTGCACCCCCACCTAGGGTTTACACCCTAGGGGTGGCGGCAGCCCCAATCCCCATCTGGGGTGGTGGCCAAGTGGGGGGGAGAGGGAGGCGACCAGGCATGGGCTTTAGGGCCCATCTGCCCTTAGGGTTTGCCCCCTCTTCTCTCCAGGCGCATGGGCCTTGGTGGGGAGGCGCCCCAGCCCACCTAGGGGCTGGTCCCTTCCCACTATTGGCCCATGTATGCCTCCGGGTCTGGTGGCACCACCTGGTGGACCCCCGGACCCCTCCGGTGGTCCCGGTACACTACCGGTGATGCCCGGAACACTTCCGGTGGCCAAAACCATACTTCCTGTATATCAATCTTTACCTTCGGACCATTCTGGAACTCATCGTGACGTCCGGGATCTCATCCGGGACTCCGAACGACATTCGGTAACCGCGTACATACTTTCCCTATAACCCTAGCGTCATCGAACCTTAAGTGTGTAGACCCTACGGGTTCGGGAGTCATGCAGACATGGCCGAGACAACTCTCCGGTCAATAACCAACAGCGGGATCTGGATACCCATGTTGGCTCCCACATGCTCCACGATGATCTCATCGGATGAACCACGATGTCAAGGACTTAATCAATCCCGTATACGATTCCCTTTGTCTAGCGGTACGATATTTTCCCGAGATTCGATCGTCGTTATCCCGATACCTTGTTCAATCTTGTTACCGGCAAGTCTCTTTACTCGTTCTGTAACACATCATCCCATGATCAACTCCTTGGTCACATTGTGCACATTATGATGATGTCCTACCGAGTGGGCCCAGAGATACCTCTCCATTTACACGGAGTGACAAATCCCAGTCTCGATTCGTGCCAACCCAATAGACACTTTTGGAGATACCTGTAGTGAACCTTTATAGCCACCCAGTTACGTTGTGATGTTTGGCACACCCAAAGCACTCCTACGGTATCCGGGAGTTGCACAATCTCATGGTCTAAGGAAATGATACTTGACGTCAGAAAAGCTTTAGCATACGAACTACACGATCTTTGTGCTAGGCTTAGGATTGGGTCTTGTCCATCACATCATTCTCCTAATGATGTGATCCCGTTATCAACGACATCCAATGTCCATGGTCAGGAAACTGTAACCATCTATTGATCAACGAGCTAGTCAACTAGAGGCTTACTAGGGACATGGTGTTGTCTATGTATCCACACATGTATCTGAGTTTCCTATCAATACAATTCTAGCATGGATAATAAACGATTATCATGAACAATGAAATATAATAATAATAACTAATTTATTATTGCCTCTAGGGCATATTTCCAACATTTTGTCATGGTTGTTGCTAGTGATCCATGCATTGTATGAACTTTCTCTTGCCATGGTTAGCTTCATGAACATGTCTTCTTTCTTTTAGTATGCTTATCTTCTCATGCAAGGCTTCAGGATGAGTGATTTGAGCTCGCAAAGATGCCTTCATAACTCTGTTGATGCCATGCTCTGTTTTTTGCTAAGTCTGAAACTATTAATAAAACTTGCTATGTTTACATGCGTGCCATCATATCTTATGTGCCTTTTTTGCTCATGGTCAGTAAGGGACTTTTGGTCTATGCATTTAGTAGATTCATGCCATGCCTTGTATTGCTATGATATGTTCCTGTATCATGTTGTTTGCTTGCTCTAAACATTGCTTCCTGATGTTATTTCTGGCATGTTAGTATTTTCACCAAGTCTATGAAACTGATATCTTTTTGCACTTTTGCCATGCTTGTTTGAACCTGTTCTACTGTGATTTAGCCGTAGATCATTGTTCATGTTTTGTCAAGCATCTTGTGAACATCACTGCCATATGCTTTGTTGCCATGCTCGAGTGCAGTAGCTTAGTTTCTTGTTGCATTCTAGATGGCATTGTGCTGTTAATCGCAGAATTGTGTCTTTCTTGTATTGCTTGCCATTTGCAAACCGTGCATCCGATTCCGGTGATCTTTATATTGATTTCGACCGAAATCATATCATCCTTCCAGCATCACACTTGGTTTGCCAATTTGATGCCTTGTTCATCATTTTCCTTCAGGAGCACGCATATGCATTGCATATCATATCTCGCATGTCATGCCAGGTTTTGCATCATGTTGATTGTGCTTTGCACCGTGTTTGATTGTTGGTCCTTTCCTTGTGTTCTTGATTTAGGTAGAGCTAGGAGACGAGTACGTGATGAGGTACCTGTCGAGTACGCCTACGAGGATCAAGCTTTCGGCAACTCTAAGAACTCTGCAGGCAAGATGAACATAACCTCGAAATCACTTCTATCCTTGCTTGCTAGTTGCTTGCTCTATTGCTATGTCACCCTACCTACCACTTGCTATATCATGCCTCCCATATTGCCATGTCAAGCCTCTAACCCTCCTTTCCTAGCAAACCGTTGTTTGGCTATGTTATCGCTTTGCTCAGCCCCTCTTATAGCGTTGCTAGTTGCAGGTGAAGATGAAGTTTGTTCCATGTTGGAACATGGATATTGTGGGGATATCATTATTATATCTTATTTAATTAATGCATCTATATACTTGGTAAAGGGTGGAAGGCTCGGCCTTATGCCTGGTGTTTTGTTCCACTCTTGCCGCCCTAGTTCCCGTCATACCGGTGCTATGTTCCTTGATTTTGCGTTCCTTACGCGGTAGGGTGTTATGGGAACCCCTTGATAGTTCGCTTTGAATAAAACTCCTCCAGCAAGGCCCAACCTTGGTTTTACATTTGCCTAACAACCTATAACCTTCCCTTGGGTTTTCGCGAGCCCGAGGGTCATCTTATTTTAACCCCCCCCCCCCGGGCCAGTGCTTCTCTAAGTGTTGGTCCGAACTAGAGCACCGTGCGGGACCGTCCCTTGGCAACTTGGGTTATGTTCGTTCTGTATGCTTAGCTTATCCGGTGTGCCTTGAGAACGAGATATGTGCAGCTCCTATCAGGATTTGTCGGCACATCCGTGCGGTCTTGCTGGTCTTGTTTTACCATTGTCGAAATGTCTTGTAACTGGGATTCCGAGTCTGATCGGGTCTTCCTGGGAGAAGGAATATCCTTCATTGACCGTGAGAGCTTGTGATGGGCTAAGTTGGGACACCCCTGCAGGATTTTGAACTTCCGAAAGCCGTGCCCGCGGTTATGGGCAGATGGGAATTTGTTAATATCCGGTTGTAGATAACTTGACACTTAACTTAATTAAAATAAATCAACCGCGTGTGTAGCCATGATGGTCTCTTTTCGGCGGAGTCCGGGAAGTGAACACGGTTCTTGTGTTATGCTTGAACGTAAGTAATTTGAGGATCACTTCTTTATCACTTCTAGCTTCTCGACCGTTGCGTTGCTTCTCTTCTCGCTCTTATTTGCGTAAGTTAGCCACCATATATGCTAGTGCCTTGGTGCAGCTCCACCTCACTACCCTTTCTTACCCATAAGCTTAAATAGTCTTGATCTCACGGGTGTGAGATTGCTGAGTCCTCGTGACTCACAGATACTTCGCAACTGTTGCAGGTGCCGATGATACCAGTGCAGGTGGCGCAACCGAGTTCAAGTGGGAGCTCGATGATGATATTTCTGTTGTTTTTGTTTCGTTTCCCGTTGATCAGTAGTGGAGCCCAGTTGGGACGATCGGGGATCTAGCAATTGGGGTTGTTTTCTTTTATTTTGGTTCCATAGTCGGACCTTGATGGTAATCTGGATGATGTATGTTTACTAGTATTTGTGTGAAGTGGCGATTGTAAGACAACTCTTTATCCCTTTCTTATTCAGTACATGGGATGTGTAAAGATTACCCCTCTTGCGACATGCCTACCATGCGGCTATGCCTCTAAGTCGTGCCCCCACGTGGGAGATATAGCCGCATTGTGGGTGTTACAAGTATCCACTTTCACTTGTCTATGAACTGCACAAGCAACCCACTAGTCCTTTACCGCAGATGCGGCTATTCGAATAGATCATGTTAACCCTGCAGGGGTGTACTTCTTCACACACGCTCCCGCCACTTACCACCGTGTACACGTTTTGTATCTCGGCAACCTTCAAGCGGAAGCCTGGCGAGGGAGTCGACCACGACCTGACTAACCACACAAGTCTCTAGTCCAGGTTTATCGCCTATTCAGGTTCCATCCGCAGGGAGTCCGGCCAAGGTTTCTACTACGGCCCCGAACGATGTGTGCGGGGTTCTCGGTTCACCAAACGGGCGACTCGGTATACCGGGCCACGTTCCTACCACATCATAGCCCACCCCTCGGGTCAGCACTGCGCACGGCCTCCAGCATAATACAAACACCAGAAACTACTTGCAACTCTTGGACAGAGGACAGGGGCGGTTAATAAGTCGATAGAGTCAATTAAGGACCCCCAATGTGTGGTAGTAGCTGATCTTAAATCACACATACAGATCTCAGTTCCTAAGGACGGTTCCGATGAAACAACCCACCATGTACTCCTACATGGCCTCTCATCGATAACTTTACCAAATCGTGTTCACACACTTAGCTCTCAACGGTAGGACATGTTCACACACCTCCAATTCATCCCTGATGAATCAGACCTGACTAAACTCTAAGCAGTAGCAGGCATGACAACAAGCATGAATGAGTAGGCACATCAGGGCTCAAACAACTCCTACTCATGCTAGTGGGTTTCATCTATTTACTGTGGCAATGACAGGTCATGCAGAGGAAAGGGGTTCAACTACCGCAGCATGTAACAGTTGAATCGTTGTTGTCCTAATGTAGTAAAAGAGAGAAGAAGTGAGAGAGTGGGATTGTATCCGGATGAACAAGGGGGTTTTGCTTGCCTTGCACTTCTAAAGATTATATAGCTCTTCATCGGTGTCATCGAACTCATCGTCGAAACCACATCTAGTGAGAGGGGACAAGCACCGACCACAGAGAGGAAACATAATCAATGCAATGGAACAATATGATGCATGATCATGACATGGTAATATGATGTTGATTGACCTAATGCAACTAGCCACGAGTTAAATGAAGTTGCTTTGAACTCAAGGTTCAAAATCAAACTCCATATGTGGTTAGTTAAATGCCATTTATTTGATTTCACTTATACAATAGGTATATGTTGCTTGAACATGCATGCAACCAGTACCAATGGATAGATTGGATTTTTCTGATAATTTTTTGAATATAAATCTTTTCAATCTGAGTTGTAGATTATTTTCTATGATTTTTAGAAGTTTTAACTATTTTCCGGAATTTTCTGAATTATTTTAAAGACAGAAATTATTTACTACATCAGCATGACATCATCATGACATGAGCAGGTCAACGGGGCTAGTCCAGGTCAAACCTGACGTGTGGGGTCCATACGTCAGTGACACAGGGCTGGTTAGCGTCGCTCGCAGGTGGGCCTGGTCAACGGCCACGTCAACAGGGTCAATTCTGACGCGTGGGTCCCCTTGGGTTATAAACTAATCTAAGCAGGAAATAAACCCAGGGTTAATTATGCGTGGGGTCCATCTGTCAGTGAGCTAGGGGTTAGTTAGTGGCGTCATTAGCGTTTAATGATGGTGCCACGTCAGATGCACCGACGGTTACCCGCCGGCGACCAAACAAAGAGGCGGAGGTGCTCGGGATTCGCCGTCTGGTGACCATTCGACTCGTGGTTTGGCTCTATAGGCTTCTGGGCATGCGCTGCATCCAACATAGCAGGCGGCTGGGGTAGAGGAGGCCGGAAATGACGGCTGCAACGATGGCAAGCGGCGGGCGGAGTTCGGTTGCGCTCGGAACCAGCGTTGTGGTGCACGGCAGGTCAAGCAGTGGGGTGCTAGGTTCTCCTGCAGACATGATGAGCATGGTGGAGCTCTCAGACGCGATGGAGGTGGGCTCTAGCCACGGCAGCGATGAAGCACAACGGCGGCGAGCTTCGGTCGGGGTGGCGAGTGGTGCTAGAGGAGAAAATCGACGGAGGGGAGATAGGGGTTGGGAGCAGGGGCTCACGGAGATGCCGAAGAGGAGCCTAGCGAGGTCGGGGAGGTCCTGGCAGCGCCGATCAAATCTTTTGGATCCATCGGTGAGGCGAGTGGCGGTCGATGGCCACGGCAACGATGAGCGGCGACGACGATCGCGCTCGGGTGGCTATGCGCGAGAGAAACATAGGAGGGGAGAGAGCAGCGGGTGAGGGGGAGGGGAGAGAGGTCTCTGGGCGTGCAGCAGGATGAAAGAGGAGCAGCTGCGTGGCTAGCAGGAGGTGGCCGCGGCTCGGTTGTGCACGCGCCATGCACAGTGCTAGTAGGCGCGGGGAAGACGACGCACGAGGAGGTGGGCTGGGCCATCCGACTATGAAGGTAAAATTCCCAGGTGGTTTCTTTCTCTCTCTGTCTCTGTTTTAAATTTTGTTTTTCTTTTGTTTTTCTTGTATTCTATTTTGAATTAGTAGAAATACTAATTCATTTTAAAACTCCTAAGACAAATTGTGGACACTATTTTGATTATTCCAAAGGCCCACAAATGATTCCAGAATATTTGGAGCATTTAAAATATTTATAGAATTCAAATGCCCCAATTCAAATACAATATGGGTTAATTCAAAAATCCATAAATGGCCAACAAATATGCTCGCCATTTTTGGCAGAGGTTTTCAACTTTATCAGCAATCATGAACATTTTCAAAGGGCATTTTGGGTTATTTGAAAAAGATTTTATTTGAACCTATTTGAATTCTTTCCGGTGCTAGGGTTTGATCAATCCCCATTTCAAATTTAAATGAAATTTAAACATGATGCAACATACAAAACTAACCCAAGTGCATTACGATTGGGAGAACATGTAGGCTCACCATTGGGACAGATGTCATCCACTCATTGGACAAGAGGCACCTATGATACGTCGACACGTGGCACGGCCCAACAGAGGCCCATCCGGTGAAAAGGCCGGCCCGTTTTCCTTGGTCAAAAGGTAATGGGTCGGCCCATGGAAAGCCTGTTAACGGCTTGTTCGCATATAGCCCATTTACGGACCGCTAACTCCTGGCATGTTACGGCCTATCGGAATTAAGCCCAGTAGCTTCATATGGGCCGTCCAATATGATTCTAGCCCGTTGTAACTTCTGGACCATGATGTCTTTCGGCCCATATGAGGCTCTTTGTAACTCTGGGCCCATTAAAGGCCCAAGATGAAAATGGCCCATAATGAAAAGTGTATCGCTTTATACCCATTAACGGCCCATTATTCCAACGGCCGTTTCCAGACCGTGTTAACTTTCGGCCTTCTAATGACCCATTATTCCATCAGCCTTTTCTAGCCTGTGTTAACTTCCAGCCTTCTAAGGGCCCATTTATTCTTGGCCTCATTTCTAGAATTCGGTTAGTTACGGTCCGTTACTGGCCTATTCCGTTCGTGGGACAAATTTAGCCCGTGGCTACATTCGGCCCGTTTGTGGCCCATTAACCAATTGGGCTGTTTTCATAGCGTTATCAAATATTGCCTATTAACGGCCCATTATGGTCCACGAATAGTACGACCCATGTTTGGTGAAATGATTATACGCCTCGTAGAAGGCCCATGGATCCTACGGCCCGTAGAAGACCAATGGATCCTACGGCCCATAGAAGGCCCATGGACCATACGGCCCGTAGAAAGTCCATGGATCCTACGGCCCGTAGAAGGCCCATGGATCCTACGACCCATAGGAGGCCCATGGTTACAACAGTCCATGTGTTGCCATTGTTATTGTTCCCTAGTTACCAAAAGTAGGTTATTGTGGCCGCTAGAAAAACGTGGAAAAAGAAGTGCAGTGACTACAAGCAAACAACTAAACAAGACAATAAGCGAATAAATAAGCAAGCAACTAACGTTAGCCTATTACAGCTATTACACATATTACATCCACTAGGCATCAAAGTTCACCACCAATGCAAATATAGGGAACAAAGCATCATATTACATACACTAGCCGTCAAAATTGGCCACCAGTGCAAATAAACGCGGTAGCAAAACAAGTCCGTAACTAAAACAACTTCAAAAGAGCTCAACAAACGTTATCCTAGGTATCCACCATGCTACCAATAAGCTTAGCAAGCTTATTAGCTTTGTCCTGTTTAGTGCTAAAATCCTCCAATGCTTGCTATTGCACCAGAAACTATGCATCTGAATGCTCCAGGGACTTTCGCAGTCCTTCTGCTTCTTGTCGCAGCACAACTGATCGATGTCTTTCATCTTGTAGTTGAGACTCAAGAAACCGAACTGATTCATACAGTGAGTTTGAATAGCTTGTGCAAGCGGTAGTGGTCAGTAACTCGAACAGTAAACCGAGACAGGACTTTGGGGTTGTGTCATTGTCTTCAAGATAGTTTTCCTAAGCTGTTTTATCAGCTTTGTTGGAGACCAACAAGGAAGTCTCACTATCCTGAACCTTATCTACATTACTTTCTTTACCATTGCTTAATAAGGCACTCTTCCCCAATATTCTGTCAACATTCTAAAAGAAGAAACAAGCAGACGCATAACAGGTTTAGCAAGTACTAGTATATGAAACTCATTTCGATGAACCAGTTCATTAGTACGGTCGACAAGTGTAAGTGCATCTAGTGCCCCTTAGTGATTTTGGTGTATTGAAGACTTATAGGTTAAGGGACTAATGTGTTTATGAGTGTACACAGTTCTATAAGTCTATGAGGAGTTTGATATTTACAGAGATAGTCGACCCCTAAAAATGAATGTCTTCAAATGAAGACTTTGGATTTCTGAAGACTTTGAAAGTGAAGAAATTTGTGTGACCGTGAAGACTTGATATTCATGCGAGGAATATGAAGTGTGAAGACTTTTGTTTTCGTAGTTTCTTTTTCTCTTTCTTGAGTCGTAGGAAACACCGTACTGTTAAAGGGGGTCGAGGTAAAACTAAGGAAAAGTTTCCAAGTGATGCTCAACTCAAAATCCTACACCTACCAATCCCTTCGAGTGAAGCCATTGGAAATCTCATACAGTTCAGCCAAATTCTTCAGTGACAGAGACGAAGTTCTTCTGGTCTCTGAGGAATTTTTTCTGACTGGGGAGTTAGGAATTCGCTAGTGCGGATTTCCTACAAGTGAGAAATATGATAGCCCTGAGGAATTTGAGAGCTCAAATTTCCGACCGTTGCTGTGCTACGTGCCCGCTGTCCTAAAATATCTATTCACCTAGCGGTCATATCATTGAAGGGCATTTATGTCTTATCATGCCGGGCTACTCCCTAGGTTATAAATAGCCGCCCCCTACAACCACTAGCTGGTTGGCTGCTCCGCGAGAAACTGACACTTGTCATTGAGAGCATCCCATCCTCCGAGGACTTTGAGCGAAAATAATCAAGTGAGAAAAAACCCAAAACCCCAAACAAAGCACCTACAAACCCAAAGTGATTGAGCATCACTGAACAGATTGTTCCTGTGTGGAACCAACGCTTGTTACCTTTGAGGACTATGCATCCTCCAGACGGTTTGGTGTCATGGTCTAGAGTATCCTAGAGGAAATTGTGGATCATGGACTGACCGAGTCTGTGAAGGTTTGGAAGTCACCTGAAGACTTACCATGAGTGATTGGATGAGGTATGTGTGACCTTAGTTCAAGGAGAATACAGTGAGGACTGTGTGTCCTTAGGTTTGAATACGTAGCCGCTCGAACCAGACGTACAACTGTCACAACAGTTGGAACTGGTCTACCAAATCATTATCTTCACCGATCTAACTGGTTCTGTTTCCTCAACCCTTTCATTTCCTCATTCTGTATTGTTGTACCTGATCGTTACGGTTTGAAGACTTTGACCGAAGACTTCCTCAATTTCCTCAGCTAATTTCTTCAGTCAGTTTGTCTTCAGGCTGCTTATCCTGTGTTTACACTTTCTGTACTCTGTGCTTGTTTTCATTTTATCATGATGACTATGCTACTACTCTGTTATGTTTGCACTTGAGTACTTATTCTGCTACAAGTAGTTCTTCGCTAAGGAATTTCCTCACTCTGAAATTCCTCAGTGAAGAATTCATAAAAATCGCCTATTCACCCCCCCTCTAGTCGACTTAACGCACTTTCATTGGTATCAGAGCAAGGTACTCCCTTGTTCTGTGTGATTTTGGTTTAACCACCTGGAGTTTTAGTTATGTCAACCGCAGGTATGATCAAGGTCTTTGTTGGGTGTCCTACCTTCGATGGGATGGACTACCCCTACTGGAAGAATAAGATGTGAATGCATCTAGAGGCAATTGACAACGATCTCTGGTACGTTGTGGAAAATGGTGTTCGCTCTGTCACTCCTACCATCAACATTGCTGACATGAAGAGATTCAAGCGAAGAACATCATCTGTGTCCATCTGAGCAAAGGGTAGTATGGCAGAGTGAGTGCTTTCGAGACAACAAAGCTTATCTGGGATAGGCTGTCCATGGTCAATGAAGGAGTCTCAACACAGCGTGACTCTCGAGTTGACATTCTTTGAAATCTCTTCAACCGCTTCAAAAGACTCGACAATGAAAATGTTCAGAAAACTTTTGATCGCCTCACTGACATTTCAAATGAGCTTCAAGCACTTGGTGCCACTGACATCACCGACCACGAGGTGGTGAAGAAATTGCTTCGATTGCTTGATTCCTTATTTGACACCCTTGGACTGATGATACAAGAACGTGGATACTACAAGTCACTTGATCCCACTGATATTCAAGAGAGGCTAAACACTCATGAGTTCCAGCTTGCTGAGAAGAGAGATCTCTATGGATCGAGCTATGGCAGATCACGAGCTCTGAAGGCCAAGGCAGTGTCTGAATCTGAAGGTGAGGATGCTGGTGGCAGCCTTGGTGATCCTGAAGAACTGAGCTAGGAGCTAGCAATGCTCGTGAGGAAATTCCAGAAGTTCTCAAGACGTGGTCGCTTTGGAAAATCCTCAAGAAGTGATGACATAAGATCAGATTCCTCATCCCGTGATTACAAGAAGAGACTTTGCCAGAAGTGCAAGAAACCTGGTCACTACATTCAAGATTGTCCTTAGTGGGAAAAGGAATCAGAGAAGAAGAAGTCCAAGGACTACAGTTCTAATGATTCCAAGAAGAAGAAGAAATCTTCAAAGTCTTCTTCATCAAAACCTTCAAGGTCTTCATCTCACAAGAAGAGCAGCTCCAAGAAGGCTCGGGCATTCATTGGCAAGGAAATGGACTCTGAGGCTGAATATGAGGAAAATGAGGAAGATGAGACATCTGAGGAGTCAGACTCTGGTGGGGCGATACTAGCCCTCGCTACTGCGTTCGTCAGCAAGTCCATCTTCAACTCTGAAGAAAATGACCTCCCCAACACTGCTGACGATGGTGATGATGACTACGCTCCCACCTATTGCTTCATGGCAAAAGGTGCAAAGGATGATCAACCCAAAGCCACTCAGTGGATCCTTGACAGTGGATGTACAAATCACACGACTGGTGACAGGGGCTTATTGATGGACACTGCTTTATCTCCATCGCATCTGAAGTATATCACCTATGCTGACGAAGGAAAAAGCAAGGTATTGGTTCTAGGTAAGGTTGCAATCTCAAATGATTGACACATGGACAAAGTTATCCCTGTCGAGTCCTTAGGTTTCAACCTCATGTCTGTCTTTATGCTTTGTGATCTTGATATGGTTGTTGTCTTTGGCAAGTATCGTTGTGTTGTGATCATGGAGGCTGACAATTCCAAAGTCTTCGAAGGCTTTAGGAGAGGAGATTTGTATATTGTTTATTTATCTATAGGACCACAACCTGCTACTTGCTTACTTGCAAAAGCTTCAGAAGGCTGGCTATGGCATCGATGACTTGGTCATGCTGGCATGAGGAACTTTCACACGCTCGTAAAGAAGAAGCATGACATTGGCGTCAAGGGTGTCAAATTCCTCAAGGACCATCTGTGCGGAGCTTGTGAAGCTGGAAAGATGACCAAGGCCAAGCATCCCTCAAAGACCATCATGACTACAACTCATCCATTTGAATTGCTTCACATGGATCTCTTTGGCCCTACTCATTATGCCACATTTACTAATGCTGCATCTTTATATGGCTTTGTCATTGTTGATGACTACTCTCGTTATACATGGGTGCATATCATCACTTACAAAACTGAAGTGCAGGAAGTCTTCAAATGATTTTCCTCGAGGGCTTCAACCAACTTTGGTGTGAAGATCAAGCACATCAGAAGTGACAATGGAACTGAGTTCAAGAATACTGGTCTTGATGATTATCTTGATGAACTTGGTATTACTCATGAGTTATCAGCTCCTTATACTCCTCAGCAGAATGGCGGCGTGGAGCGCAAGAACAGGACTCTTCTTGAGATGGCTCGCACTATGCTTGATGAGTACAAGACGCCTCCTCGCTTCTGGCCTGAGGCAATTGATACTGCGTGCCACATCATCAACAGGGTATATCTTCACAAATTCTTCAGAAAGACCTCATATGAACTTGTCATGGACAATAAACCAATGTGAGTTATTTCAAAGTCTTCGATGCTAAATGTTGGATTAGAGATCCTCATCACAATTCTAAATTTGCACCGAAAGCACATGAAGGTTTTATGCTTGGTTATGGAAAGACTCGCACACCTACAGAGTCTTCAACACCTATCACCACAAGGTTGTTGAAACTGTAGATGTGCGGTTCGACGAGACTAATGGCTCGCAAAGAGAGCACCTACCTCCTGTGCTAGATGAAATACCTCCTGAGGAATCCATTAAGTTCAAGGCTATAGAGGATGTCATTCCTACCGAAGAATCTGCTGAAGAAGACATTCCAGAATGTGAAGAACATCATGCTGGAGCACCTGAAGAAAATGGCTCTGAAGAAAATGTTGAGAAAATTCCTCGTCATCAACCAGCCCATCCTCGTGTTGCTAATGAAGTGCAGATTGAGAGAATCATCAACGACATCAAAGCACCAGGTCCTCTCACACGCTCAAAAGCTTCACATTTGTCTAACTTTTGTGGGCACTTTGCTTTCATCTCTATCACAGAGCCCACTAAAGTAGATGAAGCATTTCTAGAGACTGAGTGGATTCAAGCTATGCAAGAAGAATTACATCAGTTCGAGCTCAACAATGTGTGGGAACTTGTCAAGCGACCAGACCCTCACAAGCACAATATCATCGGCACCAAATGGATCTACCGCAACAAGCAAGATGAAAATGGCCTTGTGGTGAGGAATAAGGCACGGCTTGTAGCTCAAGGCTACACAAAGGTTGAAGGAATTGATTTCGATGAAACTTGTGCACCTGTTGCTAGACTTGAGGCTATTCGCATATTACTCGCTTATGCTAACCATCATAATATCATCTTATATCAAATGGATGTGAAAAGTGCATTCCTCAATGGTAAGCTTGAGGAAGAAGTATATGTTGCTCAACCCCCAAGTTTTGAGGATCCAAAGCATCCTAACAAAGTCTTCAGACTCAATAAGGCCCTCTATGGCCTCAAGCAGGCCCCTCTGGGCATGGTATGATACTTTGAAGGAATTCCTCATGAAGAAAGGCTTCAAACCCGGTTCACTTGACCCAACCCTTTTCACCAAAGCTTATGATGATGAATTATTTGTATGCCAAATATATGTTGATGATATCATCGTTGGCTATACTGACCAATGTTACAGTGATGAATTTGCCTATATGACGAGTGAAGAATATCAAATGTCTATGATGGGAGAATTGAAATTCTTCTTAGGTCTTCAGATTCGTCAACAACGAAATGGCATCTTCATATCTCAGGAGAAATAACTCAAGGATGTATTGAGGAAATTTGGCATGCAAGATTACAAAGGCGTCAAAATCCCTATGCCCACCAATGGCCATCTATGCACTGATGAAAATGGTATTGACCTCGATCAAAAGGTATACTGCTCCATGATTGGCTCGTTATTGTATTTATGTGCATCTAGGCCAAATATTATGCTTAGTGTTTGCGTGTGTGCCCTCTTTTAAGCTACACCGAAGGAATCACACCATAAGGCTGTGAAGCATATTCTTCCATATCTAGCTCACACTCCAACACTTGGATTATGGTATCCCAAGGGCTCGGCTTTTGATCTCATTAGATATTCAGACTCTGACTATGCTGGTGATAGTATGGACCGCAAGTCAACATCAGGCACATGCCATTTCCTCGGATGATGCTTGGTCTATTGGTCCTCAAAGAAACAGAACTGTGTATCACTCTTTAATACTGAATCTGAGTACATTGTTGTTGGTTCGTGTTGTGCTAAATTGCTATGGATGAAGCAAACCCTCAAGGACTACGGCTTCAATGTGAAGAATGTGACACTCTATTGTGACAATGAGAGTGCCATCAAGATTGCTCATAACCCAGTTCAGCACTCGAAGACAAAGCATATTCAGATTCGTCATCATTTTCTTCGTGATCATGTGTTGAAGGGCGACGTCTCCATCGAGCACGTGAAGACTGAAGAACACCTAGCCGATATCTTCACAAAGCCCTTGGATGAGAATAGATTTAGCAAGTTGCGGTGTGAGCTAAATATCTTAGAATCTTCGAATGTCCTTTGAAGAGGACACGATCCCTAACACTTATGCAAAATTGATGACTTAGATGTGCAACACACGAAGTAACGTTTTTTCTTCAATCAATGAAGACTAACGCTCTAAGTGTGAAGAAATTAACGAAGAATTTGATTCTCAGAGCCCTACGACAATTGTACGTGGCATCTGAAATCAGCATTCTTATACGGTGGGTTACGCCACCAACAAAAGTTGAATATCAATTTGAGTATTTCTTTAGTGAAATTCCTCAGTTTTTCGATTTCTTCAACTTTGCTATGTCTTCACTCTCTCCGTCGTTTTTCTTCTTTGACTATATATATATATATATATATATATATATATATATATATATATATATATATATATATATATACATAAACACTATTCTGATCACAGGATCAGAATAATATTCTCATCACAACCTGACCTACCCCGCTAGTAGTACGTTGAACTTCCCTGTGAACTAGGTTGACCTTCCGCCAACATTGCCCAAATGGGGCTTGCGATATGCCATTGGAAAGCTATGGACACCAATATCATGACCCAACTTGATGAGGACATGACTACCTTGGATATGACCAAAAATATTGCATATATGCATATTTGTCAGGTGATTTCTAGTGCAAACTATTCAATAATCTATTTATGTTATCCAGAACAAAAATACTTCACACACTTTTGTGTTTTGTCTAATTGCAGGTGTATGGGACATTTGTACAATCCACATATGAAGATAAGGAAGAAAGAGATGTTTATTTGCTGTCCAAAAAGTTCTCTCACGTCACTTTTGGCCCAAGAGAAGATAGAGTCCAAGTCTCTCACGTTCTGGATTCAGATTCGGACTGCACAGACATACCTGACTCAAAACGCACACAAGTTTTTCATACGGACTCCGAATTGGGTGATTCTTTTTTTGTTGGAAACTAGATTTCGTGCACTTTCCAACCCAATTGGAATCACCTTCAAATTCGTCTGGAGCGTTGAGTTGTGGACGAAACAATCTGATGCTGCAGCAGAATCTGAGTCAAACTACAAGTCCAAAGGTGTTACATCACCTCCACTTGGGCCCATTGGCCTTGTACGACCTAGATTTAGTTTTAGGCTGCCTTGGGACTTCCTCCCACCTCCTTGGCCGCCAACCCTTGCTCCTATATAAGTAGATCCATCTAGTAGCTTTTCCTGGGGATTTGTTTAGTTAAAAGTTAGCCACTGCAACTTCGTGTACTTCGTTTGTGTCCAACGACCAGACCAAGACCGCTTACGGATCCCCACCATTATCAATACCTCATATATATTTGCAATATTCAGATTGCTTTATCATATTCTTGCTCGTTCTTCGATTGCTTGCAGGAACAGACCTTCGTGGTCAGGCTGACCGTGCTTCCGGCATCGTCAGTAACCTCAGGGGATTGGTTTAGCGATTGCTAAGGCGCAACATCGTGCATGTTTGTAGTCGGATCGTCAAAGTCGTCTCCACCAAATCGATAGTTATCATCTCATCGAAAGATCGGGACACCCTCGCCTCTATCAAGTGGTATCAGTTTTCAGGTTGCTCGGTGAGAATTTCCAGTTTTCCTAGATTAGATTTATTTTCTTACCTATTGTCCAAGAAAAAGCCACAAAAAAGAGTTAGAACTATTCATCCTTGGTCCAAGCCAGTCTGAGCCTTTGCAATTTTCTTTTCATTGCTTGCATAGTTGAATTATCGGTTGCATCGTCGTGTCGAGTTGCTGGTCTTAGTGTCTAGTTCCTTTAGAGTTTCGAGTTCTGTTCACATTAGTTACGCCGCCGCTGCATCATTATCCCTTCCGCCGTCCACCATCCCATCTATTAATTTCCACCACGTGCTATGCACTGTTCATTGTCATAATCATAGTTGAGGTCATTCACATCTTCACCTGATCCAATCTGCATCTTATCTAGTTTGTCTTGGAAAGAGGGAGAGAAAAAAGAGAGAGAAAAAAAAAGAGAGAAAAAAAGAAAGAAAAAAAAAGAAAAAGAGAGAGAAGAAAAAGAAAAAAAAACTTGAGAAAAAAAGAGAGAAGAAAAAAAATCGGATCTATCTAGAATCAATCTCGTACCTGAATTCGGATTGGAATCTGTTTTGCGCACTGTTCAGTAAAACAGGTGTATCTTCCTCATACGAAGTCCGTTTTGCCTCCATGAGTACTCAAATTGAAGCTAGCGACGAGCCGCATCTAAATAGTTGCAGAAGCTAGTTCAATATTTGACACCTCAAAATCGGCTTCTAAATAGGTCTTTTTGCCCTCGGAAGTTCATGAACACAGGTTGTTCCAATTTTTTAGGCCAGTTTTAGAATTCTTTGACTCCTCATATCAACTCGGAATTGAGTGATTCTTTTTGCATTGGAAAGCTTGAGTTAGTAGCATTCTTTGAAAGAACTTATCAGAAAATTGTCTCAAACTTTTCAAGAGGAAAGTTGGAGAGAGAGTTGTTGTATATCCTGCTTGGCAGTTGTTTTTCATCATTATCTTCACTGCCGTTGTGATCTTCACTTATATCTTGCTGTCAAGAGCTACTTAGTATCATTCATTGATGCTAGTTGTGCTACGCCGTGACCTCATTAGTGTTCTAGGCTCGCGTCTCTAGTTCGGTCTAGCCTAGGACCAGCACAGTACCGTCGTTGAGCGTTTATTCAACATTGCATCTTTGAATTGATTATTGCTAATATTTTGCTACCATATATAGCCAACCCAGCTCCACATATTTCTACACCGTGTATACGTATGTTCCCCTGGCAATCGTTTTACACAATCTTCGGAGTTATTTGACACCGCTGGTTGCCTGTCACCACCTGCCACATGGTAAGAACTTGTAAGATATTGATATTTGCTTTATTGTGAGCACTTTACAACCACATCCTAGTAGTTCATAGGAACATTATTCTCGAATTTTGGTTCTTGTTTCTACTAATCATGACAGGTTCCAGAGATAGAAGTTCTTGGATGACGGACACATCTTAACCATCACGAGAGTTGGGACAACACACACAAGCATATGGTCAGGTTATCTCTTTACCATCATTTGAGGGTAGATTTAATCCTGCTATTTATCTAGCTTGGGAGCTTGAAGTAGAACAAGTTTTTAGTCACCATGATTTTTCTGAACTTGAGAGAGTACGAGCTACCATTAGAGCATTTACTGGTTTTGCTTCTGTTTGGTGGAGTGTACATTGTAAGAAAAACATTGATAACCAACCCACAACTTGGAAAGTTTTGAAAGCTGTAATGAGACAACAATTTTTTCCTCCTTACTATCGTCGTGAATTGCGTCGCAAATTGGAGCAATTAAAACAAGGCAGTAACACTGTTCATGCTTACTACCAAGAGTTCAAATCTTATATGCATCATTGTGACATAGAAGAATCTAAGGATGATACAATGAATAGATTTTTTGGTGGTTTGAACCATGATATTCAGGCAAGATTTCAGTATATTCCTCGTTGCATTACTGGTATGTATGTCCGTGCTTGTACCTTTGAGAGACAAATACAGGAGGATGCATTGGGTGACTACAACAACTACTATTCCAGTTCATGCTCACCACCGCCGGTTGGTTACTCCACTATTGCACCTACTAGAGCAGCCCCACCTCGGATTGTGAGCGCGATATCATCTCAAGAGTATGGTACATTGTCAATGTCCGTACCTACATCAGCTACATCTCTGCGAGGTAACAGTAAAGGTCTTGATGATATAACTTCACATGAGAATGAAGCATGCCTAGTTAACTTGAATGCATCATGTGTTGAGTTACCTGTTGATTTGAGCACACCACCTATTTTAGAGACTCTTGTTACTGTCATGAATGCGTCATGTGATCAAACAACTGAAATATCAACAATTTTGAGTGCACCCATTGAATTAACTATTGATGCAAAAGAATCA
The DNA here is from genome assembly GCF_002162155.2 of Triticum dicoccoides. Taxonomy (NCBI): domain Eukaryota; kingdom Viridiplantae; phylum Streptophyta; class Magnoliopsida; order Poales; family Poaceae; genus Triticum; species Triticum dicoccoides. The sequence goes on along the minus strand of NC_041380.1, from coordinate 221,664,445 downwards.
ATGTTTAATCATTTTGATATGACCTCTAAACTTGATGATGATTCTGTGTCCAATGACTTATGGCATGTTTGCTTATTTAAGAATGTTGTAGCATGTAAATTTGATGCAAGTAAGGTTTATTCATCGAAGTTAGGATGGTTTAATGATGAACATTGCCAATCTTTTGAAGTGAATAAGAGCTTCACTTATATGTGCAAACTGAGTTGCAATATTTTCATGCCTTCTACTTCTTGTGCTAATTTTTTGGCTTTAGATTTTATGAACTATGCAAGTTACTCATCTATTCATGTGTCATATATGCAAAAATCAAGGGAAGTAAAAATGGATGACATATACATATACAACATGTACACCTTGTCTCTTTTGTTAGCCACATTTCAGATTAAGCAACGCCGAGGACGGCTTTATTTTCAAGAAGGGGAGGATGATGAGGACATGACTACCTTGGATATGACCAAAAATATTGCATATATGCATATTTGTCAGGTGATTTCTAGTGCAAACTATTCAATAATCTATTTATGTTATGCAGAACAAAAATACTTCACACACTTTTGTGTTTTGTCTAATTGCAGGTGTATGGGACATTTGTACAATCCACATATGAAGATAAGGAGGAAAGAGATGTTTATTTGCTGTCCAAAAAGTTCTCTCACGTCACTTTTGGCCCAAGAGAAGATAGAGTCCAAGTCTCTCACGTTCTGGATTCAGATTCGGACTGCACAGACACACCTGACTCAAAACGCACACAAGTTTTTCATACGGACTCCGAATTGGGTGATTCTTTTTTTGTTGGAAACTAGATTTCGTGCACTTTCCAACCCAATTGGAATCACCTTCAAATTCGTCCGGAGCGTTGAGTTGTGGACGAAACAATCTGATGCTGCAGCAGAATCCGAGTCAAACTACAAGTCCAGAGGTGTTACATCACCTCCACTTGGGCCCATTGGCCTTGTACGACCTAGATTTAGTTTTAGGCTGCCTTGGGACATCCTCCCACCTCCTTGGCCGCCACCCCTTGCTCCTATATAAGTAGATCCATCTAGTAGCTTTTCCTGGGATTTGTTTAGTTAAAAGTTAGCCATTGCAACTTCGTGTACTTCGTTTGTGTCCAACGACCAGACCAAGACCGCTTCCAGATCCCCACCATTATCAATACTTCATATATATTTGCAATATTCAGATTGCTTTATCACATTCTTGCTCGTTATTCGATTGCTTGCAGGAATAGACCTTCGTGGTCAGGCTGACCGTGCTTCCAGCATCATCAGTAACCTCAGGAGATTGGTTTAGCGATTGCTAAGGCGCAACGTTGTGCACGTTTGTAGTCGGATCGTCAAAGTCGTCTCCACCAAATCGATAGTTATCATCTCATCGAAAGATCGGGACCCCCGCCTCTATCATCTAATCTTGGTGATGATTCTGTGTTGAATGACTTATTGCATGTTTGCTTATTTAAGCATGTTGTAGCATGTAAATTTGATGCAAGTAAGGTTTATTCACCAATGTTGGGATGGTTTAATGATGAACATTGTCAATCTTTTGAAATGAGTAAGAGCTTCACTTATATGTGCAAACTGAGTTGCAATATTTTCATGCCTTCTACTTTTTGTGCTAATTTTTTGGCTTTAGATTTTATGAACTATGCAAGTTACTCATCTATTCATGTGTCATATATGCAAAAATCAAGGGAAGTAAAAATGGATGACATATACATATACAACATGTACACCTTGTCTCTTTTGTTAGCCACATTTCAGATTAAGCAACGCCGAGGACGGCTTTATTTTCAAGAAGGGGAGGATGATGAGGACATGACTACCTTGGATATGACCAAAAATATTGCATATATGCATATTTGTCAGGTGATTTTTAGTGCAAACTATTCAATAATCTATTTATGTTATCCAGAACAAAAATACTTCACACACTTTTGTGTTTTGTCTAATTGCAGGTGTATGGGACATTTGTACAATCCACATATGAAGATAAGGAAGAAAGAGATGTTTATTTTCTGTCCAAAAAGTTCTCTCACGTCACTTTTGGCCCAAGAGAAGATAGAGTCCAAGTCTCTCACGTTCTGGATTCAGATTCGGACTGCACAGACATACCTGACTCAAAACGCACACAAGTTTTTCATACGGACTCCGAATTGGGTGATTCTTTTTTTGTTGGAAACTAGATTTCGTGCACTTTCCAACCCAATTGGAATCACCTTCAAATTCGTCTGGAGCGTTGAGTTGTGGACGAAACATTCTGATGCTGCAGCAGAATCTGAGTCAAACTACAAGTCCAAAGGTGTTACATCACCTCCACTTGGGCCCATTGGCCTTGTACGACCTAGATTTAGTTTTAGGCTGCCTTGGGACGTCCTCCCACCTCCTTGGCCTCCACCCCTTGCTCCTATATAAGTAGATCCATCTAGTAGCTTTTCCTGGGGATTTGTTTAGTTAAAAGTTAGCCACTGCAACTTCGTGTACTTCGTTTGTGTCCAACGACCAGACCAAGACCGCTTACGGATCCCCACCATTATCAATACCTCATATATATTTGCAATATTCAGATTGCTTTATCATATTCTTGCTCGTTCTTCGATTGCTTGCAGGAACAGACCTTCGTGGTCAGGCTGACCGTGCTTCCGGCATCGTCAGTAACCTCAGGGGATTGGTTTAGCGATTGCTAAGGCGCAACATCGTGCACATTTGTAGTCGGATCGTCAAAGTCGTCTCCACCAAATCGATAGTTATCATCTCATCGAAAGATCGGGACACCCTCGCCTCTATCACAACTTAAATTTTTGGCAAAATATAAGCGGTTTAATAGCAGTTTTGAAAACCGTTTTTTCTTTGCATAAAAATGTGAATGGTATTTTCGATCGCATTTCTAAACCGTTTGTTGGAATGAGGCATGTAATATGGCGTTGGAAATCTGCTACAAAACCGCTCCTTCCACATGTTGAAAGTTTTCTCTAATTCCCTATGGTTAAAGAGTAATTTGAAAAAACATAAAATTTCGTAAACCGAACAGCCGAGTTCGTTTTTTCGATGTCATTTCTAAACGGCTAATCCAATGGAGGCATATGATACGGCGTTGGAAAGCTTATGAAAATGCGCTACCTTTTCATCTTGAAAGTTTTTTTCTAATTTTGAATGGTTTAAGAGTAATTTAGAAAATGGTCCAAGTCCTACCGAGTTCGTATTTTCGAGCTAATTTTTTAACCGTGCGTCCGAATGCAGCAAATGATATGGCGTTGGAAAGCTTGAACAAATGCGAAAATTTTTGGTATGTATTGTTTCTCCCAATTCTTTACGGTTTTAAGTCAGTTTCAAAAATGGCGAAAAACGTATTTTCGCCGTAATTTCTACAAACTTTATCCGAACGGGGCAAATAATATACCGCTGAAAAGCTACGGAAAATGCAAAACTTTTTCATGTTGATGGTTTTCTCTGATTCCTAGCTGTTTTCAAGTAATTTCGAAAACGGCGGGATCATGCGTTTTGCCTTTATCGTGAAACAAATTCTTCGAAAATGCACCGCGTGAAGAACCTGAACTTCTCGATGCGTCTACCCGAACTTCACTCTGTTTTCACGTGATTTTTTTGCCCGCAGCTCTCCATCCACTCACCGGAATTGAACGAGTGATATACCGGTGGAAAGCTGCTGTAAGCACACAACTTTCCCGTGTTGATCGCTTTTTAATACTCGCGATGATTTTAAAAGTTTTTATCTGAAATTCATTCAGCGTAGTAGTTGAACTTCGTGATGTTTTCACATTGAACTTCTGTGACGTACTTTTGTTTATAATTATCTCATTCATTCGCCAGTGTTACACAAATGATATTCCTTTTATACAAACCTCTCTCACAATAATTTTTCATCCAACCGAGGACTTGAACTTATAACAACAAAACTTTTAGTATTTTGCTCTTTTATTTTATTTTAATACAAAATGCGCACCGTGTAGTACATGAACTTCTGACGGTTATCAATCTAAACTTCTCACGGTTACATGAAAATATCTGAGTTTTTTATGAATATTAATTTGAATTTCTTAATGTTTTTTACGAAATTTTTAAGCGCTCTATTTTTTAAAAGTTGAACTTCTTGTTATTTTATTTTTGAACTTCTTGTTTTCATTCTTTAATAATGAGGAAAATCTGAGTTTTCTATAATCATCGAACTTCTCCATCTTTTTAATATGAACTTTCTGGTTTTATTTCTTTATCCCTTTTTTATGAATTTTGAAGCGCTCTATTTTTTAAAAGTTGAACTTCTTGTTTTCTATTTTTGAACTTCTTGTTTCCATTCTTTAATAACGAGGAAAATCCATGTTTTTTATAATTATCGAACTTCTCCATCTTTTTAACATGGACTTCCTGGTTTTATTTCTTAATCTATTTTATGAAATTTTGAAGCGCTCTATCATTAAAAGTTGAACTTCTTGTTATTTAATTTTTGAACTTCTTGTTTCCATTCTTTAATAACAAGGAAAAACTGAGTTTTCTATAATCATCGATCTTCTCCATCTTTTTAATTTGGACTTCCTGGTTTTATTTCTTTTAGTAACGGAAAATATCCTACTTTCTGATAGACATCGAGCCGCTACCTTTTTAAATTTGAACTTCTAGGTTTATTTTAACAGAGAAATTGTTTTTTTATGAAATTTTGAACCGCTCCATTAGTTTAATTTGAACTTCTAGGTTTCTTTTAGAAATGAGGAAATCCATTTCCTAATTAACTTTTTTTGTTCTTTTAATTTGAGCTTTTGTTGTGGAAACTTGTTGAACAAGAGGAACTTTTCGAATTTTCCCGGTCTGTGCACTTGAACTTCTAACTACAAAATTTTTGGACTTCGCCATTTTACTGCTATTTTCTCATACGAAACACACACCATGCAGTACGTGAACTTCCGTCTGTTATCAATTTGAACTTCTCTCGATTTCACTTTAGTAACGGAAAAAATCTAAGTTTTTTATAGACATCGTACCGCTCTAACTTTCTTTTTCAACTTCTTTGTGCGCTTTTTAGAAATGTGAAAAATGGAGTTTTGTTAGAAACATTGAACTTCTTCGTTATTTTGAATAGATCTTATTGGTCTTATACTTTAGTAACTGAAAAAACTAAGTTTTTCAAATAAATATCAAACGCTCTGCTTTTAAAAGTTGAACTTCTTTGGTTTTATTATTTAGTAAAGAGAAAAAACTAAGTTTTCAACATGCATTGAACTACTCTATTTTTTAGAATTGAACTTCGTGGTTTTAATCATTAGTATGGGGGAAACCTAAGTTTTTTATAAACATCAAACAACTTCATTTTTTTAATTAGCTGTTATTCATTTGTATAGGGGAAAAGTCCTTGTTATGTAATAAACATTGAACCACTCACTTATTTAAATTTGAACTTCCATATCTTTTTAGACTTTGACTTTTTATTCCTTTTTTCGTATATGAAACACACTCCATGTAGGAGGAACTATTTTTAGATAGAGCATTTTTGTTTCAAATTTGTAATGGAATGGGGGAATTATTTTAAAACACCCAACCTTTTCTTTGATCTACCCATTTTTACTTAAATTTGAACGTCTAGAGTTAACATTTTGTCGCTGACGGTTCTTTTTCTTCTTGGTTTATAAAGATCGAACTTCTCCATTATTTTAAATTGAACTTATTAACTTTTCCTTTATTAACTTGAAATATCCGAGTTTTATATAAACATCGAATCGCTTGGGGTATTTTGATTAGAACTTCTACATTTTTTAGAAATGCGGAAAATACAGTCAACATTGAGCACCAACACGAACCATAAAAACATCATTTAATCACTGTAAAATGAGCAGGCATCAAGAAAGACTGTTTGCGGCTAAACGGAAGGAACATTTTTTGTCGGTCACAAGTGTTTTTGTGCGCCCTTGCATATACATGGACTTCAATTTTTTCTGACAACATTAACTTTGTTGTTGTCGCTGTATATGAACGTCTCCTATAACTAAAGAGAGAGAGGATGCACTGAGCCAAGGTAAAATCTTACAAAAACTACACTTTTTCCTTTGAGGCATATACACAAACGACTAGTTTGCAATGCCGGTGGTGGGGGGGGGAGAAAGTGAGCTCAAGGGTGGGTCACCGGTAGGGGATATTTCATCGAATCGGCGGTCTAGGAAGGCATGGGAGGGAAGAAGGCCACAGAGGCAGAGAAGGAAGGTCACGGCGGCGGAGGAGGAAGGAAGAAAGGTCATGTCAGAGAAGGTCGGATTTGGCCGTCGCTGTTGTCTATGCATGATAGCGAGTGCGCTGGTGGTCGCCGTAGGTATCCTTCGATCTCGGCTATGTGCGGTCATCGAGACCCGCGGGGTGCAGCTGTGGAAGAAGGTGGAGGTGGCCTGCGTGGGTGTACAACTTATCATTTCCTATATCAACTCTTCTATTTTTCAAGCGAATTTGGTAGGTGGTGTTCTTTTTGTACAATAAATTTAAATGATAACATAATAGTTGAAATGCCACTAGCAACCACTTGCAAGATTCAAAATTTGGAACCATAATAATAACTTTCCAAACTATTTTTCCTCTGCATTCTAAACAAAAATTCATACATATGGACATTGGTGCTTCCTTGTAACATCAAACTGAATCGTTGGTGTAAATCACATCAAACTGAATCGTCAGATGTGAATGATCTCATGGGTAGTCCAAAGCATCCCTTGGATCTGCTTGGACATGGCTTAGGTCACGAATTGACAATTCATATTGCCTTTTCTTCCTTTTTAGTTACTGACTTTTGCTTGTACAGTAGCAGTAGTAAGTAAAATCCTTGTCAGATCCGTGGTTCCATCTATTTAGGTTATATATAATCAATTTGGAGAGGATTTTTTTCCATTGACGACTAACTATTTGGCGAGCAGGTTCTTGTTTTCCCTCATTCCGTTTACGTTACTGCCGTAATCTGATTCCCATTCCCTTTACACTGCTTTTCTTGAACCAAAAGCACTCATAGATACCAGTGAGTATATCCTACATCTGACATGAATTAACAATCACCGGCCAGCGCAAGGCAATGTCTGCAGGTCACCATGACCATCCGAGTCAAAGAAACAACACGAAAACAAATGCTCAGCAAGACTATTCACTAGTGGTATAAGTGCAAATTAGCACTAGCATTCCGGATCAGCATGTTTGGACTACTCTAAGATTAGGACTTAGGAGTCAACGTTGCTTGGTTTGGCCCCTAGGGAAGAAACTACTGAATAGTTTTCAACATCCAAGCACTAGCAATAGATCGGTTAAAACAAAAAAAATGCCAAGGACAACACCAGCAACTAAGCCGTATCCTAAATCTTTCCTCTCGCACTCAAGCTGAACTGCAGAATTGGTGCACCAATAACAGCTCGACAGTGCTCGAGGAGAGGACGCTGCGGACAGTAGCTCACTACTTGAGAGGAAAGACGACCTGCTGCTGGTGCTGGTGCTGGACCTGCAGCTCGGCGTTGTCTGCGTTCTGTACGGGGAGGTAGGAAAGACGAGCTTCTACTGCTAGTGGACGGTGACCCAGCAGCTCGGCAACCTCCTGGTCGGAGGGCGGCGTGCAAGATCCATCACCCAGCCGCCTCTATCCTCTCTGCCGGATGCGGCCACCCAGCTGCAGGTCATGATGTCCTCTTGCTGCAGGTCAAGCCATCCTCTAGCTGCAGGTGGATGGCAAGTAGGCACAGTGGATGTCGGGTGGTGGCCGCCAACACACGGTGTCGATGGGGAGGCGGGTGGTGGCCGTCAGTGTGTCGCATCGAAGGGGAGGCAGGGGGTGGTGGCCGATGCAGCGGGGTCGACGGGCTCACGCTGAGGTGGGCGGCGGTGGCTCGCCCGCGGCAGCACTATCGCAGTAGAAGGCCGGTGACGGCATCCCGGGAGGAAATCGGCCACGATACACGATCCCGCGTAGGAGGAGGTAGTGGGATCCGATGGACACAACATGGGGTGGGGGCGGGCGGCGCACTGATCCGGGGGCGGGGCGGCACACTGGCCGGACCAGGGAACGGGGGCGATCTAAGGGCGGGGCGGTGTGTGCCAGATCCAGGGCCGGCGGCGGCGCGCGGGATCCAGGGCACCGGAGGGGGCGGTGGATCGGGAGGAATCGAGGGAAGTGGTGGATCGGTGGGGCGTGGCTGATTAGGAAGTTCGGGATCGATGCTATATAGGGGCGTTGTGATCATAATAACTATTTTGATCCCAGGATGAGAATAGTGTTACTCTCTATATATATGAGTTTATGTCCTCTACAACATTCACTTATTGCTATTTCTTCAATTTGCCTTTTCTGCTAAGTGAATGTGACCGGACCCTTTCCCCTCTATGCTATACTCAACCCAGTCTGTTTACAAATTCTTGATGTGCGTTCTATTTGAAACCCGTTCAAAATCTTCACTGTGTCCCTGCCAGCTGAAGAATTTGCGAACGAAACATTAAAACTTTCTTATCTAAATTTTTGGCTTTTGCCGCCTAAACCATTCCACGTCCCACGATAAGACTTATCTATTCACCCACGATCACCACCGCTCTGTACATGGGTGACACATGTCGATAGGATGAGAAGGGTCAGGGGCACGTTCGTCCATTTTCCTCGGGCGAGTGGTTTTTCACCTCGGCTATATATACCCCTCACCATCCTCGGACTGCTTTTACTCCGCTCGACCTCACTCCCTCGCTCAAGCTCTCAAACCTAGCGCCGCTGCTACTTCCATCGTCGCCGGTGAGGAAGAGCTTCACTGCATCGACCTTGTCGCCGTCGTACTCGCGCCGGCCGCGGATTTCTTCACTCCACCGCCACCGTAGCTATCTTCCTCCACCAAGTTAGGGCGTGGAAGATCTGGACAGACGAACTTCCAATCTACTATTCCTAGTTTGTCGTGTTCTTCGTCAAGGGTAATTAAAAGTTACTTTTACCTCCCTTGTTGATTCTGATGATTTCCACAAATTTTGAAAAGGTGTTTATTCTTCATTCTTCACACTCTAAACACCTCACACGAACGTTTGTTCTTGATTTGTTTCTCTAAGCAACATTTTTCTTCAAGATTCCTCAATTGTGTTGATTTTCAATCTACACAACTCTGGAACCTAAGTCAAAGAACACCCAGTGAAGTTTCTCAAGACACATCTGGTCAAATTAATCAAACTTGTTCTTTTTGCAAAAAGTTCTGAGAACGCATATGACCTCTCCAAATTCTTCGCACCTATACTCTGTTCACAGGTACTCATGTCTGCTACTGAATCACTAGGTTCTCATCAACTTAACTCATTTGCAGCGTTCCTCGAAGAAAAGTTGCATACCTCGTCTGAAAACTCAATCGTTCAAAATCCTCAGCTAAAGAAAATGGCTGACGGGAAGAAACCTCAGAAGGGAGGCAAGATACTGGAAGCCAACACAACATTTGAGATTCCTAAGGACATTTATGAAGAATATTGTACTCCTGATGAGGCCAAACATGGCAAGGAGAACAAGAATCAGGGCAAGGTGCGCATACAAAGGATAGAGAGGAGATGGGCACGAGAATGGAGGGAGTACAGGTATGTTACTCCAAAGAACATGAAGAAATTCTCTCTTCACCCTCCTTGCCCAAGACCTCCACTGGCACCTGGCCAATAAGCTGATCCCACCAGCCTCAAGCGCGGTGAGGACTATCCTGATGAATGGGCAAGATGGCAAGCGAAGCTAGCCAAAATGGCAAAAGAAGCAGTGAGGAAATTCAACGAAGACTCTGCGGCGGTGGCTGCCACTACTAAGGCCTCTGCTAGCAAGCCCAAGAAGGCTATGCCAAAGAATCCCGCACACAAGCCAAGTGCCTCTGTTTCAATGCCCTCACGGCCAAGCACGTCAGCAATGCCCTCACGGCCAAGCACCTTAGCAATGCCCTCACGGCCAAGCACCTCAGCAATGCCCTCATGGCCAATTCCTCAAGCTGCCCCAATTCCTCAAGTTGCAAAGTCTTCAGCTCCTCCAACAAAGCCCTCAGCACCTGCGCATCTCACATCGTGTCAAAGGACCAAAGGCATCTCAATTGCCTCAGGAGCCTCAGCAAGTTCTTCAGCTCCTCCATAATCCTCAACTGGCCCCACTCTGCTGAAGACAAAGGCCACTTCTGGACGAGGCACTAGACCAAGTCCTCATAAGAAGCAGGTTGCCTTTCATGTACCGTCCAGTGATGACGAAGCTGATGATGATGAACTCGCAGAAATCATCAGAGACAGACAGCAAAGGGCCGCTAGAGCCAAATGCACAAATGTGCCATTGATGTTAGATCCTGCTACCTCTTGAGTACTGCGTTGGTTTTCCCATGAAGAGGAAAGGGTGATGTAGTAAAGTAGCGTAAGTATTTCCCTCGGTTTTTGAGAACCAAGGTATCAATCCAGTAGGACACAACACGCAAGTCACCTCACACGTACACAAAAAAATAAGAACCTTGCAACCAATGCGATAAAGGGGTTGTCAATCCCTTCATGGCCGCTTGCAAAAGTGAGATATATTAGAGATAATAAGATAAATATTTTTGGAATTTTTATGATATAGATTGAAAGTAAAGATTGCAAAGTAAAATAGATCGGAAACTTATATGATGGAAAATAGACACGGGGGCCATAGGTTTCACTAGTGGCTTCTCTCAAGATAGCATAAGTATTGCGGTGGGTAAACAAATTAATGTCAAGCAATTGATAGAAAAGTGCATAATTATGAGAATATCTAGGCATGATCATGTATATAGGCATCACGTCCACGACAAGTAGACCAAAACGATTCTGCATCTACTACTATTACTCCACACATCGACCGCTATCCAGCATGCATCTAGAGTATTAAGTTCATAAGAACAGAGTAACGCATTAGGCAAGATGACATGATGTAGAGGGATAAACTCAAGCAACATGATATAAACCCCATCTTTTTATCCTCAATGGCAACAATACAATACGTGCCTTGCTGCCCCTGCTGTCACTGGGAAAGGACACCGCAAGATTGAACCCAAAGCTAAGCACTTCTCCCATTGCAAAAAAGATCAATCTTGTAGGCCAAACCAAACTGATAATTCGAAGAGACTTGCAAAGATAACAAATCATACATAAAAGATTTCAGAGAAGAATCAAATATTGTTCATAGCTAATCTTGATCATAAACCCACAATTTTTTGGATCTCGACAAACACACCGCGAAAAGAATTACATTGAATAGATCTCCAAGAAGATCGAGGAGAACTTTGTATTGAGATCCAAAGAGAGAGAACAAACCATCTAGATAATAACTATGGACCCGAAGGTCTGTGGTAAACTGCTCACATATCATCAGAGAGGCTATGGTGTTGATGTAGAAGCCCTCCGTGATTGATTCCCCCTCCAGCGGAGCTCCGGAAAAGGCCCCAAGATGGGATCTCTTGGGTATAGAAGGTTGCGGCGGTGGGTTTCGTGGTGCTCCTGGATATTTTCGGGGTATATGGGTATATATAGGAGGAAGATGTACGTCGGTGGAGCTGTGAGGGGCCCATGAGGGCGGGGGACGCGCCTGCCCCCTGGGCGCGCTCCATGCCTCGTGGCCTCCTTGATTCTTTCCTGACGGCCACTCCAAGTCTCCAGGATCACGTTTGTTCCAAAAAATAACTCTCCCGAAGGTTTCATTCCGTTTGATATTCCTTTTCTACGAAACACTGAAATAGGCAAAAAAACAGCAATTTGCACTAGGCCTTTGGTTAGTAGGTTAGTCGCAAAAATAATATAAAAAGGTTAATTAAAGCCCATTAAACATCCAAAAATGATAATATAATAGAATGGAACAATCAAAAATTATAGATACGCTGGAGACATATCAAGCATCCCCAAGCTTAATTCCTGCTCGTCCTTGAGAAGGTAAATGGTAAAAATAGAATTTTTGATGTGGAATGCTACCTAGCATACTTCTCAATGTAATTTTCTTTATTGTGGCATGAATGTTCAGATTTGAAAGATTCAAGAAAAAAGTTTAATATTGACATAAAAATAATAATACTTCAAGCATACTAACAAAGCAATAATGTCTTCCCAAAATAACATGGCTAAAGAAAGTTATCCCTACAAAATCATATAGTCTGGCTATCCTCCATCTTCACCACACAAAATATTTAAATCATGCACAACCCCAATGACAAGCCAAGCAATTGTTTCATACTTTTGATGTTCTCAAACTTTTTCAATCTTCACGCAATACATGAGTGTGAGCCATGGACATGGTATTATAGGTGGAATAGAATGGTGGTTGTGGAGAAGATAGTCTCACATCAACTAGGCGTATCAATGGGCTATGGAGACGCCCATCAATAGATATCAATGTGAGTGAGTAGGGATTGCCATGCAATGGATGCACTAGAGCTGTAAGTTTATGAAAGCTCAACAAAAGAAACTAAGTGGGTGTGCATCCAACTTGCTTGCTCACGAAGACCTAGGGCATTTTGAGGAAGCCCATCATTGGAATATACAAGCCAATTTCTATATTGTAAAATTCCCACTAGTATATGAAAGTGACAACATAAGAGACTCTCTATCATGAAGATCATGGTGCTACTTTGAAGCACAAGTGTGGTAAAAGGATAGTAACATTGTCCCTTCTCTCTTTTTCTCTCATTTCTCCCTTTTTTTCTTTTTTTGGGCCTTCTCTTTTTTTATGGCCTTTCTCTTTTTTTCGTCCGGAGTCTCATCCTGACTTGTGGGGGAATCATAGTCTCCATCATCCTTTCCTTACATGGGACAATGCTATAATAATGATGATCATCACACTTTTATTTACTTACAACTTGAAAAATTACAACTCGATACTTAGAACAAAATATGACTCTATGTGAATGCCTCTGGTGGTGTATCGGGATGTGCAATGACTCATGAGTGACATGTATGAAAGAATTATGAAGGTGGCCTTGCCACAAATACAATGTCAACTACATGATCATGCAAAGCAAATGACAATGATGAAGCATGTCATAATAAACGGAACGGTGGTAAGTTGCATGGCAATATATCTCAGAATGGCTATGGAAATGCCATAATAGGTACGTATGGTGGCTGTTTTGAGGAAAGTATATGGTGGGTTTATGGTACCGGCGAAAGTTGCGCGGTACTAGAGAGGCTATCAATGGTGGAAGGGTGAGAGTGCGTATAATCCATGGACTCAACATTAGTCATAAAGAACTCACATACTTATTGCAAAAATCTATTAGTTATCGAAACAAAGTACCATCGTTCGTCCCCGATCGCCACTCATAAGGAAGACCATCAATAAATAAATCATGCTCCGACTTCATGACATAACGGTTCACCATACGTGCATGCTACGGGAATCACAAACTTTAACACAAGTATTTCTCAAATTCACAACTACTCAACTAGCATGACTCTAATATTACCATCTTCAAATCTCAAAACAATCATCAAGTATCAAACTTCTCATAGTATTCAATGCACTTTTTATGATAGTTTTTATTATACCCATCTTGGATGCCTATCATATTAGGACTAATTTTATAGCCAAAGCAAATTACCATGTTGTTTTAGAGGACTCTCAAAATGATATAAGTGAAGCATGAGAGATCAATAATTTCTATAAAATAAAACCACCACCGTGCTCTAAAAATATATAAGTGAAGCTGTAGCGACCAGACCTTAAACGGTCCAATCTCTGTGCTCCGGTGTCATCCCTGGATCAGTAATGCTGACACCATATAGTACTTGAAGGATGTATAACAGAGTAGCAATCACACACTTACTACATCGAGTGTCTCAAAAGAGAACTTATTACAATAAATATGGCTTAAGGCCATCTAATAACGATAACAGCGGAAGGCTTGGAAGATAAATGAGTCCATCAACTCTAATGGCATCACTGAGTATAGAACCACGACCTAAAGGCACCTTACTCGTCGTCTGAAAAGTCTGCAACATGAACGTTGCAGCCCGAAACGGGTCAGCACATGGAATATGCTGGCAATGTAAAGCAATGAAGGAATAAGACTATACTACATGCATATTTGGCTGGTGGAAAGCTCTATGGTTACAGTTTTGCATAAAGCCAATTTTTCCCTACTGCAAAGGAATAAATTTTATTTAACTATCATGGTGGTTGTTAAACATTGAGAGTGTAGACACCCTCTCAATCCCAATTAAACATCATCATTAAAAACCCAACAAATTAATTAGAGTAACATGATGAGATTCACATGATAATCCAAGTACTAGATACTCAAGATGTCCATAACCGGGGACACGGCTAATCATGATTAGTTTATACACTCTGCAGAGGTTCGCGCACTTTTCCCCACAAGACTCGATCTCCTCCGTTGGGATTCTCGCACTACATGGTGTTTGAGAAACGGATGACCGAGACATAGTCTTTCAGAAGCGCTAGCACCTTACGATCGGGTAGACCGTTACACCTACTTTCCCCTACATCCGCTAGTCTACCACTGTAAGAGTTTGCACAACTTAGTCAACTATGCTAGAGCCCATAGTAGCTTGTGGCTGCACACGGAAGTTTCTAGTATGAATAATCTCATGATCCCTTAAAGCCTGGGTGGCGGTCCAAAAGAAAAACAAGAAATCGCTGGAATACCCAGGTGCCTCAATACACCCAGATGTGTATTTAAGTTGCCACCTTAGATAAACCATTAATTTAACAAACTCACATCTGTCATGGATTTCACTCACCCAATCCACGTCTACTAGCATAGCATGGCATAATAAGCAAACATAGAAGTAACTCCCAAAGGTTGATAATAAAACAGGTGATAGGTACTACCTCATCTACTTCCCAAACCCACAATTTAATTAGATCCTAATCATGCAATGTGTGAGGATTGATCTAATGCAACAAAAACTGGGTAGTAGGAGGTATGATCAAAGTGTTACTTTCCTTGCTGATGATCCGCAACACCTAGCGATTCGAAGTAGCAAGCGGCGCACTCCGGGTACTCTATCGCAAACAAACAAGCATACAATAAGTACTCAACTAATGCACAGGTAAAACTCAAATAAGAGATCTAACCAGAAAGTTCAACTTAAGAACTCCGGTTGGCAAAAAGAATCAAATCGAACGAAGCGACGAAAGACAAACGGCAAAAGAAACAAGCTTCATTTACTATTCTGGATCTAGGTCAAATTTTAGATAGGCAAAAACTTGTTTGAGTTGGGTAAACGGAAAGAGGGTTTCGAGGCGAAACTCCAGGCGCTTGAATCGCCTGATTCCAATAAACGAGCGAAAAGTTATACTAGAACGAAAATCAGATGAGGAATCGCAATCAGAAAAATCACGGATTTAATCTGAGAAAAAGAAAAACGACGAACAGATTAACGAACGAATGTTCGTTATCTGGGTCTAAACGATGAACGCGTTCGTTAAAACGAACGAACGAGCGAATGCTCGCTAATTAACTAAACTGAGAAAAGAAAAACCGATCTATCTAAAAAACGAATCTAAAAAAACCAAAAAAATGGTGAAAACCAACGGTTTTCTAAAAAACCGGCGGCGGGTCAACCTCGTCGGCGGCGAGCTCCGGCGGCGGCAGGGCGGTGGCGCAGGCGGCTGCGGCTAGAGCGGGCGGCGCGGGGCTAAGGTTGGGGCGGCGGCGGCTATGGGCTGGGGTGGCCCGGGTGGCGCTAT